>NW_026988418.1:60147500-60460000 GCF_030222135.1 Aotus nancymaae | reverse complement strand
GATTACCACACCTTGCCCAAAATGCCCATTCTCTAATGCCAAGCCTTATAAAAAAGATAAAAGCCCAAAGTGCTGAGATTACCATGCCATGTCCACTCTCTAATGTTAAGCCTTATAAAAAAGATAGAAAGCCCTATGGATTAGTGTGTTCTGTTTCATTGTTAAGGGAGATTTCTTCCAAACCAGTATTTTCATGTATGCTGTTGTTTGATACTCTGGAGTCATAACCGAGGGGAAAGTACCATGTTAAGATTTGGGTTGGATGAGAGGTATGCATTTATTTTGGAAAGTAGGAGAAAGACTTTTATCAATATAAGTGTATTCTTAGGCAGATCAATTGTCGAAAAAGGTTTCTTGTGGATCTAGAGGTTGATTTCTCAAAAACATCATTGGATGATATAAGAAAGTTTTCATGTGTTTCCAGGCGTACCAGCATCCCAGTTTGGAGACTGCTGTCTTACATTGTGTCCCCAAGAATATGCTTTCTTTTGTGAACAAATTCACTGGCTATCTGGATTCTTCAAACATATTTTTCATTTTCTTCCCTTTTTTGAAGCTTGACTTTCCTTTGATAATAGTCCCTTTGAACACTCTAAAGAGGAGGTTGCTGTCTCTTGGTCTCTCAATGTCTCATAGTTCCAGGAGATGAGACAATCTAATTTGGTCACTGATCTGACATTTTCATTCTTGCATTTCAGTCTGAGATCTCTTATGGGCCAACTCAGATGTCTCTCATTCTTCAGATCTCAGCTCAAGCATCCTTCACCAGGGAAGCCTTCTGCAACCCTTCAGTTTTGGTTAGATTCCTTTATTACATACTGTCATAAAGTTGTGTCTTTTAAAAACACTTATTTCATTTATAATTACATATTCATCAGGGTGATAATGAGATTACTTTCTCTTTTCCCACAAGGCAGTCATTTCCAGTAGAGACAACATTTTTTTTCTACCATCGATCCCTACCACCTGCAGAATGCCTAAAAAGTAGCAGGTACTCAATAAATATACAGAATGAATGAATGGTGTTCTTTGGGCCTTCTGATCAAATACTCTTATCTTGAATTTGAAAGCTCCCAAATTTGATTCTGATAGCCAGCCAGATTTAGGGATCATTGTTGTGATATGTGATAGAGGGTCCTGCTTCATACCCTGAGTTGGGTCAACATGTGGAAATATGACAGAAGAAAAGCCAAGTACCAGTTATTAGTTGCTGTGTCTTCCAACATTGTTAGTTGCTAGCTGTAGAAATAAATTCTGGTGGGTTTGGGTGAAGGATCATTTATTTTAAGGATATTGGGTTGCCTACAGAATTACTAGGAAGACTGGAGAATCAGGTTACACTTGTGCAACCTTGGGCAACATTCAAAATCATGTTGCAGGTTGGGTGCTGTGGCTCACGCCTGTAATCCCAACACTATGGGAGGCTGAGGCAGGCAGATTACACGAGGTCAGGAGTTCAAGACGAGCTTGGCCAACATGAGGGCGAAACTGCGTCTCTACTAAGAATACAAAAATTAGCCAGGCATGGTGGCACACGCCTGTAATCCCAGCTATTCTGGAGACTGAGGCAGGAGAATTGCTTGAACTCAGGAGGCAGAGGTTGCAGTGAGCTGAGATCAAGCCATTGCACTCCAGCCTGGCCAACACAGTGAGACTCTGTCTCAGGAAAAAAAAAAAATGTTGCAGAGCTGGTCTAGTGAGGACATTGCAACCACTATCCGCATCACTAGATGCTTCAGGTTGCTCTGCAGGCAGTGTTAGAAAACGTCTGCTGTAGTTGTTCCAGGAACTTTACTTGCAATTGTAGCTACTACTACAGAGAGAGTTTTGTGCAAGTTTTTACCACTGGAGGGGGTGCAGTTTGAGCAGTTGAGCTTAAATCATGGGATGGGCCTATGCTGTAGCTTCAAGGAAGGATGGAAAAGTCACATTGAACTCCTGACCTTGTACTTGCTTTATCTAGCTTTCATAGTGGAGGCTGGGCTCTGCCTTACCAAGAATCATAAGGTGAGGGAATTTTACAAACAATGAAGTTTCAGATAGTAGGTAGCTAGAAAGTATGATAGATGTCAGTTACAACTGTTACTTGTGGCTGTGCTAACTATTTCTCTCCTTCCTATGCCCTCATAGTTCTTTGTTTGCATAGTACTTATCATGTTTTATTCTGTATAGAGTTACTTGTATACATGTCTTCCCACCTGGAAAGGACTTATGGTGCATTCATCTCTGCGTTCCTTTAGTGGCCAGTGAAGTGTCTGAGGTGTAGCCAGGTGGCAAGAGGTTTGGGGTAGTCATTAGTAGTTGTTGAGAATCTACTATTGAGGTGTGTTGCAAATGGCTGTAAATTGAACTAAATTAAATTTGTCACTGGGGGTCTGCTATCTCAACATTCTGATCTGAAAGTTCTTGAATCTAGAGTTCTTATGTAGTGCATAATAAATCAGTTATTGGTACTACAAATTCTGTAACCTTTTTCTTCTTTCTTTCTTTTTTTTTTTTTTTTTGAGATGGGATTTCATTCTGTTACCTAGGTTAGAGCGCAGTGGCGTAATCTTGGCTCACTGTGGCCTCTGCCTCGCAGGCTCGAGTGACCTTCCTACCTCAGCTTCCTGAGTAGCTGGGACCACAGTTACGTGCCACCAGGCCTGGCTAATTTTTGTGTTCTATAATCTTGAAATACTGAAGACTAAATGATAATTGTAGTGAATATTTCTAAAATAATCCCCTGACACTTAAGTTACACCAACCATAAGCAAAAAGGATTACATTAATTGACACTAAAATAACTATGAATACCCTGTTTATACTAATCACATTTATTCTTTTTAGGCTAAAGAGAATGGGTCAATTTTTCACTCTAATTTTTAGTGTTTCATTTCAGCTTGATAAAATACTTAAATGTGTATTCCAAGTGAAAAATGAGGTTGTTAAAAGTTAATGCTTTGGTGCTTTAAATAACTATCAGAGCCATTTCTGCATCTTGTCAAAATGATACAAATTTATTCTTGTAGAATCCAAAGAGTTCCTAACAAAGAATGACTTGATTAGGAACAGCTCTGGAGTGCAGTTCTAGCAAGAACAACACAGAGGGTGAGTGAACACCGCATTTCCAAATGAGTTATTACTGCCCACAGACCAGGAGATTCCCTGGCTGAAAAGCACCATGAGTTTCCAGCATGGCTGTTTCAGCTGGCCTCCACACAAAAACCCATACAAATCTGGGCGCCATTTCAACTGGCACCTGGAACGCCTGGAAGACAGAGCCACCCATTCAACTGAAATAAAGGGGGCTGAAACAGGGAGCCAGGTGATCTGGCTTGGTGGGTCCCACCCATACAAAGACCAGCAATCTGAAACGCTCTGGATTGAGAGTTTCACAGCAAGCGCAGCTGGACCCAGAATGGTCCAGCTCTGTTAGGGGATGGGCATCCACCATTACCGAGGCAGTGTGCCATTACTGAGGCAGACCGCCATTACTGAGGCAGTTCTAACTATACCTCTATAAACAAAACTGCAAGGAAGTTCACACAGCAGCTGGGCAGAGCCCACGGCAGCTCAGCAATGCCTCTGCTGGCAGACTGTGACTGGGATACCTCCTTGCTGGGCAGGGCAGCTCTGAAAAAAGGCAGTGGCACATCAGGAACTTATAAATAAAGCCTCACCTTCCCAGGACAGAGCACCTGGGAAAAAAAGGTGGTTATGAGTTCCGCTGCAGCAGACTTAAATGTACCTGCCCAGCAGCTCTGAACAGAACAACAGAGCTCACAGCTCAGCACTTGAGCTCCTACAAAGGACAGACTGTTTCCTCAAGCAGCTCCCTGACACCCGTATATCCGAAGAGTCATCTCATAAAGGACAGTTCAGGCTGACATCTGGCAGGTATCCTTCTGGGACGAAGATAACAGAAGAAGAAACTGGCAGCAACCCTTACTGTTCTGTAGCCGCTGCAGGTGATCCCCAGGCAAGCAGGGTCTGGAGTGCACCTCCAGAAGTCCAACAGCAGAGGGGCCTGACTGTTAGGAGGAAAACTAAAAAACAGAAAGATATAACTTCATCATCAACAAAAAGGATGTCCACTCAGAGACCCCATCTGAAAGTTACCAACCACAAAGACCACAGGTAGATAAATCCACAAAGATGGGAAGGAAACAGCACAAAAAGGATGAAAACACCCAAAACCAGAACACCTCTCCTCCTCCAAGGGATCACAACTCATCACCAGCAAAGGAACAAACCTGGATGCAGAATGACTCTGAGGAATTGACAGAAACAGGCTTCAGAAGGGTGTAATAACAAACTTCTCTGAGCTAAAATATCATGCTCTAACCCAATGCAAAGAAACTAAGAACCTTGAAAAAAGGTTTGATGAAATTCTAATGAGAATAAACAGCTTAGAGAAGAATATAAATGACTTAATGGAGCTGAAAAACACAACATGAGAACTTCGCGAAGGGTACACAAGTTTCAATAGCCAAATTGACTAAGCAGAAGAAAGGATATCAGAGATTGAAGATCAACTCAATGAAATAAAATGAGAAGGCAAGATTAGAGAAAAAAGAGTGAAAAGAAATGAACAAAGCCTCCAAGAAATATGGGATTATGTGAAAAGACCTAATCTATGTTCGATAGGTGTACCTAAATGTGACAGAGAGAATGAATCCAAGCTGGAAAACACTCTTCAGCATATTATCCAGGAGAACTTCCCCAACCTAGCAAGGCAGGCCAACATTCAAGTCTAGGAAATACAGAGAACACCACAAAGATATTCCTCAAGAAGAGCAACCCCAAGGCACATAATTGTCAGATTCACCAGGGTTGAAATGAAGGAAAAATGCTAAGGGCAGCCGTAGAGGAAGGTCGGGTTACCCACAAAGGGAAGCCTATCAGACTCACAGCGGATCTCTCTGCAGAAACCCTACAAGCCAGAAGAGAGTGGGGGCCAATATTCAACATCCTTAAAGAAAAGAACTTTCAACTTAGAATTTCATATCCAGCCAAACTAAGCTTCATAAGTGAAGGAGAAATAAAATCCTTTATGAACAAGCAATTGCTGAGAGATTTCATCACCACCAGGCCTGCCTTACAAGAGCTCCTGAAAGAAGTACTAAACATAGAAAGAAACAACCAGTACCAGCGACTCCAAAAACATACCAAATGGTAAAGAGTGTTGACACAATGAAGAAACTGTGTCAACTAATGGGCAAAACAACCAGCTAGCATCAAAATGGCAGGATAAAATTCACACATAACAATATTAACCTTAAATGTAAGTGGGCTAAATGCCCCAATCAAAAGACACAGACTGGCAAATTGGATAAAACATCAAAACCCATCAGACTGCTGTATCCAGGAAACCCATCTCACATGCAAGGACACAATAGGCTCAAAATAAAGGGATGGAGGAAGATTTACCAAGCAAATGGAGAGCAAAAAAAAAAAAAAAAAAAGCAGAAGTTGCAATCCTAGTCTCTGATAAAATAGACTTTAAACCAACAAAGATCAAAAGAGACAAAGAAGGGCATTATATAATGGTAAAAGGATCAATGCAACAAGAAGAACTAATGATCCTAAATATATATGCACCCAAAACAGGAGCACCCTGTAAAGAGACTTAGACTCCCACACCAGAATAGTGGGAGACGTTAACACTCCACTGTCAATATTAGACAGATCAACGAGACAGAAAATTGACAAGGATATCCAGGACTTGAACTCAGATCTGGACCAAGCAAACCTATTAGACATCTACAGAACTCTCCACCCCAAATCCACAGAATATACATTCTTCTCAGCACCACATCATACCTACTCTAAAATTGACCACATAATTGGAAGTAAATCACTCCTCAGCAGATGCAAAATAATGGAAATATAACAAACAGTTTCTCAGACCACAATGCAATCAAATTAGAACTCAAGATTAAGAAACTAACTCAGAACCACACAACTTCATGGAAACTGAACAACTGGCTCTTGAATGTTGACTGGATAAACAATGAAAGGAAGGCAGAAATAAAGATGTTCTTTGAAACCAATGAGAATGAAGACAAAAATGTACCAGAATCTCTGTGACACATTTAAAGCAGTGTCTAGAGGGAAATTTATAGCAATAAATGCCCACCAGAGAAGTGAGGAAAAATCTAAAATCAACACCCTATTGTCAAAATTGAAAAAGCTAGAGGAGCAAGATCAAAAAAACCTCAAAAGCTAGCAGAAGACAAGAAATAACTAAGATCAGAGCAGAACTGAAGAAGATAGAGACACAAAAAACCCTTCAAAAAATCAATAAATCTAGCATCTGGTTTTTTGAAAAGATCAATAAAATAGACACATCACTAGCCAGATTAATAAAAAAGAAAAGAGAGAAAAATCAAATAGATGCAATAAAAATGAAAAAGGGGATATCACCACTGATTCCATAGAAATACAAACTACCATCAAAGATTACTACAAACAAGTCTATGCACATAAACCAGTAAACCTGGAAGAAATGGATAAATCCTGGACACTTGCACCCTCCCAAGCCTAAACCAGAAAGAAGTCGAAACCCTGAATAGACCAATAAAATGGGCTGAAATTGAGGCAGCAATTAATAGCCTATCAACCAAAATAAGCCCAGGTGCAGATGGGTTCACAGCCGAATTCTACCACACATACAAAGAGGACTTGGTACCACTCCTTCTGAAACTATTCCAAACAATCCAAAAAGAGGGAATCCTTCCCAAATCATTTATGAGACCAACATCATCCTGATACCAAAACCTCGGTAGAGACTCAACAAAAAAAGAAAACTTCAGGCCAATGTCCATGATGGACATTGATGCAAAAATCTTCAATAAAATACTGGCAAACTGATTGCAACAGCAGTTCAAAAAGCTTATCCATCAAGATCAAGTAGGCTTCATCCCCAGGATGCAAGGCTGGTTTAACATACACAAATCTGTAAATGTAATCCACCACACAAACAGAACCAAAGACAAAAACCACATGATTATCTCAATAGATGCAGAGAGGCCTTTGACAAAATTCAACAGCCCTTTATGCTAAAAACTCTCAATAAACTAGGCATCAAAGGAATGTATCTCAAAATAATAAAAGCTATTTATGACAAGCCCACAGCCAATATCATACTGAATGGGCAAAAGCTGGAAGCATTCCCTTTGAAATTTGGCACTAGACAAGGATGCCCTCTCTCACCACTCCTATTCAATATAGTATTGGAAGTTCTAGCCAGAGCAATTAGGCAAGAAAAAAATAAATAAAGGGTATTCAATTAGGAAAGGAGGAAGTCAAACTGTCTCTATTTGCAGATGACATGATTGTATATTTAGAAGACCCTATCATCTCAGCCCCAAATCTCCTTAAACTGATAAGCAACTTCAGCAAAGTCTCAGGATACAAAAATCAATGTGCAGAAATCACAAGCATTTCTATACACCAATAACAGACTAACAGAGAGCCAAATCATGAGTGAACTCCCATTCACAATTGCTACAAAGAGAATAAACTAACAAAGGAATACAACTAACAAAGAATGTAAAGGACCTCTTCAAGGAGAACTACAAATCATTGCCCAACGAAATAAGAGAGGATACAAACAGATCCTTGCTCATGGTTAGGAAGAATCAATATTGTGAAAATGGCCATACTGCCCAAAGTAATTTATAGATTTAATGCTATCCCCATCAAGCTACCAATGACCTTCATAGAATGGGTAAAAACCACCTTAAACTTCATATGGAACCAAAAGAAAGCCTGCATAGCCAAGACAATCCTAAGCAAAAAGAACAAAGCTGGAGGCCTCATGCTACCTGATTTCAAAGTATACTACAAGGCTACAGTAATCAAAACAGCATGGTACTGGTACCAAAACAGACATATAGACTAATGGAACAGAACAGAGGCTTCAGAGGCATTGCTACACATCTACAACCATCTGATCTTTGACAAACCTGACAAAAACAAGCAATGGGGAAAGGATCCATGTTTAATAAATTGTGTTGGGAAAACTGGCTAGCCATGTGCAGAAAGCAGAAACTGGACACCTTTCTGACACCTTACACTAAAATTAACTCCAGATGGATTAAAGACTTAAACATAAGACCTAACACCACAAAAACCCTAGAAGAAAATCTAGGCAAAACCATTCAGGACATAGGCATAGGCGAGGACATCATGACTAAAACACCAAAAGCATTGGCAACAAAAGCCAAAATACACAAATGGGATCTATTAAGCTCAAGGGCTTCCGTACAGCAAAAGAAACAATCATTAGAGTGAACTGGCAACCAACAGAATGGGAAAATATTTCTGCAATCTACCCATCTGACAAAGGGCTAATATCCAGAATCTACAAAGAACTAAAACAGATTTACAAGAAAAAAACAAACAAACCCATTCAAAAGTGGACGAAGGACATGAACAGACACTTTTCAAAAGAAGACATATATGAGGCCAACAAACATAAGAAAAAATGCTCATCATCACTGGTCATTAGAGAAATGGAAATCAAAACCACATTGAGATACCATCTCACACCAGTTAGAATGGTGATCATTAAAAAATCTGGAGACAACAGATGCTGGAGAGGATGTGGAGAAATAGGAACACTTTCACACTGTTGATGGGAATGTAAATTAGTTCAACCATTGTGGAAGACAGTGTGGCAATTCCTCAAGGACCTAGAAATAGAAATTCCATTTGACCCAGCAATCCCACTACTGGGTATATATCCAAAGGATTATAAATCATTCTATTATAAAGACACATGCACACATATGTTCACTGCAGCACTGTTTACAATAGCAAAGACCTACAACCAACTCAAATGCTCATTGATGATAGACTGGACAAGGAAAATGTGGCACATATACACCATAGAATACTATGCAGCCATAAGAAATGATGAGCTCATGTCCTTTGTAGGGACATAGATGAATCTGGAAACCGTCATTGTCAGCAAACTGACAGAAGAACAGAAAAACAAACATTGCATATTTTCACTCATACGAAGCTGTTGAACAGTGAGAACAGAGGGAGACAGGGAGGGAAGCATCACAGACTGGGATCTGTTTGGGGGGGAATAGGAGAGGGACAGCAGGGGGTAGGGAGATTGGGGAGGGATAACAGAGGGAGAAATGCCAGATATAGGTGATGGATGGAGGCAGCAAACCACATTGCCATGTATGTACCTATGCAACAATCCTGCATGTTTTGCACATGTACCCCAGAACCTAAAGTGCAATAAAATATATGTATATATAGTTATCCAGGCATGGTGGTGCATACCTGTAATCCCAGCTACTCGGGAGGCTGAGGCAGGAGAATCACTTGAACCCGAAAGGTGGAGGTTGTAGTGAGCCAACATCATGCCACTGCACTCCATCCAGCCTGGCGACAAATTGAGACTCAGTCTCAAGAACAACAAGAAAAGAAATATAATTCACATATTTAACAATTGACCATTTTAAAGTGTACAATTCAGTGGTTTTTAATCTATTCCCAGAGTTGTAAAGCCATCAACACAAAAAAAAAAACCAAAAAAAAAGACAAAAACAAAGAATTACTTGATGTAATTAAAAAACAAGAAAGAGCAACCATCCTTCTCTGCAGATAATCTTTAAAATACCCATTCTAACTCTAGAATTAATATAAAGAGAAGTGCCACATAGTCATAAACACTGCATTAAAAATGTGAATAAATTTTTACCCTTACAATTAGAGCCTGAGCTGGTCTGTCAGTGCCCCATTACACAAAACAGACTGACAATGACAATGAAACAGTCTTCACATATGATGTGTGTTTCTATAATATATCAAATATATGATTACTTGAAGAAAGGGGGGATAATGAAAAAAAAGTCTTAGAGTATTTAATTCTACATTTTAAAGTGCATTTATACAAACTATCTGACAGTCCAAAGTTAATGGTGAAATTTCCAGGTAAATGTTGTCAGGATCACAAATGGTGAAACCACAGATTTTCCTTTACATTGTTCAGTTCCTTAATTCATATAAGGGCAATTCACCTGGCCATTTAACCAGGTGTTCCTCTTCCCTCAATCTCACCAACTCCCCAGAATAAGATCCTTAACAGATGCTCATATACCTTGACACTTTGGAGAAAATATAATATTTATGCAGAAGATTTTGACTGATATTATGGAAATATATTGGGCAGTATTGTTTTCTAAATTCTCTAGATAGGAAAACTGGAACTAGAACACTTTAGAAAATTTTTCTGTCCTTGAAATTGAGACTGTCATGAGATTTCATTTATTCATAGGTTATTTTATTAATATGATTTTTAAAATGTATAATGTTTTACCAAAGATGCCTGAAAAACTTTATGAAATACTATTAAATGCTAATTAGAAGCCCTAAATTTTTGGAATTGTGTTTTTATAAACCAGTGCTAATCAATATGATTTTGAAAATATATTAAAGTTATACATAGGTAGAAATGCCTCTGTAATTTTCTATAGATTTCTGAATTCTGAAGTCTCTACTATACTAAAGTACTAGAAACAACATAAAAATGAAGAGAAGAATATTTTAGAAAAGTATCAACCTTGGGCTCAATAAACATCTATTGAGTGTCTCTTACATGCAAGTCATCGTATTAAGCACCGGAGAAATAAAAGTAAAAACTATCACGGCTTGTAAGCTATACACAATCAATTGGTTAGACACATATGAATGAAACCAATTATAGTCCAGCAAGATAAAGTACTAATAGATGCATAAACAAATTGTCAACTGCTAGTGCTCAGTTTTTCTCCTACAAAATGAGAATAAATCTTGACTTCAAAAAGAAGGTGTAAGATAAATAATGCCTTGAGTATTCTGACTTTCTTGAATCCTAGAGGCAGCTCAGTTGGTTACCATAGCCATTCATTCTTTATCATTTATTCATTTATACAATAAACACTTATTGATCACCCACTGTGAGTCAGGCCCTGTGATGGCACTGGGAACACAATAGTAAAGAAGATAGTCACAGACCAAGAGTCTAATTGAATGATAACGTAAAAAAGATCATAAATTAGATCACCAATCACAGATTGGAGCCTTTTCCTGTTTCACAGCTACAAATTGACCCCTTTAGCTAGCAAGGTGCAGCTGTGAATTGTGAAAAGTATTGGAAAAACAGCTCAAAGAACATATTTAATTGATGACCAGTCACTAGTATCATATGTATATAAAGCTGGTATCCCATGATTATTCCTTATCTTCTAATTAGCATTCTAGTTTTTTGCCTTATCTTCCTAAATTAATAATATTCTCGGCTGGATGTGGTGGCTCACACCTGTAATCCCAGCACTTTGGGAGGTGGAGGCTGGTGGATCACGAGGTCGAGATCGAGACCATCCTGGCCAAGATGGTGAAACCTGGTCTCTACTAAAAACACAAAAATTGGCTGGGCGTGGTGATGTGCACCTGTAGTTCCAGCTACTTAGGAGGCTGAGTCAGGAGAATCGCTTGAACCCAGGAGGTGGAGATTGCAGTGAGGGGAGATCATACCACTGCACTCCAGCCTGGTAACAAAGTGAGACTCTGTCTCAAAAAAAAAAAAAAAAAAATTCTCAACTCAATAAAATATGTAACTTTGGAAAGAAAGAATTACAACAGTGCAATATATTTTTGTATAAACCATTTAAAATGTTGTGGCATTCTCATTAAATCTCAGTAAATAATCTTTGAAAATTGAATATTAAATCTAATTTTGTTTTTGGGTACACAAATTGATAATTTTGCTTGTACCATCTTACAAGATGTATTTTTTCTAAGACAGGAGTTTTTCTATGTTGCTTAGACTTGACTAGAACTCCTGGGTTCAAACAATACTCCTGCCTTAGTTGCCTGAGTAGCTGGGACTTGATGTGTCAGGCACAGCAGTGTGGAAAGAAATATATCTTATTAATTAATTAATTCAGCCTCCCTAGTAGCTGGGACTACAGGTGCCCGCCATCATGCCTGGCTAATTTTTATATTTTTAGTAGAGATGGGGTTTCACCATGTTGGCCAGGCCAGTCTCAAACTTTTGGCCTTAAGTGATCCACCCACCTTGGCCTCCCAAAGTGCTAGGATTATAGGTGTGAACCACTGCATCCAGCCGCAAGAAATATATCTTGAACTGAGAAATATATCTTAAACCGTCTCCCATGCCTTTTCACTCAGTCAACTAAAAATTAGGTAGAATAGAAAAAAATGTCTCTAAGAGTGTCTTGATTAATAGGAAACTTAAAAAAAACTTATAGACATAAATAAGCAGCTGAAAACTCACCTTTTCACATCAGTGTATAAAAGCGTGTTAAAATAATTACCCTTGTATAGAAGAATTCAGATAGACTCTAGAACTGCTATGCCAAGAGAAATGCTGTAGGTCTCTAGGATTCTATCATAATAAATGGAAAACAACAACAAAGTAACTTGAATAATCTTATAACTAGTGGCGGTAGCTTTTAAAGAGTGGTTACTTTGCCCAGATCCTGTTTTTTGTTTAGACTTTGTGTGACTAGTGTTTCATAAATGATTAGAAGAGGTGATTGGTTTCTGTTTCATTAATGATGATGATAATAGTTAATTACTAAACTGAAATAAACAGTCCAAAACCAGATCATGAATGAAAAACCAATTATGTAGAAATAATCCAGCTATATTAAATACTATTTACTTTTTCTGTTATGAACCTTAAATATGTTTTTAACGACTTGAGAAAAAGAACCACTTAATCATTTATCTTGTAACTATAATTTATACTGCTTTTTTGGGGGGATTGAAAGCCACATCTAGTTTAGTTTTTAAATTCAAAACAACTCCAAAATATGGAATAGAATTCATTTGATCTAAACATATAGTGAAAATCAGTACTTTAGGAGACATAGTTTCTGGTTGCTTAATATGAGTTCCATCTGTAGGGCCTAGCTGAAAATACTCAAGTGAGATTCATGTAACACAGAATTAACCATTTCAAAGTGAACAATTCAGTGGCATTTAGTGTATTCACAATATCATGCAGTTACCATCTCCATGTAGTTCTAAACATTTCATCACCCCAACAGGAAAGCCCATACCCAATAAGCTGTGTACTCATTATCCTCATGTCCTGACAACCACCAATGTGTGTTTCATCTCTATAGATTTACCTATTCTGGATATTTCATACAAATAGGGTAATATGATATGTAAATTCATAGATAAAAGCCATGCTAGTATCCACACCATAAATGAGGTCTAGGGAATTCAAGGCTACAGCAGAGGGTGAAAGCCACATGCGGCTTTGTCCCATGTATCCCATTGGGGCCATTTGCCTTCCAGTGGCCTGGCTTCCTGCACTGATGGCAGTTACCTATGAGGGTATTCTGAAGGCAACCTAGAGGGGGCTTGACGGCTTGTAAAGCAGCCAATAGTGGAACCTGCCTTTGTTCCCTGTGCTTCTCCTTTTTCTTAGCCCTGTCCTCCTTACTTTGCTCTTTGTTCATAAAAGATTGAAGAGGTTAATCTGAGGACCTCCTGCAAGGCTGACTTTTGTAATTTATTTCCAGTTCATTTTTAGGCCAAACAGTATTGCAAAGGAAAACTAGTTTTTTTTGTTCTAAGGTTTGGGAGAATCAAACTTTTCCCAGTTTTTGTAGGCTATATTATATCCTTAATATAATATATACCCTTAACCTTGGTCCCATCTCATCACAATTACCCACTTGAGAACAGAGGAGGGGAAAATTTGTGAGGTTATATTCCAGTTACTTGGGAGACCAAGGCACAAGAATCACTTGAACCTGGGAGGCGGAGTTTGCAGTGAGCCAAGATTGTGACACTGCACTCCAGCCTGAGTTATGGAGTGAGACTCTGGCTCAAGAAAAAAAAAAGAAAGAATGGCTAAACAAACAGTGGTATATACATCAAATGGAATATTACACAGCCATAAAAAGAAATGAAGTACTGATACATGTGGATGTATTCACAAGCATTATGTTGAGTGAGAAAAGCTAGAAACAAAAGGTTACATGTTATATTATGAGGGTGCTAACTCAAAAAAAGATAGTAGGTGGGGTCCCCAATGGGCCAAAAAGTGAGGCCCTATGCAGGCAGACAAATTGCTTCAAAAACTATAAGAAAACTTGGTCCCGGGGTGTAACAGGAATAAAAAGCATAAGAAGATGTAGGACATTCTCCTTAGTTCAGCTAAGAGCTAAGTCCTTGTAACATGGCCATGAAAAATTAGGCACACAAACAATTTTAAGGGTGAGAATAATGGAATTTATTGGGCCAAAAAAGAAAAAAAAAGGGTAACAGGGATTCTCTGAGAAGCCAGAGTCCCTACTAGTGTGCTTTCCACCTCACAGACTGAATCCCAGTTTGCACCCAGGTAGAGGAGGGTCCAGGCTCCCCCTCGCTGCAAACGGTGTGAACTTCTGTGGCTCTACCACAATGTGCACTCCTCCCAGTGCACAGGCCAGTTGGAGTTTTTCAGGGGACCCCTCCTCAACTGGCTGTCTATTCTCTCCTCTAAAGAGGTACATCTAACTGCTGTTACAATAAGCAAAGGGAAAAGGAAAAGGATAAGGATGAAGACCAATCTTAACTACTTCCTGCTGAGAGGGGGTGCTGCTTTGGAGAAACAGCAGTCAGACCTCCCTCAGAGGCCTATCTAAGGGGTTCACAGCAGAAGCCATCCTCTGAGGCTCCGATTGCATGACTGTATGGAGTTTGATGGTCTGAAGGTGAGACAAGACAAACTGCGTTATTAGAAAACATGTATCAAAATGAAACAAGGGGAGGGGTAAGGGCAGCTCAAAAATCCCAGGGTGCTTTACGGGTTTGCAAAGAGTGAGGGAGGCCAAAAGCAGGTCTGATAAAAAACTTTACCCTTTTGCCAGCATTTTGAGCTTCTGGTCTCCCTTTCCCTGAGCCCAATCCTTAAGCTACTAGTTTAAGGTTTGGGAAATCAACTCTTTCCAGTTTGGAGGACGCATCTGAGGGGAGTGTTCTGTAGTACAGAGACACAGTTACCTATCAGTGAAGAGAGGACAGAGGAGGAGAAAGGAAAAACAAAGGCATTTTTTTCAAAGGAGTCCCAGGGGTTCAGCTTGCATTTGAAAGGAGTATAGATTGAATATGAACCGCTACTCTTCTAGAAAGAGGGGAGCAAGTGTCCCTGGTTCCCTTCTCTTCCTAGCAGATACTGGGCATACATGAGGGAGATAAGGAAGAGCATCGTCTTTCCCTCTTCCATCCTTGCATCCCTGGGTCCTGGTGACCTTTGCAGGTGCCACCATGTGTGCCAAAGCAGCTTGCACCGATGAAGCAAGGAGGGCCTAGAAAATAGGAATTATCTGCTCTTACCTCTGTCTCTATCCTACCTACTGTCAGTAGCCTTGAATTCCCTATACCTCATTTATGGCATGGATACTAGCGTGGCTTTTATCTATGAAATGGGAGGCTTGGCTTAATTGGCAGGGCAGGAATCAGCCATGTTCACCTGTGCTGTGCCTTTTGATTTTCATTTTTTGTCTGCCTCTGGATCCCTTGGATCAATTTTCTTTCCTAGGGTTTTTACTGAAGCTTGGAATTGAGTTTGGAACCAAAATGTGTCTTGCAGAGTGGGGTGGCATGGACCCATAATAAGCCGAATGCTAAGGTAAAGCTGTGGAACTGACTTCTCCTACAACAAGGGAGAGAAAATGATGTCTTGTGACACAACCAGATAACTGGTGGCTATAGTTATGCTTGCTAGGATTTGGGTGCATGGTGCTTGGCTTTGGTTAGATCCCTTGGTTTTACTTTCCCTAAAAGGAAACCTCTGAGTTGTGGGCATCCTATTTATTCCCATCACCTGGCAGGATTTTCGGGATAATTAGAACTTGAATATTGATCTAGACTTACATTACCCATCCCCTTTTGTTCTTTCTGAGCTGTAGCTGGAGATTGCTGGTTGGGTCACAGGAATAAGCAGGGCTAGTCTTAAAATGTAGGCAAAAACTTGAAAACAACTAATAAATTTAGAATTTAATAACAAATGTATGATAAGTTTGAAGCATAATTCTCTTTCTCTAGTCCTAGTTTTATTAAAAAACAAACCATGATAGGACTGAGTTGTTTGCAAAATAGACTTTAGTCTTAAACTTGGACTGATTATTTGCACAAAGTACAGCAAGAATGACTATTTCTACATAGGCCTTTTAGATTGGCTTTGACGGAACTCTGTTCCACAAGGCATCTCAGGTAAGACTTTTTAAAGCTGAGCCTAGCCATTGATTTGTATCTTAAAATATCAGTGAATTGGGTGATCCTCTCCTCTTAAGGTACCATAATAAACTTGGAGCTTCTGGACCTGTTAGAAAGTGACATTCTTTGCTGACCACAGGTCAGGAACCCTGTACAAGGACAAGGGTATGAGCCCACGCTCCCCATTGGCTTTTATTGGATTCTGCGAGTCGAGCTTGATTCCTTAAAGGGAAGAATACTCTTCCAGTCAAAGCCCTGATAGAACAACCAGTTTCTCCAATTGTGTTTTGTTGTAAAAGAAAAATGGAATTTTATCACTTCTCAGCCTTTTGGCTAAGATCAAGTGTAGAAAAATGGATTCTTATTGCACTGATGCAAAGAACTATATTGCCGTAAGTTAAGAATACTCACAGATAGTTTCTGAATTCTAGAGGAACCAGGCAGAGAGAAACAAATATGTTCCAAATTTTGTTTACAGAAGTATAACTTACTCAATTACTAAAGGCTGTAAATAGTTCAAAATAAGTTTCCTTGACTGAACAAAAAAACCATGGATCAGCAATATTCCAAGCAAAGGTAAAAATGATTTGCTTCAGTTTCCTGAGTTCAGTCTACTTAATTAACTCTTGTTTTGCTTGTTATTTGCAAACATTTTAGCTCTTCATGAGTCCTGTATATTTCCCTTTATTCTAATGTTACAATCTCCAAAATTATCAAAAACCTGTATTTGAGAGCACCTGTTACAGTTCTATAGCCTATTATAAACCATCTTTTGAAAAGGATTACAACAAGACAATAATTGTCTATGAATTATAAAATGTCCAGGGTAGTTACAGTTAGAAACCCAATTGACAAAGAAGTTTGGTTATCTCTGTGGTTTACAATAATTTAACATAACAACCTTAATTATGATTGATAACATATACTTAGACATTAGAGTTTTAGAAATTCCATACAATTTTGGAACATATATTAGTATTATTCACCAAAATACGACCTAAATAAGATTGATCATCATTTTGGCAATCTCATGTAACTAAATATGTCAAATAATCCTGTTTACTTCTTTTCTAGATGTTTCAGGGGCCCTCTGATTCATCCAAAAAGCTTTGGGAAGGTTGTTAAATATGTTTGATTTTTGAAACACTTGATGTTATGAAATAGAATTCTGGATTACAATCAGTTATTTATTTTGCCAAAATGATGACTCAGAAATTGTAAAGAAACAAAAACCTTTTATAACCCTTTACAAATTTTGCTAAAGAGCAGATTCATGCCTAAAGAGTACCTTGTTGTGCTTTTATTTTAATGCTTAATTTACAGAAAAACTATATAATACCTTTTTGAATTTACTTAATATATTCACACAGAGGACTGCCTCTGCAAGATTAATTTCCACAATCCTTCCACTACTTTTGTTTGAACCTTCAGCTTTATCCTATCTAATGTAACACAATCTTTTAACCCTAGGCAAGAATTTATATTTCCATGCCTTTTTATAACCTTTTACTAAAAAACACATTTTACTGTTCTTACACACCTCATATGTAAATCTATTTTCAGTAGTTTCAATTACATGTCATAATGGTAACTCTAGCAATTTTTAACTTTAATGTAAAACCTGGTAACTTGTTTAATTGTGTGTTAGGTGCAGCCAAGTTTGACTCCTTCCAGCATAATTAAGGGCCTGGTTAGTTCTATGTGACCCCAGGCCTTAGCAATGATGAAGCCAGCATGTCAAATAGTTCTCAAAACCCAGAAAGTAGTTTATAACACTTAGCAAATCTTGCATCTGATCTGCATAATTTAGTCCACATATTTACATTTTGATGACATCTGCTTTTTATCAATAATCTTAAAGGCTGCTTTTATTTCTCAAAGATTAAAGTCATGTGAACTGAGAGGAATCTCAGCTTTTACATTCCCTTTAAAAACTACTTGATCCAATTGCTTGTCTTCTTTTAGGCCAATTAATTAGAACTATTTTTACAGACATCACACACAACACACACACAACTACACAAACAAGCAGGAGAAAACCCAGTCACCTGGTGGAGCCCACAGAGACAGGGATGGAAAAATATGCAGATATCAAACCAGAAAGGACTTATTTCCTCAAGCAGGATTGCTAAAGAAAGCCTTGTCAACAGGACTAGGGGGCAAACACTCGGCAACTCAAAGGAGAGATTAGGTGACTCATGGTCACAAACCCTCTCCCCACACAAGACTAGGGGACAAACACTCAGCAACTCAAAATTACTTGGGGATATAAGCCCAGGCAGCCCTAACCATCAATGGCAACCCTCTCGGGTCCCCTTCCACCCTTCCATGCTATGGAAGCTTTTACTGTCGCTTGCTCAATAAACTGCATTGCTGCTCACTCTCTGTCTATGAACTCTTGTTTGGAGCTGGAACACACCGTGGGGATAAGGTTTCTCTGCTTGGTTCTTCGAGCAAGGGAACCAAAGAACCTGAGCCCAAAGTCCAAGCTGTGGATCTGGTTACACTGATTTGATAATCATACTTCCAAATAGTCTGCAAAAATTTTGTTTCCTTCATGTTTTAGTCTGAAAAGTCCAGCATTGCCTGAAATGAATGAAGCAGTGAGAACTGGACCAGAGAATGGCAAATACTTATGTCACTGTATCTGATGAGTATTGTCTTGCTGAACCAGTCAGTGCATTGCTATGGTATGTAACAAAAAACTACAGTAAAAAATGGTTAATAAGACTTTTTTGTATTGTGGTTAATTATAGAGATTTAAAAAATAAGTTAACAAATGAACAAAAGACTAAATTATTCTCTAAGAAAGAAAATAATTAACTTCAAAAATCAATAATACTAAAATATTGTTAGCCAGAATGAAAGGTAAAGAAGAAAAAGCACAATAGTCTAAAATTGTATTCAGTTTTAAAAAAGAGAATTAACACGCGAATTTGAAGTCATTTTTAGGGGTTGGCTCAAACTAATTTTCATGCAATTTAGCAAATGCAATTCACAACAGCTATTCACATGCTTGACATTTTAATCTTAACCTAAGATTCTTATAAAAGGTAAACAGAAAGAAAATGGAATGCAGGAGAAACAGGAATTCTCTGCAAAAAAGACTAAGATTATAATATAAATTTAATCTTAAATGCAGCTTTCTTTTATAATTTAAACTCTGATTTCCATGCCAGTGGAACATCAGCCAGTTTTCTATACTGTAGTGAAAAAGAGACAGTCTCTTTTGACAGTCATCCAAGAAAGGCCTTATTTTTCTCTTTTTTTTTAAGCTACATTGTTTTGCTGATAACATTTTTTTCTTACATAAGGCTGTCATTTGGTATTCATTCTGAAGCAGGAGCAGCTACAAACAAACCTCTCGAACACCAAACTGGAAAGGAAGTGATGATTTATTTGGCCAGGAGCAGGGGCCGGTGAAAATACCTTAACAGCCGAGCTCCTCCACAAAGAAAATCCTTGCCCTTTGAAAGGCTTACAGTCTTAGAAATTACATGTGAAAAGGTCTTGATCCATGAAGTAGGCATGGGCTACGTTACTTAAGTGGGGTTCTGATCGTGTTTGAGCAAAAATAATGCTTTCTGGAAAGATTCCTCCATACTATGCCTGCTATCTATAAGAGTGCAATTAAGGGTGGCCTGATCTGCTAGATTTTACCTCTCTTATTGAAATGCAATGCAGAAGGCATCGGGAAGTGGTCTTAGAAGCTTAAGAGGATTAAGGGTGATTAAGGATCTCCTTCCTCAATTCGACATTTAGCATTGCTTTGGATGCTGTAAGATTGTAAATGATTTATGTAAATTAATTAAAATTATGATATTTACCAATCTTGGTGGCAGAATTTTGAGGATAAGAATAAGTCTAATCAGCTGGAGCAGTGGCTCACCCTGTAATCCCAGCACTTTGGGAGGCCGAGGCTGGTGGATCACAAGGTCAGAAGATTGAGACCATCCTGGCTAACATGGTGAAACCCTATCTCTACCAAAACCACAAAATATTAGCTGGGCGTGGTGGCACACGCCTGTAGTCTCAGGTACTCAGGAGACTGAGGCAGGAGAATCGCTTGAATCCAGAAGGCGGAAGTTGCAGTGAGGAGATCTCACCACTGCATTCCAACCTGGGCGACAGGGCGCCTCCGTCTCAAAAAAAAAAAAAAAGAATAAGTCTAATAATCTAATGATTTAGCACCAGGGGAAGCATACATATTACTACTTACAGACATAGAACAATTAAGTATTCCTGGATCCTTCTACATCCAATTTTTAAATTTTAAATTTAGTAATTCTCCTGAAAGCAGGAAGTAAGTTGGTGTTTGTTTGCTTCTGATAATAATGATATATATTATGTATCATTTTATAGTATATGCATGCTTTTAATTACATACAGTCATGTGTCACTTAATAACAGGTGCTGCATCTTAATACGTTCTGAGAAATGCATTGTTAGGCAATTTCATCTTTGGGCGAATATCATGGTATTTGCTTACACAAACCTAAACAGTGTAGTTTACTACATACCTGGGATCTATGGTCTAGCCTATTGCTCCTGGGCTAAAACCTGTACAGTATATTACTGTCCTTAATACTGTAGGCAATCATAACACAATGCTAAGTATTGTACAGATTATTCTAAACATAGAAAAGCTTCAATAAAAATACTATACAAAGGATAACAAATGATACACTTGTATAGGGCACTTATGAATAGAGCTTGAAGGACTAGAAGTTGCTCTGAGTGAGTGAGTGAGTGAATGGTGAGTGAAAGTGAGGCCAGGACATCAGTGTACACTACAGAACTTACAAACACTGTACACTTAGGCTACCCTAAAGTTATAAAAAATTATTTTCTTTCTTCAATAATAAATTAATCCTAGCTTACTGTAACTTTCTTAATTTATAAACTTATCATGGAGCTGTAATCTCCTATGCTAACAATGCCTTTCCTGGAACACCTCCTGAAGGACCTGCCTGAGGTTGTTTTACAGTTAACCATTTTTTTTTATAACTAGGACTACACACTAAAATAGTGACAAAAACTATAGTAAATACATAAACCAATAACATGTTTATCATCATTATTAGGTATTGTGTACTGCACATAATTGCATGTGCTATACTTTTACATGACTGGCAGCACAGGTTTGTTTACATCAGCATCACCACAAACATGTGAGTGATGCATTGTGCTACAACGTTAGGATGATTATATTACTAGGTGACAGGAATTTTTCAGCCTCATTAAAATCTTATTGGACCACTGTTGTATATGTGGTCCATCATTGATCAAAATGTCTTTATGCAGTGCATGACTGTATTTCATTTCATTCTTACAGTAACCCTGTGAATTAGGTAAATTTACCCAGATAACAAAATAAAACAGAAACTAGTAATTTAAATCTGGCTACAAACGGCAAAGAAGGGCGATCAAACAAAATTTTTCTTTTGTTTGAAATAAGCAGATAACTGCTAAAAGTGTATTTTAGTTTGATTTTTTTTGCAAGGGATTGAAATAATTTATTAATTTATATTGTTCTTTACTGGATTACACTGAAATTAATTGTATACACAAGGGCAATGCAGAAGATGGGGAAACTTTCTTGGTTCCAAACTCTAGGGCACATTCTTTTTCACGTAAGGAGGGAGAATGGATTGGTATGTAAGCTATGAGCAGTGCTCATAGCTCCTGAGCAACCTCTGCATACCTCTGGGATTGTAGCATTTATCATGTATTGCAGTTGTTTACTGTCTGTCCATCATGCTGGAGAGCAAGCTTCTGGGATGTAGCGGAGATGTTGAACTAACTTTGCTTTTTGAGCATTAAACACTTTGAAATTTGAAAACAATTATGAAATTTTGACTTTTTTTTTTTACCATTTGTTCTTTTTCATGTTTTAAAAACTACGTATTTCGCTAGAACAAATTAGTTATCAGCTGCATGACACTGATTTTCAAGAATCACCTTATTGCCAGTATTCTACTGCTCAGTTTGCTCTAGCTTTATAGTCTGAATCTTAACAAGGTCATTTCAACACTTATAGCTTGGATCCACAGTACAGTGGTGGTGGACAGTGTGGACTTAGTTCTGTGAATTAAATAAACCCACTTACGTGGTTGCTCATGATGCTGAAGATGGATATCCTGGAATAAAAAGGTCCAGACCAACCTATTCTTCCTTGAGAAGTAAGGGACAGGAAGAACTCTGTGTAGTTTGTAGTGATAAAGCATCAGGATGTTATTATAATGCACTTACTTGTGAAGGTAAAGGTAAGGATAAGATTAAAACAAAACTGAAATCTTAGTACAAAACTTTAGGTATGTGAGAATACTCTTACTTTTTAAAGTATGAGAGCCATGCTTTGTTTAAATAGATCTATCTTTGGGATCAAAGACAGGAAAATGGAATGAATGTAAAGTTTAGATGTAGTGCTTTTTTCATGTTTGATGAGGACTTTTACATTTAAATGTATAATTCAATATTTATATAGTAGAAGGTTTCCATATTCTTAGATCAGTCTTATGTTGGAAAAGAAAATAATGTATTGAAAGATGAATGTTTACTATCACATCTTTTTATGTGGTTGTTATAACTCATGCATTTGGAGGAAATCTGAATTGAATGACACAAGATTCTATATTTTTTAATGCTTTTCAAAAACAAATTAAAGATCTGAAAGTGAAGAGCATTGCATTTTCAAAGAGTGAAACAGTCCTTGATAAAATTTTGAGGTTTTGAAATACCCCTGCATGGCTTTTATTAAAAAATGCAGTTTGGGGACAGAACCTGTGAATAATTAGGTCAATATAGTAGGAAAACACGTCTGTTAGAGGTTCAGAGTGAAGTTTCACCATCAGAATCTTACAATTCACCCCTTACAAAGCTAAATGAAGCCTATGGGAAATAGGCTAATAGCTAAATGAAGACTATGGGAAATGAAGTAACAGCTTTGTGAATAGAATAGCAGGGCACATGTTTGCTTACTCTTGAAATGCAGGGCCTTGCTATTATAACTAGATTGACAAACGAGGCATAGTTCTAGAAACCTAAGTTGGGCTTTTTACTCTTTTTGTTGAATCTAAATCATGAAACTCCCACTTTCAAGTGTCAATAGAAAATGATGTTATGGCTGGGCTTTAAGAAGGCATTGACTAAGTTTATTGACTTCACTGCTTGGAATGGAAGAAAACAATAGCAGGAATTATTGCATAGGAACAGGGATTGAAGGAGGAAATATGAAGAGGAACTACTATGCATGGATTTAGAAAGTGAAAGAGAAAATGTAGACCTCCCCCTCCCCCTGCCAAACATGGCTCCCTCAATGTCTCAGTCCAAATAAACTAGCAACACTTTCTCATCTGGGAAAGTGCTGAAAAAGAGACATGCACAGGGAAGTAAGTTTGGAAGAATACTTCTTCCTTTGTGAGTTGAGTGGAAATGTGAGAGAAGAAAAGAGGTTTTCTTTGTAGTTTTATTTTACATGATCACATATTCTTTAAAGGAAGTCTTGAGAGATGCTTCATTAAATCTTGATATTCTGTAAATCATAGTTTTAAAAATGCTTTTAGCTGATGTAACCACAGTAAAATAGAGAGCTGACTTAATGTAATAGAGCTCTTAAGTTTAATTTCCAGATGTGATTACTGAAAGAAACAACCTTGGAATAAAATATGTTAATCAGGAGTGGATTAAGACAATTATCCAGATAAATATATATCAAACGATCTTATTGAGAGAAAAAACATTTTATTGAAATAATTTAGTTAGCTTGATTACTTTAATATGAAGGCATATATTAATAAAAATAATTAACTAGAAATACCTATGGTAAAAAATTTTAAAAATTTGTTATTAGGTTTTTTTTCCCACATAACATCACCAAAAATGCAGTATATAGTTGCAAGAATGGTGGTCACTGTGAAATGGACATGTGCATGCATAGAAAATGTCAAAAGTGCAGACTGAAAAAGTGTAAGGCAGTACAAATGTTGGCAGAATGTAAGTGCCATGTGTTTTGCTTTTTTCTGAGGGACATTTTGATTTTCTTACCTTACTGAGAACTTAATGCATTCTTCAGGATGTCATTTTGAACGTCTACTTATTTGTTTGGATTTAAGCTATTTCTCTAGCAAACTGCTCAATTTGAATGGCCAGTTGCGAATGTAAGTAATTATTTCCATGGACCCTCCTCCATACTATCTTGCTCTAATTTTGGAAGTAATCATATTTTCTTCTTAACTGATTTTTTTTTTTTTGAGACAGGGCTTGCTCTGTTGCCTAGGTTGGAGTGCAGTGGTATGATCACAGCTCACAGCTCACTGCAGCTTCGACCTTCTGCCTTGGCTTCTCAAGTAGCTGGGACCACAGGCACACGCCACCACATCTGGCTAATTAAAATTTTTTTTTTTTGGTAGAGATGGCATCTTGCTTTATTCCACAAGCTGGTCTCAAACTCTTGGGCTCAGTTATCCTCCCACCTCAGCCTCCCAAAGTCCTGGGATTACAGGCATCCCACCATGCCCAGCTAATTGCTTTAAAGAGTACTATTAATGTTTTCATGTCTAATCTAGCCTTGTTCAAACACTTATTATCTTGCATTTATACTATTATATTAGTTTCCTGGCCATTTCTTCATTTTCTCCCTTTAGTTCAATCTACCTTTAGCTGTCATAAAAATCTTCATTTTTTAAAATTAGCTATACTCTTGCTCAATAAATGCCAATGCAATATTCTTTTTATTTCTTATGGATTATTATTATAAAACCCAAAATCTTTAGTCAAAGTTCTTCACCAAAAGGATTCCTATTAATTAAAATTCCAGGTTTGTTATAGATCTTAAGGTTATCCTGTCCAACTATCTTGAATCCTTTGCTTTAGCCCGACTTTAGTTAGCCTGAGCTGCCGTAAGAATATACCATAAACTGGGTGGTTTAAAAAGATATTTTTTGTCTCACAATTCAGAGGCGGGAAGTCTGAGATCAGGGTGCCAGCACGGTTGGGTTCCGATGAAGGCTCCCTTCCTAGCTTGCAGATGTCTGCCTTCTCTTAGTGTTTTTACATAGTGGATAGAAGAAAGAGCAAGCTCACTGGTGTCTCTTCTTGGAAGGGCACCAATCTCATCATCAGAGCTCCACCCCTCATGACTTCATCTAAACATAATTACTTCCCAAAGGCTCCGTCTCCAAATTCCATCACAGTGGGGGTTAGGGCTTCAATATATGAATTTTGAAGGATACAGTTCAGTTCCTGGCAATCCCTAGTAAGTTGTCTTTTAACCTATGCCTGAAAACCTGTGTAAAAGGGAACTCATTTTCTCCCAAGACAATCCATAAATGAAATCAGTCCGCCTTTCCTCTAAACTTAAAGGAATTACTCCAAAATTGAAAAAAGAGAATCTATATGAGTGTAGCTCTCATGGAATATGAACATAAACATTATTCAAATATTATTCATATGCTTTCCAGTCTCCCACTTCATCTTGCTACGTCTCTCTCTCCTGTGTTTATCCCTCTGTATTTGAATTCCTGGGTGTCCAGATCACATACTCTAGTAAAAGGAATTTTCATCAGGAAAGTCCTGGATTTTTATGTAGCTTGGTTTCATTCCATAATCATGCAACTGAAATGGTGGAACTGGAAAATGATGAACCAAAAGTATTAAATGCACAGTACATTCCTATCTTCATAGAATACAAGAGTTCCACTAAAGTAATCGGCGTATCATTAAAACTTTGTGATATCTACAGAGTACACCAAGTCAGTCCACTTGCTTCTCAAGCATTTGGTGCCTATTTATCTGAGAGATGTGTTCACAGAACAATGTGCATATCTCTCTAGACTTAGGTTTGCTTAAGACTATATCTGTCAAATAAAACACAGAACAATGGAGAGATTTTATTTGAAAGGTGCATTGCAAGGGGGGAAGGGACTTTTGCAGTCAGACAAGGGAGACTATTGCAATAGGAAAAATGCTGTGATTAAAATATATGCAAGCAATTCAAGAGTTAGGCAAAAAACCGTTTTATGGAAAAGAATAAATAAAGCTAGAAAGTACTGAACACAGAGTAGGATAAAAAGGTGATATGATCAGATAATGTATCAGAGAATGTTTTACTCCAATTCCAACCTAGTCTGAGAAAGCTACGTTTGCTGGCTTAGGTTGAGGGTGGATCAAAGTTTCAGGGCCTGGAGCAAGAAATGAAGGTTAACCAAAGTATGATTGATACATTTATTTTTGTATTGATCAGTGGGGATAAAACACTTGAGATAATCATTCAGGAAGCAAAGAATGTGAATTTGCATGGTCTGTGTCTGGCTTTGTCAGAAGTAAACAAAGGGGCATCCATGAATCTTACCTAAGTCAGATTTGGAAAGGTAGTTCTTTGCAGGAAGCCATTTTCCAGAACATAAAACATAAAAGGATGTGAGGATTCCTTTAACTTTCGCTATTTTACAGGAGCATGGGGCTCAGGTAAAATTTGAAATTGTCAAGACCTAGTGAATTGAGGGTTGCCTCAAGTTTGCTCTAAAGTAATGCATAACTTTGGTTTTTATGATCCTGCTACCATTACCATAGATATTCATACTACACTTATCATTAAATTGAGCTAATATACTTTTGATTCACTTTTTTTCAGCTTCATGAGTAGTTATAGAAGCCTGTACAAACAGGCCTGTACGACATTACTTCCTTTCTTTTGGAGTCCTAATTCCCTTGCCACATGATGATACTTCTTTAAGTATCTGAATACAGTTATCTTGTTCCTCATGAATTCCTTTCTCTCATTTTAAAGTATCCTGTCTACTACCAAACATGGTAATCAAACATGTGCAAAGCAGAGTGGAATTCAAATACTTCTTTCTAGATACTATGGGTATATTAATATAGTTAAGAGCATATTGGCTTTTAAAGGTGGCTACACTATAGATCCCTTTTTCTCTGTTTTAATCTCAGCTCAATGTTACTGGCTGCTAGTAAGTCTAGACCCTGAAACTATTATCTCATACTGAGCTAGGAGTTGACAGACTACCCCCTTTTGCTTGTACATGTACTGCTATTAATTTACTGTTATTAACCAGTTCACTCTACAAAGTTCAAAAGTTGAATGCCAAGGGCAGATTTATTAGCAAGGGTGGTCTCTAATCACACTCTGAGGTGTGATTACCATAGGATATCCCAGGTAGTGGAAGTCATTTGAAGTCAGATGAGTTGTAATGTCATGGTTCCAGAATATTAGTGAATTACAATCCTAGGCAAAGGTTGAAGACATAGGAGACCAAGTCCTCTACTTTCAGGGGAGCTGGTGAGATCTAAGAATGTTTTTAGGCCCCAGAAAAGTAGGTTAGGGCTCAAGACAAGTTTTCACTTCACTGGGGAGCTGAACAGAAAGCTAGTAAAAATAAAAAATAGAACTGAGCATTTTCCACATCTTACTTAATTCTCACTATAACCACAATGAAATAGGCATTTTATCATTCCATTTGATGAATGAGGAAAGCAAGTCATAGAGTCACATAGCTAACTAGGTGGTAGAGCCAACATTCAAACCCAGGCATACTGACCAGCTCCTATATTGGTTATGTTAAACAATATGTGGTGTTACAATCAGAAATACAGTGTTCGTGACTGTGTTCTCAAGATTGGTTCAAAAACATTGCAAAGCGGATCTTGCAGGTTAAAGATAGCACTTCCTGCTAAGGAGCATTGGAAAAGTCAGGAACTGACATCATGTGCATGTCTTAATGTCCATCCTCAGTCAACTTTTCCTTTGTTACATTTCAGCATAATATTCAGTCTGAAGAACCTTTAAAATGATTTTTTGTTATACGATATTTGGGTTATTTCTTTAAGACAACATTGACAAATTTGATCCATATCATGGTTTAAAATATTGTTTAGAACTAGATAAAGGATGAAATCTTATGACTTTCCACTAAAAATATTCTTACAGTCTGGCATTCATCTATTTATCAACTTTCTTTGAGTATGGTTCCTTAAGTAGTTATTACTTTACACCAACAATCTTGAATCCAACCTACAGCTCCAAGCATATATTAAGAGGACTTGTTAAATGACGTGTTAAATTCCATGTATACTTTGTCTACAGTATTTCCTTGATCTGCCATTCTCTAAATCCTGTCCAAGACAGACTTGAAATTAAGCTGACGTGATTAGTTGTTCTGTTAATTTATGCTGGGTTTCACTGATTATTGCTTTACCTTTTGAGGTTCTATAAACAAATTGTTCGAATTGTATGAAATTTATTTTTCTGCCTCTTTTTGAAAATCATTATGACTTCTAATAACATTTCTCTTATCTACTATTCCTCCAATGTCAGACTATAGTTCGATTCCATAGAAACTAATGTTTTTCAGTTGAAAAGATACATATGCATTAAGAACACTTGTTTTTAAAGAATTTCTTCACCTATTTAGATAACCATTTTATTTTGTGCTGTCCAAAAAGGGTAACTTGTTTCAAGTTGTCCTCAGTATTATATACATGCAGGAAGTTGTGACTCTCATTATTTCTTGCTCTGAATATAACTAAAAACATGCCCTTTTCCCACATATCATGGACTCCATTTTGACATGGCTTCTTTTTTTTCCCTTTTTTTGAAATAGGATCTCACTCTGTTGCTCAGTCTGTGGAGTGCAGTGTGTGATCACAGCTCACTTAAGCCTCGACCTCCTGGGCTCAGGTGATCCTCCCGGGCTCAGGTGATCTGCCCACCTTAGCCTCCCAAGTAGCTGGGACTACAGACACACACACCACGTCTGGCTAATTTTTATATTTTTTTGCAGAGACGGAGTTTCATTATGTTGCTTAGGTTGTTCTCAAACTCCTGAATGGCTCCTTTCTTTAAAGGAGTCTGTAATTTGTCTTTCCAAACAGTTAATTCTTGTTAATTTGAAATATTTCTGTAGTTGAAATTTTTTACCACCATTTCCTCGTGTGCCTGTGTAAGAATTTATGAATTTATTTTTCACCCTTTCATGACTTATCTTCACTTCTCTGCCATTCCCTTTTCCTTTAGGGTACTCTCCTTTCTCAGAACTAAAACCTCTTTTGACTATACCTCTTTAGTAAGCCTCCCTACAATTAATTCCCTCTGATTCTAATGACTCCTTTTCTTTATATAATTTTTGCATTTCTGTATTCAGTTCAAATTATTTTAATATTTGATATACTTTAAATGGCTTCATATTTTGATATGCTCTTGTTTCTCAACAAAATCATGAAATAATTTAGAAAGGGGCTAAGGCTTTTGTTTTTTTCTGTATCTCAGCTCCTGATATACTTTTTATGTAACTGGTATGTTTTAAACACTTATGAAAAAATGGCAAACATAATAAATGATAAAGATTAATATTTGATTCATTTTAGAAGTTGTTTATGACAACTGTTGCTCTTCAGGTAGAGGTGCTAGTTGAAGATTCAAAGATGTGTAAAGATGGCAAGCCAAAAATAAAAATTGTTCACTTTATAAAAAGAGTATCCACTGCCTTGTCTTGATTATAAGAAAAAAATTGACTTAGCTGATTTTGAAAATCACAAGATATTCTCTTGAACTTATGATGTAAAAGTCAAAGATAAAAGTCTGTAGCTAAGGTGGTTCAACTGCTTTATGAATTAATATTTTATGTTGTTTCCAAAATATAATTAATGTGAAAATTGTCCTAATATTAAAAAGTCTAAATTTATCATTTAGAGATGCAGCATTAATTTATAATTTATGTCTAGGATGACTATGTATGTTTAAGTAGACAAGATAATTGTGGAATGAAAAGGAGAAAGTAATGTAGTAAATGTAATTGCTGTGCACATACTTGCCCAAAGGAAGGATTCTTTGTAAAAAGACAAGTCTATGATGATATATGTATATATACGTATACAATATAAGGTAATATTAATCCTATAATGTTATCTGTCATACCAAAAACATTTTATATGAATTTTGTAATAACACAGGTTTACTCACAGAAATCCAATGTAAATCAAAGAGACTTCAAAAGAACTTTAAGCAGAAGAATAATTTTTACTCTAACATCAAAGTGGAAGAGGAAGGAGTAGACAACAAACTTCTATCATCCACCACTAGATTTGAAAATGATCACTGAGGGATATCTAGGATTCTTTTTATAATTGGACTCAAAAGAAGCAAAAGTTGTTTCCCCATGGTTCCTTCAAAAGGAGCCAGAAAATTATTACCTGAAGAAACTTTACTTTTATCATTCATTAAAACATTGAATGAAAATATATAAATTTATGGATATAAGAAAGGCTAGCTAGTAGAAATGGTTGTAATCAGAATAAAGAGAGTTTGGCCGGGTGCGGTGGCTCATGCCTGTACCAAACACTTTGGGAGGCTGAGGCGGGTGGATTACCTGAGGTCAGGAGTTCAAGACCAGCCGGACCAACGTGGCAAAACCCCATCTCTACTAAAAATACAAAACAAAATACAAAAATTAGCTGGGCATAGTGGTGTGTGCCTGTAATCCCAGCTACTGGAGAGGCTGAGGCAAGAGAATTGCTTGAATCTGGGAGGTGGAGGTTGCAGAGAGCCACTGCACGCCAGCCTGGGTGACAAGAGTGAAACTCCATCTCAACAACAGCAACAACAACAACAACAACAAAAAGAATAGAGTTTGTGACCCTCATTAACTAAAGCCAGACTGATGAAATAAGGAAGTAACATTTTAAACCTATTACTGTTATAGCATTTTATGAATTATTAAAGGTGAGCAAAGACTTGTTCAAATTTTACCATTTTTTAATGCCTTATAAAAAGAGATGTTTTATAAAAACAAAGAAATTTTGTGATGGCAAGAATAATGAAAAATTAAAATACAAATTATTAAATATTTTAACATATATTAGGAAATTAAGCATAATTTACTTCTCATTCTGGCACAGAATATTTTGACATTTTTGCCAACATCTTTTGTAGAAAAAAACAAAGTTCTTAAAACCAGAAATCTTTCTACAAATATTTAAATTCTTATATGAACAGGATGTTAATGTATTAAATTAAAATTTCATGTGAAATACACGGAAGTGAGAAATTATTTGGTGGCACTATTGCTTTCAAAGACTGATTATAAGTTAACAAAATATGATAAATTTAATATAACATTAGGAGTAGCATTTTGGTTTTCAATAAAGAAAAAAGTGACAATAGTTGAATTTTTCACAGTTGTAAAACTTGGGATATTGGATTTATACCCTCAATTGAAAATTTTTACTTAGATCAATTATTGCCCCACGTAGTACTTTGTGTATATTCTTGGTATTATCTCTCTGAGGGAGTATCTTATCTTTTTCAGGGTATCTAGACTCAGTTTCCTTAAATAGTAAAGTGAAGGAGTTAAACTGGATCATTCTTTACTGCTCAAAAATTCTACTTCATCAGGAATGATCGTTTCTGATTACTTTATACAAAACAAGTTATTAAAAATATTGCTAAAGTCCTTAGAAAAAGCATCAATTATATTATGATGCCCAGAGAAAGTTGGAAAACAAAGTCAATATTATATCCAAAACGGAGCTCATTATCTTATTGCTCAAAATTAGGTAACTTAGCACTAGGATAATGATAATGGCTAGTTACCTAAGCCTGAAACCAGGCAGTCATCATAGACTTCTCCCTTTCTTTCACTTCTTACTATTAAAAAGTTATCAAATTCTATTAATTTTACTTCTTAATTTTTTTTTATGTTTGACACCTCATCTTCAGCTCCACTGTCCAGGTCGTAGCTCAGGTTCTCATGTCTCACCCAGGCTATTAAAACTGTCTCCTTAATTCTGTCTAGTCTCTTAAGCCTAAACCATTTTTCGTACTACAAGTTTTCTTCTGAACTTGATCATGTCATCCTTTCTGCTCAAAATTCTTCAAGATCTCCATCCTCAAAGTCTAAAATAAAAACACATTTTCCCAAGGCCTATACTCGATTTATTTTTGTTTTTGAGACGGAGTCTCACTCTATGGCCCAGGCTGGAATGCAGTGGCGCGATCTTGATAACCTCTGCCTCCCCGGGGGTTCAAGCGATTCTCTTGCCTCAGCCTCCCGAGTTGCTGGGACTACAGGCGTGTGCCACCTTGCCTGGCTAATTTTGTATTTTTACTAGAGATGGAGTTTCTCCATGTTGGCCAGGCTGGTCTCAAACTCTTGACTTCAAGTGATCTGCCCGCCTTGGCGTCCCAAATTCCTGGGATTATAGGCATGAGTCACTGCGCCCAGTTAATACTTGCTCTTTAAATCTCTAGTGTCATCTCTTGCCATTTTCCCCACTTAATGCTCACACAGCACTCTTGGACTTAGTTGTACTAATCTCTCTCACAACTCCAACGCCTTTGCTCGATTTTCCTCAGCCAGCAATACTCTTCCTCTCTTCCCATTCCCTTTCCATCTCCCTCTCCCTCTCCCCATTCTCTCTCCTCCCCCCAACCCCTCTCCCTCTCTCCTCTGTCTCTCTGAGACAGAATCTGGCTCTGTTGCCCAGGCTGGAGCCAGTGGCAGGATCATTAGCTCACTGCAGCCTCAATCTCCAAGACTCAAGCTATCTTCCCGCCTCGGTATTTCAAGTAGCTGGGACCACAGGTGTGCGCCCCCATACCGGGCTATTTTGTTGGGGGGCAGGGTCTCACTATGTTGCCCAGACTAGTCTTGAACTCCTTCCTGGGCTCAGGCAGTCCTCTCGCCTTGGCCTCCCAAAGTGTTGGGAGTACAGGCGTGAGCCACCAGCTGGCCTAACCAACTCTCCATTCACTCATTGTGCGAAGCAGTAACAGAAGCATACCACATCTGTGGAGCTTCTTCTGACTCCTCAACCCACCCTAGGAGCCACTTTCCCTACGTCCTCATCATAGAAATCACCCTAAATGATTATACGGCACTGTAATTGCCCATCTGTTTCCTTCCTAAGATGGTGACCTCTTGGAGGGCAGAAATGGATTTTTCACTCTCAACTTCAGTCTGTCCTAGAGCCTGACAGTTTCCCCAGCATTCTTTGACAATAGCAGAACCCTAAAGAACTTCCACTCCAAGGAAATAGAGAATTCGAGAAAGAATCGTTTCTAGCGAGAAGGGAAATCTCGCGAGATCCAGGTGCTGGGAGCCTGGCAGCCCACCCGGCGACGGTTATTTAGCCGTTAAATCGCCAGCCGCCGGGGCACACGCGCTCCGGGTGGCTCAGGCTGAGCTACTTCCCGCCTTTTCTGAGGTTCTAAGGCAGGAGCTTTTGGTTCTTTCCGCTGCCCTCACAGACCATAGGAAGCGGTTCGCGTGGGCATGGAGCCCACAGTTTCTCACTAGTTCTTCAAAGGCGAGGGCAGGTGCGCCGAGTTCTTTTCCGGGGGACGGAGCCCCGAGCGGGGCGATATTTTGCTACTGCACCTCCCCGCCGCTGCCTGTCGCCGTCTTCTTTTCGGTAGTGGTCCGGGATCTTAAGATAGTTCCTCCTGGCGATGTGATGGAATTTAATGGCGCTGGAGAAGGGATCGGGCTTCTTTTTCAGGCTGCCAGCGTGGCGGCGGGCGGTGGGGGGGGGGGAGGGGGGAGGGAAACGAAGGGTTATAAGCCACCTTGTAGGACTCCACTGCAGCGAGAGCCCCGTGGGTTCCTTTAGTCATTTAGTTTGTAAAACATCACTTTAAAGAATACATAATGTATTTAATGGCACACGGTGAAAAACTTTCCTTTCCCTCCGGTCCCCCGGGGCAAAGAGATTTACAACGGGAATGGAGAAAATGGAAAATCAAAAGCGCTTTTCACTGTTCATACCACCGAGATTAAACAGCAGCCAGGTGTCTGCGGTGAAACCTCAGACCCTGGGAGGGGATTCCACTTTCTTCAAGGTAAATTTCCATGTGACTCTTGATTGGACTCTTCTTAACTTTAGGGGATGAAGAAAAGTGTACTTTGTTCCTGGTGTTATTTTACAGTTGTTTCTTTTCAATAGGTGGTCTCATTTACCCAAGAATTTTGCATCCCATTGCTTTACGTGAACAGTGAGCGTTATTGGGTAGGCATTGTTCATGTAAATAACTGCTGCTGCCGTAGAACTCTGCATACGTTGTGGAACCTGCTTATTTTAATCTTCCTTCCTTCCGCATTTAATTCGAGGCAACTTGTAGGACAGATACTATGGGATAGTAGAATATGTTAGGAGAAGATTAGGAAAATTGTCAAGGAAAATGAGGGCTATTTGGACAAATGCTTATATATGAGTAATAATTCGTGTTCTGAGCTTCAGATTTGGCTCTGAGCTTCCTGGTGGATAGGACAAAGAGGGAAATTCATTTATGTAATAGAGTTATCATTGGATAGGAGGAATTATACCAAGTTTCTCAGGCAAAACAGAGCTTTTAAAAAATTATTTTTAAAAAATTATCATGTGGGTCTTTATATTGAAGATGCAATAATGCAATGAACATTTTAGTTTTATATGCTGTAAAAAATTTATTATGACTGCTATAGGCAAGAATATATTATTAAATGCTATTCAATGAAGACAGTCTTTAATTCTATCAAGGAAATCATAAATTGAAGAAATCTATTATTCATAATAATTAGATTTACTATTCTTGAATACAAAGCCGTATATTGAGTAATTTATAGTTTAGCTTCATCTTACAAGTGGAAATACCTAATTACAATTTTTCTTTGTTTCTATAGAAAAGGCATTTGACATTTTAAACATTGTATGTACATTAAAGGGTTTGCAATTATAATAACTTCTTTAAGCAGATGTATATTACATATGTATGTATTACACTTAGTATCAGAGTGGTATGAAACAGCATATTTAAAAACTTCTTTGTGTTTCTAGAGTTTCAACAAATGTACTGAAGATAATTTTGAGTTTCCATTTACAATGACTAATCTCTCCCAAAATGGAGAAAACATTGATTCAGGTAGGAGCCTGGAAAAGCAGTGTGTCAGCTTATATAGAAATATTTTGTTATATACATCGCTAGTTATTGAAAACATAACATAAGTATATATTAGTATCCTTGACATGAAAGCTAGATATAATACTTAATATAAAAAATAAAACTGGACGTGGTGGCTAACACCTGTAATTCCAGCACTTTCAGAGGGAGGTTGAGGCAGGGGGATCACTTGAGGTCAGGAGCTTGAGACCAGCCTGGGCAACGTAAGGAGACCCTGTCTGTACAAAACAAACAAACAAACAAAAATCCTCCCTCCAAAAACTAGCTGGACGTGGTGACATATGCCCACAGTCTCAGCTACTAGGGAGGCTGAGGTGGGAGGATCACTTGAGCCCTAGAAATGTAAGCTTTGAGGCTGCAGTGAACCAGGATGGCGCCACTGCCCTCCAGTCTAGGCAACAGAGCCAGACCCTCTCTCTCTCCCACAACAAAAAAAGGAAAGAAAAAAAGATGTTGGCATATTTAATACCTGTTGTCTTTTGTCTTGCAGATCCTGCTTTACAAAAAGTTAATTTCTTGCCCATGCTTGAGCAGGTTAGTTAAGCATAGTACATATAGATATAATCTGTTTAGGTAATGAACTACTTATTTGAAGAAGAAAAAAGTATTCAGTTGTTGCATTACTAGTCTTCTGTGTTTAATTGTTATTATTTGGAGGCTTTTATCAGTAGTATTTTCTTATAGAAGCATCTTTATTTTTAGGTTGGTAATTCTGACTGTCACTATCAGGAGGGACTAAAAGACTCTGATTTGGAGGTCAGAAGATTTCCCATTCATATTAAATTTCTTGTAATCATATTAAATTTCTTGTAATTGGAATATAACTTATTACCTATATGTATATTTCTTTTGAAGCTTCAAAAGGATTATTATTTGATTAATGCATGAATATATATCCTTTAAAACCTTTTTTTCCACTTCTGTATTTTTTGGGTTGTGAAAGTTCCATTTATATAGAGGCAATTTAATTTTAAACTGTAAACTCAAGAAGGGAATGGGTACTATACATGAAAACGCTGAGAATTGAGACAGTAGTTTACAAGATCAGCCTTTAATTAATGGAATTGACTGGTTGGCTAGTTTATTGTATAAGGAATTTGTAGGACATATGTACTTTTGATTTTAGTTATACTTTTGATTTTTATTATAAAAATATTTCTTATTTATGGCATATAGATATCTTTAAAAGGAAGAGAAATTCCATAACCTGGTAAGGTATTGTATGTTTGTTGCTGTGATTATAGTATCACAGAATTTAAAAATATAGTACTTATTTATATATTTTGATAAGAAAAAGTTATAGACCAACAGAAATTGATGTGATTTAAAAAACTGATATTTACAATATAATGTTGATTTTTAAAAAGGCAAGAATTCTGCATAAAACATCAGACTTGATGAAAATTATATTTTGTGTTCACTTTTATTTTTCTTTTCATTGTATTTTAAACTTCATGTCCTTTAGTGAATCTTCAAACTGTTTGTGTAATCAGAGCATTTCAAGACCATTATTAAGATTTGTAGATTTCTTATAGAGTGATTTATTTTAGCTTTTAACTAGCCAGATTCTCTCACTAACTAAAATACTTTTATGGAGCCATTTCATTTTATTCAGCAAGGTGTAATTTAGTCAAGTGACCAATAACTTTAGTGAAGTAGTTGATAATTGCCTTAGTAGTTTTAAAAGAGTTAATGTGGCTTTCAGTATGCTATTAGTGCTTAAATCGAGGAGAGATTTGGTCTCAACTCTTAGTATATAAATATTTTCAGTAGGCAGCCGTAGTTTGGTTATATTAGAATTTTGAACAATTAATTTTTGAAAACCTATTTTAATAGAAATCAGAGTCATTGAGCACAGTGCATTCAAAACTGTATAAGGAGGCTGAAAAGATAAAAAAGTGGAAAATGAGTGTAGAAGCTGAACTGAGGCAGAAAGAAAATAAGCTGCAAGAAAACAGAAAGATAATTGAAGCACAGCGAAAAGCCATTCAGGAACTGCAGGTATGACAAAATTTTGAATTGTAATTAGTAAATCTTATAATACTGTTGAAAGTAGAGTATTATTTGGGATAACATGGGTTGATCTTGTTTTTGTGATGAATATTTTAAGGATAATGCTTTTTAAAAGTTACATCAATACTAGATACATTTCAACTTTAAGAATGAGCATAGAAGATAAGTTGTATAATGCTTAATGCAAATGATTAGGGAAAAAATAAATAAGTCTAGATAAAGATTGATTTAATGATTCTAACTTATAAAGAGTTTTAATTTTTATTCCTATTGATGTTTTGTTTGATATAAATATCTTCTCTTATATTAGAATACAATAGTTGTATTCTAATAATTTAATCACACTTTAAATTTGAAACTGTGTAACTTTATGTGTAGCATGAAGTAAAAAAAAATATTGAGAAAATGCGACATTGGGTTAGGACAAATAAAAAACATTACTTCAAAATATTTAGATAATATTGCATTAAAATATTGTTGAATGTTTTTTGGAGATGATTTAGCCAATATTATTTCAGATTGATGGCCATATTCTTAAGGGAAATCATAAGCTTTTACAAAAAAGTTTCCTTTTTATGTGGAAAGAAAATAATTCTTTTAGACTATGTTGTACATTAGTAAAGAAATACTGCTTAATGATTATATTCATGTTTATTTTTGCTAATAAGCAAAATGTGATGAACTATTCTTCTGTTTTATAAATTAGTTTGGAAACGAAAAAGTAAGTTTGAAATTAGAAGAAGGAATTCAAGAAAATAAAGATTTAATAAAAGAGTAAGTAGTGATTTAATGAATTTGTTCTTTCCACAATTTTTTAATTCCAAATTTACTACTAAAATAATTTTTGAAAACTTATTGAGCACTTTCTATATGTTGTGTAGTGTGAATTTATAAGTAGAATTATACCTGAGTGCTATGGAAAAAGGAAGACATAGGCTCTTGTGCTGGGCAAACTGTGGTCACTGACTAATAACTTCACTTATTAAAATGTCAGGCATCAGGAAGAAACATTCCTTGGTGTCAAAAAAGATGCTTGATAATTCTGTACCTACAACTACCTATGTATATTGTCTGTTTCACTACTGCTTTGAGTACAGTACTTATAAAATAGGGCTCAACTTAGTTCCAAGTTAATTCTTACTTTTTTTTTTTTTTTGAAAGTAGCAATTTATTTCTACAGAAAAATGTTAAGTTAGAAAATTAAATCTAACTGCCATATGTGTTAGTAATGTGAAGATAGCCACAGGTCTTATTATTCACATAACGAATACTTAATCAGAAAGTTACCTTATTTTGTGTTTTGAAGGTTAGACATATACAACATTAATTTGTTAATGAATGGCCCAACCAATTCTCATTATTTTCCTTAGGCAAATCTGGACCTGTCTTCTGAAAGTTTATTGATAGCAACTTGGGTATAAACTTAAGGAACTGTCACTTTTATCTGTTTATTTATTTTAGTGGCCAGTTACTAGAACTTTTACTTTTAAAGGGAGGCAGTTACTAAATTATCTTTGCTAGTAGTACAATCAATCCACCTTTTCTTCATATAGTCATTTATGAATATGTGATATATACCAAATATAATATTTTAAAAATTTCTTAAAAATTATAACAATATATTTCATAACTTATGTGATTTTGCTTTGAGATCAGATTACACATAGGCAAACTCCTTTGTTTCAGGAATAATGCTACAAGGCATTTATGTAATCTACTCAAAGAAACCTGCGCTAGATCTGCAGAAAAGACAAAGAAATGTAAGTAGCTTTCTTGTTTTATGTGATTTTATCAATTTATTATTTTACTGGTAGAGGTGAAGAGGGGAAGAAATTGTCTTTTTACTTTTTGGAACCAATTTTGATTTGTACCAATTATATGTGTCTCAGACTATTACTATGCAAGTAATAAGGAGAGTCACAGTTCTTTGAGTTTTGAAAGCTCAAAACTTTTTGAAAGGTAATGTATTTCAAAAGGTATATTCTTGATATTCATAGCTAATCCTGGTTTCAGGTAAGGGATGATTTTGAGACTAACTTCTATCTGGAACAACTAGGAAATTGAATCAAGAATAAGATACATAGCCATGCTCATAATAGAAAATACCAGTAGAGGCTGTGCTAAAGCCATTGTACTTATGAACAGTGGTGCAATGTTTATTTTCAATCTAAATAGAATTCTCAATTTTTTTCTAAAGAAACATTCTTTTAAAATATTCTAATATGGTTGTGTTATGTATGTAAAAGAACAGTTTTTTTTTTTTTTTTTTTTTTTTGAGACGGAGTTTCGCTCTTGTTACCCAGGCTGGAGTGCAATGACGCGATTTCGGCTCACCGCAACCTCCACCTCCTGGGTTCAGGCAATTCTCCTGCCTCAGCTTCCTAAGGAGCTGGGATTACAGGCACGCGCCTCCATGCCCAGCTAATTTTTTGTATTTTTAGTAGAGACCGGGTTTCACCGTGTTGACCAGGATGGTCTCGATCTCTTGACCTCGTGAACCACCCGCCTCGGCCTCCCAAAGTGCTGGGATTACAGGCGTGAGCCACCGCGCCCAGCCCGTAAAAGAACAGTTTTAAAATTTTTACATGTTTTCATTTTTTTAATTGTGAAGTAGGGTTATTTCCCATTTTGAGCAAAAATAAAACTGATGATAAAAAATAATAGTCTTCATTTTTGCCATTAAATTGACACTGGCTCTACTTTGTTTCTGCCAAGAATTCATTGGGAAATGCTGTCTACCTGCTTTTTCGGGATATTCTCTATTTTTCTTAGCTAAAAGTTTTAATTTACATTATGCAGCTTACTACTTAACAGTTTGGGCTTAAGGATTAGACAGCCTGTGCTCAAATTTAGACTTTCAGTTTCTGTCTACCTGGGGAGCTTGAATAATTTGAATAAATTATGTAGTCACTCTGATTGTCACTCTGTTTATTAATTAAAGCCTCTTAGTATTGTCCTGAGAAGTAAATGTTAATAAATATGCTTAGAACGGTGCAAAGTACTCAATAAATGTTGGCCATTTTATTATTATTGTCGTTATTTCTAACATCCACTGTTAGGTTTTTTATTCTTTTTGTTGTTGTTGTTTTGAGATGGAGTTTTGCTTTTGTTGCCCAAGCTAGAGTGAAATGGCTCGATCTCAGCTCACCTGCAACCTCCACCTCCCGGGTTCAAGTACTTTTCCTGCTTCAGCCTCCCAAGTAGCTGGGATTACAGGTGCACACCACCATGCCCAGCTAATTTTTAAAATATTTTTAGTAGAAATGGGATTTCACCATGTTAGCCAGGCTGGTTTCGAACTCCTGACCTCAGGTGATCCGCTTGCCTTGGCCTCCCAAAGTGTTGGGATTACCGGTGTGAGCCACCGTGTCCGGCCAGGTTTTTTTTTATTCTTATTCCTGCCTGTAGGACCTTGCTTTTTAAAACTATATCTATCTTTCAGAATGTACCATACCACAACAAGTTCCTCTACTATATCCAATGTATTCAACATTCAAGATTAATTTTTCTGCCTAGATATAAAAAGTGGTGAAAAGTACAGTGATAGGGTAGAGGGATAGTACATTGGCTGTCTTGCAGAAAATGGGTTAGAGAGACAAGTCTGATAGTTCTTTCTTTGTTACATTTAGATTTTAGCTAAGTTAGAGATCAGATGGTGAGGAAGTTACATTTTTCAAGGTGATCTCTTTAATAAACTGAAGTTGGGGTATGCCTTGATGTGACATGTAGAAAGTTTTTTTTTCTTTTTTTCTTTTTTTTTTTTTTTTGAGTTGGAGTCTCGTTCTGTTGCCAGGCTAAGTGCAGTGGCTTGATCTCGGCCACTGCAACCTCTGCCTCCCGGATTCAAGCTATTCTCCTGCCTCAGTCTCCCAAGTAGCTGGGACTACAGGCACGCACCATCGTGCCTAGCTAATTTTTTTTTTGGTATTTTTTGTAGAGATGGGGTTTCACCATGTTGGCCAGCATGGTCTTGATCTCTTGACCTTGTGATCTGCCCTCCTCGGCCTCCCAAAGTGCTGGGATTACAGGTGTGAGCCACTGTGCCCAGCTAAAATATTTTTTTTTTTAAAGTCTTGATACTTATTCATATTTTTGCGCTGAGTGAAAAAAAAAAAAGAAAAAGAAAAAAAAGTTTTGATATTTGCCTTATTGTTAGTGTAAACTGTGTCCAGATTCTTGCCTTAAGTTGTTGACCAGTCTTTTTGTTACTGTGTTTTTACCTTTTTTTATTCATTCATTCAAATTTTTTTAGTGCCTGCTATGTTATGAAATTTTCTAGATGCTGATGAAAAACAGCAGTGAACAAAGTCTCTACTCTTACAAAAGTGCACATTACATGGTGTATATGTGCCACATTTTCTTTATCCAGTCTGTCATTAATGGACGTTTGGTTTGGTTCCAAGTCTTTGCTATTTTAAATCATGCTGCAATAAACATATGTGTGCGTGTGTCTTTATAGTAGAATGATTTATAATCCTTTGGGTATGTACCCAGTAATGGGATTGCTGGGTTAAATGGTATTTCTGGTTCTAGATCCTTGAGGAATCGCCACACGGTCTTCCACAATGGTTGAACTAATTTACACTCCCACCAACAGGGTAAAAATGTTCCTATTTCTCCACAGCCTCTCCAGCATTTGTTGTTTCCTGACTTTTTAATAATCGCCATTCTAACTGGCGTGAGATGGTATCTTGTAGTTTTGATTTGCGTTTCTCTAATGACTATTAATGATAAGCTTTCTTCATATGTTTGTTGGCCAAATAAATGTCTTCTTTTGAGAAGTGTCTATTCATATCCTTTGCCTACTTTTTGATGGGGTTGTTTATATTTTTTCTGCAAAAGAATGAGTTCATGTCCTTTGCAGAGACATGGATGAAGCTGGAAGCCATCATTCTTAGCAAAGTAATGCAGGACCAGAAAACCAAACATTACATGTTCTCCACTCATAAATGGGAGCTGAACAATGAGAACACATGGACACAGGGAGGGGAACATCACACACTGGGGCCTGTTGGGATATGGGGGACAAGGGGAGGGAGAGCAGTAAGACAAATACCTAATGCATGTGGGGCTTAAAACCTATATAATGGGTTGATAGGTGCAGCAAACTACCACATGTATACCTGTGTAACAAGCCTCCATGTTCTGCACATGTATCCTAGAAATTAAAGTAAAAAAAGAGTATACATTCTAGTGAGGGGGAAGATATAGTTCACTAATGAATATATAAAATATATGTTAGATGATACCTGCTTAAGGAGAGAATATTTTGGTACAGGGTAATTGGGAAGTTTTTTCTGATTAAGTGACATTGGGTAGAGGCCTGAATAAAGTTAAGGGAATGAGCCATCTATTTTGGAAAATAATATTTCAGGCAGAGGAAGCAGTTAAGTGCAAAGTCCCTGAGATGAGAGCCTGTTCAATCTTTTGAGGTCACAACAATGAGGCCACTGTTTTGTATTTCTGACTCTATATGTATTTTTCATCTTTTTTCTCACTGTATTCTACTCAGGATACTTTTTTTTTCTTTTCTTTTTTTTTTTTTTTTTTTAAGGTCTCACACTGTTGCCCAGGCTGGAGTGCAGTGTTCCATCTTGGCTCATTATAACCCCTGCTTCCCAAGCTCAAGCAATCTTCTTACCTCAGTTTCCCAAGTAGCTGGGACTACAGGTGCACACCACCATGCCAGGCTAATTTTTGTATTTTTTGTAGAGACAGGGTTTTGCTGTGTTGCCCAGGATAGTCTCAAACTCCTGGGCTCAAGTGATCTGCCAATCTTGGCCTCCCGAAATTTTGGGATTATAAGTATTAGCCACTGCCCTGGCCCACATAATTTCTTCTAACCTCTCTTTCCAGTTTACTGATTTTCTATTTTCTTGTCTGTTTTAAAGTTTATCAGTTGATGTCTTAATTTCTGTTATTACATTTTCTGGTTGAGTATTAGCTGGTTCTTTAAAAATATGTAATATCACTTTCCAGAGTTTTAAGCTCTTTGCTGACTTTTTAAAGCTCAACTTTTTATCTCTATGAATATAATAAACATAGTTGTATCCAGTAATGCCAGTATCTAGAATACCTTGGGGTCCATTTTTGTGGTCTTTTTTTTCCCATATAAATCCTAGTTTTATTGGTTATCTCATCAGCTATCGTAGATAATAATTTGAGACTTAAAATGGTTACATTTTCCTAGTTCATTGAGTGTTAATTCTGGATTATGTCCTGGACATTTTGAATATTATGTTATGAGATTCTGAGTTCTCTTAAGATTTCCTGGAGAATATTTATTTATTTTCTGCCAGCCAGTCAGCTCACTTAGGTTCAGAATAGGTTTTGTCTTGCCTTTTCAGTGTGGGAGTTCCAATATCAGTTCAATTTTTAATGCCTTTGCTGTGTTGCCCTGGGTCTATTTTATCTATGTTCTACTGAAGGTTAGTTCTGGGACTTGGGTAGTGTTTATGTAGAGTCCAGTTTTCAAAGCTTTTGCCCCATGCATGTATAGCCTCCCCCATTATCAACATACCTCACCAGAGTGGCACATTTGTTACAATTGATAAATCTACATTGGCACATCATAATTGTTCAAAGTTCATAGTTTACATTAGTGTTCATTCTTGGTGTTGTATATTCTATGGGTTTGGAAAAGTATGTCTGCCATTATAGTATAATACAGAATAGTTTTATTGCCCTAAAATTTTGTGTTCTTCCTGTTGATCCTCTACAACCTACCCCAGTAACCACTGATCTTTTAAGTGTCTCCATAATTTTGCCTTTTCCAGAATGTTATGTAGTTGGAATCCTATAGTATGTAGGCTTTTCAGATTGGTTTCGTTCACTTAGTAATATTCATTCAAGTTTCCTCCATGTCTTTTCATCACTTGATAGCTCATTTTTTAAGCACTGAATAATATTCTATTCATTGTTTAGACCTACCACAGTTTATTCATTTACCTACTAAAGGACATCTTGGTTGCTTCCAAGCTTTGGCAGTTATGAATAAACCTCCTATAAATATCCACATGCAGGCTTTTGTGTGGACATTTTAAGCTCCTTTGGGTAAATACCAAGAAGCACAATTCCTGGATCATATGGTGAAAGTATGTTTAGTTTTGTAAGAAACTTCCAAACTGTCTTCCAAAGTGGATATACAATTTTTTATTTCTATCAGCAGTGAATGAGAGTTTCTGTTGTTCTATACTCTCACCAGCATTTGGTGTTGTCAAAGTTCTGGATTTTGGCCATTTGAATCGGTGTGTATTGGTATCTCATTGTTGTTCTAAATTGTGTTTCTCTGATGACATATGATGAGAAACTTTTCATATGATTATTTGCCATCCGTATGTCTCCTTTGGCAAGGTGTCTGTTAAGGTCTTTGGCCCACTTTTTAATCAGGTTGCTTGTTATTGTTCAATTTTAATCAACAATAAGAAAAATGACTTAAAATTTTGAGTCTTTGTATATTATGGAAACAGTCCTTTATCAGATGTTTCTTTTGCAGACATTTCCTCCAGTCTATGGCTTGTGTTCTCATTCTCTTGATATTTACTTTTGTAGAGCAGAAGTTTTAATTTTAATGAAGTCCAGCTTATGAATTATTTCTTCCATGGACTGTATCTTTGGTATTGTATCTAAAAAAAAAGTCATCATGATATCCAAGATCATCCAGATTTTCTCCTATTTATCTCCGAGTTTTTTGGTTTGTATTTTACATTTTAATCTATGATACATTTGAGTTAATTTTTGTGAAGGGTGTAAGATCTGTGTCCAGATTCTTTTTTTTTCTTTTTGGCATGTAGATGTCCACTTGTTTCAGCATCATTTGTTGAAAAGACCATCTTTCTCTATTATATAGCTGTTACTCCTTTGTCAAAGATCAGTTGACTGTATTTATTTGGGTCTATTTATGGGCTCTCTGTTTTGTTTCATTGGTCTCTTTGTCTTTTTTTTTTTCCACTAATCCCTCACTATTTTGATTACTGTAGCTTTATAGTAAGTCTTGAACTTTGTTCTTCTCCTTTAATACCGTATTGGCTATTCTGAGTCTTTTGCCTCACCATATATACTTTAGAATCAGTTTGTAGATATCCACAATGTAACTTGCTGAAATTTTTATTGAGATTGCATTGAATCTGTAGATCAAGTTGGGAAAGATTGACATCTTGACAATATTGAATCTTCCTACCCAAGATTATGGAATATTTCTCTATTGATTTAATTATTCTTTGATTGTTTTCATCAAAATTTTACAGTTTTCCTCATATAGATCTTGCACATATTTAGTTAGATTTGTACCTAACTAAGTGGGACCAGGGGGTCATCACTCATTACCGGAGGAGACAGTGAAGGCCCTGAGCTCTGATCTCTCACACTATTTATTGGTTACAATTACTTTGATCTCTATAGGGTAGGGGTGGAGTGATGGTGGGGAGAGGGTGACGTGATGGTGGAGTGAATCAGTGAACTGGAAGTGAATCAGTGAGCTGGAACTGGTGTGTCATTCTAAAGACTGATAACAGTGGTGGTTTCAGGAGTTTCACAAAACAAGAACATGTGGTTATCTTTAGCCTATTATCTTGTGTGGCTAGTGGAACTCAGGCCTCACAAGGAGCCTACAAGTCTGGCTACATCATAGTGCTATGAAGGGGCTTTATGTCCTTGAGTACAACGTTTATGGTAACAGAGCCTAGGTCACTCTGCACTGGAACATGAGGCATGGACAAGTTTGCCTCCCCAGAGGCCTCCTGCAGTTTGCTGTGCTTTGTTGTTCCCAGTTTATATGTTACTCATAACCAATTTATGAAGGCACTCTGTAAGTCCTTTCTCCTTTGCTGCTTCTCCCAACATCGTGCAACCTTGCTATAATTGCTTATTAGTTCCAGGATTTTTTTTTGTTGATTTTTTCAGATTCTCTATATAGACAGTTATGTTATCCGTGAACAAAAATAGTTTTATTTCTTTCTTCTCAATCCATATCCCTGTTTCCTTTTCTTGTTTTATTGTTATTAGTTAAAACTTTAAGTACAATGTTGAAAAAGAATGGTGAGAAGGAACATCCTTGCCTTGTTCCTGATCTTAGTGGGAAAGCTTCTAGTTTCTCTCCATTAAGTATGATATTAGCTATAGGTTTCTGTAGATATTCTTTACCAGGTTGAGCAAGTTCCCCTCTATTCCTAGTTTACTGAGAGTTATTATTATGAATGAGTGTTGGATTTTGTCAAATGATATTTCTATATCTATTGATATGATGATGTAATTTTTTTTAACCTGTTATGTGATGGATTACAATAATTGATTTAAAATGTTGAACAAGGCTTGAATACCTTGACTGCATCCCATTTAGTTGTGTTGTGTAATTCTTGTTACACTTTTTTTTTTGAGACTGGATCTTGTTCTGTCATCCAGGCTAGAAGTGCAGTGGCTATTCACAGGCATGATCATAGCTCACTAGCCTTGAACTCCTGGGCTCAAGTGATCCTCCTGCCTCACCCACCGTAGTGGCTGAGACTATAGGTGTGTACCACTGCACCCAGAGAGTTTTTAAAATTTCTTTTTAGAGATGGGATCTTGCTATGTTGCCCAGGCTAGTCTCAAACTCTTGGCCTCAAGCAGTCCTCCCACTTCAGTCTCCTGAGTAGCTGGAGTTGGGATTACAGGTGTGTGCCACTGTGCCAGGGTCCATTTTTACATTGTTGGATTTGATTTGCTAATATTTTGTTGAGTATTTTTGCATCTACGTTCATGAGCAATATTTGTCTGTAGTTTTCTTATAATGTCTTTGTCTGGTTTTGGTATTGGGGTACTGCTGGCATCATGGAATGAGTTCAAAAATATTCCCTCTGCTTCTGTCTTCTGAAAGAGATAGTAGACAATTGGTATAATGTCTTACTTAAATGTTTTTAGAATTCACCAGTGAAGCTGGTAGGCCTGGTGCTTTCTGTTTTGGAGGGTTATTACTTATTGTCTTAATTTCTTTAGTAGATACAGGCTTATTGAGATTGCCTATTTTTAATTCTGTGAGTTTTGGCAGTTGTGTCCTTTGACAGTTGATCCATTCCCTTTAGGTTAGCATATTTGTGGGCATAGAATTGTTCATAATATTTCTTCATTTTAATGTCCATGGGATTTGTAGTGATGTCTCCTCTTTCATTTATGTATCAGTAATTTGAATCCTCTCTCTTTTTCTTAGCCTGGCTAGAATTTATTGATTTTATTGATCTTTTCAAATAACCAGATTTTGGTTTCATTGATTTTTAAAAATATTGGTTTTCTGTTTTCACTTTCATGGTTTTTACTCTAATTTGTATTACTTCTTTTCTTCTGCTTACTTTGGATTTAATTTGCTCTTCTCTTTCTAGTTGCCTATGGTGGAAACTTAGAAGATTGATTTCAGATATTCTTTTCCAATTTATGCATTCAGTGCTATAAATTTTCATCTCAGTTTTTCCTGTATCCCATGAATTTTGATAAGATGTGTTTTCCCTGTAATCCCAGCACTTTGGGAGTCTGAGACAGGAGGATCACTTGAGCCCAGGAGCTTAAGAACAGCCTGGGTTACATAGTGAGACCTCATCTCTACTGACAAATAAATGAACAAATGAATATTTAATAAAGAAAAAAAGATGTGTTTTCATTTTCATTTAGTTCAAAATAATTTTGAATTATTCTTGAGATTTCTTCTTTGACTCAGGTGGTATTTAGAAGTGTGTTGTTTAATCTTCAGGTGTTTTGTGATTTTCCAGCTATCTTTCTGTTATTTATTTCTGGTTTAATTCCATTGTGATCTGAGAGCAGATACTATATGATTTATAATCTTTGAAATTTGTTAAGGTGTGTTTCATGGTCCAGAATATGGTCTATCTTAATGAATGTTCCATGGGAGCTTGAGAAATCTATGTATTCTGTTATTGTTCGATTAAGCAGTCTATAGATGTCAAGGTGATTGATGGTTTTATTGAATCCAACTACAGGTTAAGCAGCCCTAATCCAAAAATCCCAAATCTAAAATACTCCAAAATTGAGTGCCAAAATGATGCTCAAAGGAAATGCTCACTGCAGCATTTCAGATTTTGGATTTTCAGATTGGGGATGCTCAACTAGTAAACACAATGCAAATATTCCAAAATCTAAAAAAAAATCTGAAATTTGATACATTAATTGTTCTGGTCCCAAGCATTTTGGATGACACTCAACCTACATGTTTTACTGATTTTCTGCCTGCCGGATCTGTCCATTTCTGATAGCGATATTGAAATATTCAACTATTGTAGTGGGTTAATTTCTCTTTGCAGTTCTACCAGTTTTTGCTTCATGTATTTTGACACCGTATTGTTAGGCCTATAGATGTTAAAAATTGTTTTATCTTTTTGGAGAATTGACCCAAAAGCATCCTTTTTTTTTTTTGACAGAGTCTTGCTCTGTCACTCATACTGGAGTACAATGATATGATCATAGTTCATTGCAGTCTTGAACTCTTGGGCTCAAGCAATCCTCTCATCTCAGCCTCTGAGTAGTGGGGACTACAGGTGTGTACCACCATGTCTGGCTAATTTTTTTAGTTTTTTTTTTTCTGTAGAGATGGGATTTGCTATGTTGCCTAGGCTGGTCTTCAACTCTTGGGCTCAAGTGATCTTCCCTCCTCAGCCTCCCAGAGTACTGGGATTACAGGCATGAGCCACTGTACTCAGCTCTAAAAGCATTTTGAAATGGCTCTCTTTATATCTGACAACTTTTCTTGCTCTGAAGTTGGCTGTGTCTGAAATTAATATAGCTACTCTTTTTATATGGTTGTTTGCCATCTATATGTCTCCTTTTTTAAGGTGTCTGTTAAGGTCTTTGACTCACTTTTTAATCAGGTTGCTTGTTTTCTTATTGTTGAGTTTTAACAATAAGAAAAAAAGACTTAACAATATTTGACTCTTTATTTATTGTAGATAACAGTCCTTTATTAGATGTTTCTTTTGCAGACATTTTCTCCCAGTGTGTGGCTTGTATTCTCATTCTCTTGACATTATCTTTTGTAGAGCAGAAGTTTTAAATTTTCTTTTGATTAGTGTTAATATGCTTTCTTTGATTAGTGTTAATGTGGTATATTTTTATCCATTTACTTTTAATCTAGATGTGTTTTTACATTTAAAATGAGTTTTTTATAGGCAGCATATAGTTGGGTATTTTTTTGATCCACTCTGACAATCTTTTAGTTGGTCATTTAGACTATTGTCATTCAAAGTGATTATTGACATAGTTGGATTATTATCTACTAAATTCATTACTGTTTTTCTATTTGTTGTCCTGTTCTTTGTTCCTATTTTTGTCTTTCACTCTTTCTGTGCCATTTGTGGTTTTAACTGAGCATTTTATGTGATTCCATTTTCTCTCCATATTTGTTATACTCTATTTTTACTTTTAAAGTGTTTTCACTAGAGTTTGCAATAGGTATTTACAAGTAATCCAAGTCTCCTTTCAAATAACCCTATACTGCTTCAAGGTTAGTATGAGTACCTTGTAATTCTTTCCTCCCATCCTTTTTTTTTTTTTTTGATACAGAGTTTTGCTCTGTTGCCCAGACTGAATGGTGTGCAGTGGCGCCATCTTGGTTCAGTACAGCCTCCACCTCCTGGGGTCAAGTGATTCTCGTGCTTCAGCCTCCCTGATAGCTGAGATTACAGGCGATCACCACCATGCCCAGCTAATTTTTGTATATTTAATAGAGACGAGGTTTCATCATGTTGGCCAGGCTGGTCTTGAACTCTTGACCTCAAGTGATCCACCCTCCTCAGCCTCCCAAAGGGCTGAGATTACAGGTGTGAGTCACCAGGCTTGGCCTCCTCCCATCTTTCTTATCATTGTTGTCATTCATCTCTTTAATATAAAAGCATAAATAAGCATTTATAATCTAATGCATTGTTGCCATTTTTTGTTTGTTTTTTGAGACAGAGTCTTATTCTGTTGCCCAGGCTGGAGTGCAGTGGCATGATCTTGGCTCACTGCAACCTCCACCTCCGGGTTCAAGTGATTCTCCTGACTTAGTCTCCTGAGCAGCTGGAATTACAGATGTGTGCCATGACACCAGCTAATTTTTGTATGTTTCGTAGAGATGGGGTTTCGCCATGTTGTCCAGGCTGGCTTTAACTGACCTCAAATGATCCACCTGCCTTGGCCTCCCAAAGTGCTGAGATTACCGGCATGGGCCACAGCATCTGGCTCATTGTTGCTATTATTATTTTTGACAAACTTATATGTTAGCTCAGTTAAGAATAAGAAAAATAAAAGTTATTTAGCCTTCACTTATTTCTGCTTTGATGCTCTTTTTTCTTTTCTTTTTTTTTTAAGTAGAGATGGGGTCTTTCTAAGTTACCCAGGCTGGTTTTGAACTTCTGTCTTCAAGTGATCCTCGCACTTCAGCCTCCAAAGCACTGGGATTACAGGTGTGAGCCACTGAGACCAGCTGTTGCTCTTTTTTTCTTTATAGAGATCTGAATTTCTTACCTAAATCATTTTCTTTCTCTTTAAATAATTTCTCCGTATTTCCTGGATTTGAATGTTGGCCTGCCTTGCTGGGTTGGGAAAGTTCTCCTGGATAATATCCTGAAGAGTGTTTTCCAACTTGGTTTCTTTCTGCCTGTTACATTCAGGTACACTGATCAAACATAGATTTGGTCTTTTCACATGATCCCATATTTCTTGGAGGCTTTGTTCATTTCTTTTCACTCTTTTTTCTCTAGTTTGCCTTCTCATTTTATTTCATTGAGTTGATCTTCAATCTCTGATATCCTTTCTTCTGCTTGATCAATTTGGTTATTGAAACTTGTGTATGCTTTGCAAAGTTCTTTTAACGTTTCGTGGAAGGCAGGTCTACTGGCAACACATTCTGTCAACTTTTGTCAAAGCGTCTTTATTTCTTCACTTTTGAAGGATGATTTCTCCAATTACAGAATTCTGTGTTGCTGTTTTTTTCTCTCAACATTTTAGATACTTTACTCCATTCTATTCTTCCCTGCATAGTTTTTGAGGAGAAGTCAGATATAATCTTTCTTTTTGCTCCTCTATGGGTAAAATGTTTTTTTCTTCTAGCTTCACCTTTGATTTTCTGTAGTTTGAATATAATATGTATAGGGGTAGTGCTTTTGGCATTTATCCTGCTTTCTGTTCTCTGAGCTTCCTGGATTTGTGACTTGGTGTCTAATATTAATTTAGGGGAAATTCTCAGTCATTGTTGTTACAAATATTTTTTGTATTCCGTTTTTCTTCTTCTCCTTTTGGTGTTCCCATTATATTTTTTGTAGTTGTCTCACAGTTCTTGGATATTCTGTTCTGTTCTTTTTAGTCTTTTTTCTCTTTGCTCTTCAGTTTTTGAGGTTTCTTTTGAAATATCTTCAACTTCAGAGATTTATTTCCTCAGCTGTACCTAATCTAATAAGCCCTTCATTTCTTCATTTTAATATTTTTTTAGAGACAGGTGTTGCTATGTTGTCTAGGCTGGTCTCCAACTTCTGGCCTCAAGTAATCATCCTGCCTGAGCCTTCCGAGTGGCTGGGATTATGGGCACGAGCCCCCACAACTGCACGCCCTTCATTTCTATTATAGTGGTTTTGATCTGTAATATTTTTGTTTTGAGCCATTGTTAGAATTTTATCTCGCTCTTTAAATTACTCATCTATTCTTTGATGATGTCTACTTTATCCACCAGAGCCCTTATAGCAATCATAGTTGTTCTAAATTACTGGTCTGGGTAATACACTTGTCAAAGTGTATTTTTTGCCTTTTTGTATGGTTGTATTTTTATTTTTTTGGATAGCTAGACATGATAGGTAAAGGAACTATTGTAATGTGGTGGTAAGATACAGGGGGAGGAGTGTTCTATAGACCTATGGTTAGGTCTCAGTTTTTTAGCAAATTTTTGCCTCTAGATTATGAACTTCATATATACTTCTACAGCCTTGGCATCCTTCTCCTTCTTAGATGGGACAGGGTGGGTAGAGTGGGCTGCAGTTGGGAATTTCCCATTCTCCATGTGGAAGGCTGGAGGGGGATGGAGTTGGATATTTTCCTTGCTTCAGATGGAAGGAATTGGGTATTTCCCTTCTCCCAGGTTAGTTAGACTCTGACAAATCCCCAACAGATTTTGCTCTCAAGGGAGTCCTTGTTAAGAACAGGATACGTTGGCATAGTTCAAAACGGCTCTTCCTGCCAGAAGCACAAAGCGATGTTTTTCCTATGTTCACTGAGAAACCTGGTAGCATTCCATAAGATAAAACTCGCAAGAACTTGGGGCCTCTCTGATGACTGGGTCTCCACAGAGGTTTCTTTTTTTTTTTTTGAGATAGAGTCTCGCTTTGTCACCCAGCTCACTGCAACCTCTGCCTTCTGGGTTCAAACAATTCTTGTGTCTCAGCCTTCTGAGTAGCTGGGACTGTAAGGCATGTGCTACCATGCTTAGTGAATTTTTGTATTTTTAGTAGAGATAGAGTTTTGCCATGTTGGCCAGAACCTGGCATCAAGCAACCTGCCAACCTCTAATTCCCAAAGTGCTAGGATTACAGGCATGAGCCACCACACACAGCCTCCATAGAGTGTATCTCTCAGATTTGTTTACATTTAATTTCCAGCAATGTGTCAATTATAGTTCAGGTTTTTTTCTCTGGAGGCATTTTGAGTATTGCCTTGTTGACATCTTAATTATTTTAAAATTTAATCTTGAAATTTTTATATTAACAATAGATGAATATGAACGGGAAGAAACCAGGCAAGTTTATGTGGATCTAAATAATAACGTTGAGGTGAGTGTTAATGAAATGTGAATATTTTAAACATAGGAATTTCTGAGCAAATTAGAGCAATTGCTACAAAGATATGGACAACTATTCTTACTAAAAGGATTATCATTTATTTGTTGATATATTATTTTATCACTAATAAAATTCCTAGGTTCTATACTATGAGCATTAATGTTTTGTTATATATTAACTTTTTGATTTACATGTTAGTTACATCACTTAATTTATCAAATATTTACAGACTCTTCTCAGAAACCAACACATTGTGATGCATAACCATTCATTTGAAAACATATAAAGTATTATTAATCTGTGTCTGGCTCCTGTTTACCTTTGTTATCACATCTCTTATCATTCTACACTTTTCTTTTCTGCTATAGTCAATCTTTTACGTTTCTCAAATTTGCTAAGCTCTTTCTGGTGGTGGTTCTTTGAATCTGTACCCTTTTCAGAACTTTTATGTCCAAGATCTTATGCACATTTCTAAACTTCACTCTGCTTTTTTGTTACTCCCCTCTTAATATTTTATCTAAAATTTCTATTTGATTATTCTATATATTTCAACCCCATTTAGCTTTTCTCAAGAGCACTTAAAGCTACATGGCATTTATTTGATATGTATATGTGTGTGTGTGTGTGTGTGTGTGTGTGTGTGTGTGTGTTTATTTGTATTCTTTTTTACACTTTATTATAAGTTCCAGTAGGGTAGAGACATTGTCTTCTATCCCAATTGCCTAAAACAGTTCCTGGCACATAAGGGGCACTCAGTAATTAATTAATTAATTAATTAACCTGATTTTACAAAGCAAGATTTGTTGAATGCTGAATGAACACATGCTGCCAGATGATGGAAGTGTAACTTTGGATTCATGGGGAGAGGCCTCACTTTAGTGGAAAAGACATAAATAAATAAGCACAAATAAATATAAAATTACGGGTTTTGATACATGCTATTAAGTAAGTGGCTGGAGTACCAACAATCCATTTGCTGCTGTTTTATATTATATAACATGTTGCCAGTGCATTTAAGCCTCTGGGAAACTAACATAAGTCCCTCTTAATACATTTTTAGTAACTCATATTACAGTGTTTTAATTATTCCAAGTTGTGTGGTTTTAAATTTAAGGATCGCATGATACAAAATTGATAATATTTTCATAGATTGAAGAAAGCTATTTAAAAAAATCTAAGTGTGATTATTAAAAGTTAAACTTTATATTCCAGAAAATGATAACAGCTTTTGAGGAACTTCGTGTGCAAGCTGAAAATTCCAGACTGGAAATGTGTTTTAAGTGTAGGGATCTTACTCAATTTTTATATTACTGTTTTGCTATTTATATTTTTATTGGATTCTGCTAATGCTTTCATTTCTTTAGCCTGATGCTCTCAACTATTTTCTATTTTCTTCACTTCTGTAATCCCCTCTAAATCTTGTGGAATATGGCAGGGAATTAGTATATCTTAAAAATAGTTTTGGGCTTTAAAACTACATCTTTCATGAAATCAGACTAATTGTTTTTATGTTTTTTTTAAATGTGATTTGGTCTCTTACATATCTTGGTATAGTATGCATATTAAAATAATTGTATATATATCAAATTATATATATATTTAAAACCTATTGTTTCAGATTAGTGTGTTTTCAAGAATATACTTTTATGTATAAGAATTGTAGAATTTTAGCTTATTATAACTGCTATTATTTAAATTTACTGTTTACTAAGCAGAAAGCAAGAAAACAGCAATTTTAGCTCATTTCAAACGTTTAGAGTTTAATATAATTTGGAGATAAATAAGGAGGTGAAGTAAACTTTAAATTTTGTTTGTAATAGAAATGTTATACAATTATGTTAAGACATTACAGTATATTTGTTTTATTTTTAAAGTAAAGGAAGATTATGAAAAAATCCAACACCTTGAACAAGAATACAAGAAGGAAGTAAATGACAAGGAAAAGCAGGTTTTTAAATAGCCAACGCTTTGTAATTTTTTAAATACTTAAAATTTCAAAAGAAGTTTGTATTTGCTGAATGCATGATAAATTACTGAGAGAGAATTTTAATGTTATACATATCTAAATATTTAGCCTTTATACTCACTTACTTAATTTTCATTGACTCAAATATGTACTTGCTCTAGCCATTTTTGGGTTTTAATCAATTATTGTTCTATAATATTTACATCAATGGGTAACAGGATATTGCCTCAAAATATATTATTTTGTGAGAACTTTTGCTCAGACAAAAACTTCATAAAATGCATAGATGATTATTGACTACTCAACTTACATTTTGCAGTTTGTTTTGAAATGTACTATCCATGACTTCAAGAGGAACTAAAATATTCTGTTGCTTCTTTCTTTCTTTTTTTCGTCCAAGAAAATAAGACACAGATGCTTTTTTCTATTAATGTCAAGTAGTGGAAGACTTGAAAATGTTAACTCTATATCCTTTGGCATTCACAAGAATGTTTCAGATTATTATTATGCCATCTCTATCAGTTTCAAGTCTGTTGCTTCCCAAATGGAAAGCAATATATATAATGTATCCTCTTCTATTTCCCACTATATTTGCAGTTTTTCTTGTCTGATTTGCCACAAGATATCTTCTAACATGGTTAATAGGGATATCTACTTAATAATTTAAAAAATTAATTGAAAGTATGGAGAGGATAATAACCACAAAAACAGAATGAAGTACTAAAACACTTGTTGGAGTTCTAGGCGCATGGGCAGAGCTTACAGATTGCTGGGCTTCCTTGTAAAATGATGGCATGGCCAGCTAGTGTTTTTGCTGAGGATTCTTTAATATCATTATTTGTAACACTTTTTTTTGCTGGAGCTTTCTCAATTTTTGCTTGGGATATAAACTTGGCTGATGACATTCTGGAGCTAGATTGGGCAGGATAGCAAAGACAGACTGAATCTTACCATTACATATTTTGACTTTTCCATTATATATACCCCCACCCTTCCCTGTGCCTGCAATACCCAGGTTTGGAGATTGCTTTTTTCAATTTGGTATGTTACTGTCTCTTACAAAGATGATAGGGCCAGTTATCTGACTACATTGGCTGTCAGGTAGTAGAAACTAGACAGTGAACTGGAGGAGACCTGCTGAAAAGCATGCAGACAAGTACATAAAATAATTGTAGGTATTATAAATGTTAAAGTGTCATATTCAACTTTTTATATTGATAATGTATTCTTTAAATATTTCAGGTATCACTACTATTGATCCAAATCACTGAGAAAGAAAATAAAATGAAAGATTTAACATTTCTGCTAGAGGAATCCAGAGATAAAGTTAATCACTTAGAAGAAAAGACAAGTAAGAATTTATATAAGATAACATAATGTGCCTTATGTATTCCTCTTGTTATGTTCTAAATCTTGACTTTTATTACAAGTTTGTTGTAATGCTTTCTAGTACTGTACTTCTCAGTCTGAGTTGGTTCAGTTGGAGGAGGGCATAATAGAATAACCTGGGGAGCTTTTGTAAAATGCATGTACTCTTTTCCCTTTTCCATGTTCTTACCTTTTTCAAATGTTTCAACTATATGCTCCACAAAGACAGGGACCTTTGTCTTTTTTGTTCACTGACTTGGAACTGTTGCATTCCAAGTGCCGAGAACAGTACCTGGCACATATAAGGCACTCAAAATTAATAACATATAAGGCACTCAAAATTAATAACATTATTATTATTATTATTATTATTATTATTATTTTGCTTTTTTAATAGTTTTTATTCATGTCTCTGGCATAGATACAGTCTTGGGTTGAGTTGCTCTGGATACAGCACAATAAATAGCCTTAATGGTGATGGGTAGATATTTAAGAGAGATACATTCGCAGGGTTCCAGTGGTTAAAATTCCAGTTATTGGCTTGTGTAATTGGAAAATCATCACCACCTGAGAAAGTCTCCAAGCGAAATGACATGGTGACCCCTCAGGGCTCTCTCTAAAGGGCTGTCAGCATCAGGGGAGTTAGGAAGTTGTGTGCCATCAACATTTATGTAGAGTACCTCCAGGGCTGAAAATACAACTCAGAGAAAAAGAAGTAAAAACTCTTGGCACCATTTACGGCCCCAAACATAAGCATGAAAATAACTACCCATCATAAATATAAGCAGATATCTAAATAAATCTCAGGAAAATTATCTGTTGTTTTGGACAACTGTGAAATGAAAGAGCTGAACTGGATGATCACTAAGTTATTTTCCAGTTTCAGTAGTTTGTCATTCTATAAAACCTATATGCCCATTCAACAAAGGAAGCAGAATGACCTGGTGGTTAAGAGCACACAAACTTCAGAGTCAGAAACACCTGCTTCATATCCTGGTGCTGTTCCTCACCAGCTCCATGAATCCAAGCAAGCTCCCAGCCTTTTTAAACCATGCTTTCCTTGCCTGAAAGTGTAATGATTTGGATCATTGTGTCGAGGATTAAAAGAGATAATGTATTTAAAGAACTTATACAATGTCTGGTATACCATAAAACAATAGGAAAATAAGCTCAATGCAAAGTTAAGATAAATTCTTTAATTAGTGTCTAGAGTGAGTCTGGAATTCAGAAGAGAGGCCAGGCTAGAGTTACGAACTTGATCATATGAAAAAGATAGGAAAAAAGGGTAGAAAATAAGGACCATATATGGGGATCAAAGTCTGAGACATTCCAATATAAAAGTTCTGGTGGAAAGAGATCAGTCTGTGAAGGAGGAGGTGAACCAGGAAGGTGTGGTGTTCTGAAAGCCAGCACAGGAGAGAGCTTTCAAGAAGGAGTGATTATCTGGGTCACCTGCTGCTAACAATTTGTTGATATGAGATGGAGAAATGTGTTAGAGTTAGCATAATGGAGGTTGTCTTAGTTTAGATTTCTTAGCAGCAAACTCAGAAATAAGAATTCAAGTAGAGGGAGTGGGAAACAGACAAGAAAGACAAGACAGGTGAAAAAAGGTGTGTTATCAGGGCAGCTACCAGTGTGGGCAATTGATGCTGGATATCACTGGGAAAACCCTGGAAGCCAGTGCAAAATCCATTTCTCAGAGGGTCACCTCAAATGATGGGCATCATTTATTCATCAAACCCTGTCAATCATTGGTTGAGGTCTGCTCCTGGGGTGGAGAGAAGGCATTGTTTTGTTGGCATTTCTGGTCTTCTGTGCAGAGACAAAGTGAGCTACAGTGGCAAGAGAGGCCACTGGGCAAAGAAGTAGAGGTGCTAGCATTTGGAAGTTGAGCTTGCAAGCAGTGGAGTAGGAAGAATGTGGAGTTAAGGCAATGTTCTTGAGTGAGGTGGAAACCAGACTAAAGTGGAATGAGGAGTGAATCAAAAATGATGAAGTGAAAATGGCACATGCTGACAAATTGTTTGAGAAGGCTAAGTGTGCAGAGGAGAAAATAAATGAGCTATTAGCCAATATGAGATATGGTTTCAAGAAGAGGTGTTTTTAAAAATGAGATATTCTTCCTTAGAGTATGTTTTATGGTGACAGAAATGACCTGACAGAGAGGGAGACATACATTATTATTTTTTTGAGATGGAGTCTCACTCTATCACCCAGGCTGGAGTGTAGAGGCATGATCTCCGCTCACTGCAACCTCCGTCTTCTAGGTTCAAGCGATTCTCCTGCCTCAGGCTCCCTAGTAGCTGGGACTACACATGTGCACCACCACGCCGGGTAATTTTTGTATTTTTATAGAGACTGGATTATGCCATGTTGACCAGGCTGATCTCGAACTCCTGACCTCAGGTGATCCACCTGCCTCAGATCCATCCACCTTCCCAAAGTTCTGGGATTACAGGTGTGAGCCACCGCGCCCAGCAAAAATTATTTTTTGAATGAACAAATCCTATGGGAGCACGATGGAGAGGGTTACTAATGTGTCCTAGAGAGACATTTAGAAAGGCATTAGTTCAACTTTGTTGAACTGCTTAAAAGTTTACTAGACAGTGAACTGGAAGAGACAGTATAAGTGGAATAAATGGCTTGTGCAGGTCAAGTCAGTAGGAATGTTAGGGTATATTTTTAGTAAACTGATTGGTGTGGCAATATCTTATCGAACTCAGGCAGATGAAATTGTAAAAGATTTGAAACCCTTTATGAAGGATCCTGAGTGTCATGTCATATTTAGGCTGTCTTATTATTTAATATTTTTCAAACTTTTTCAATTATTATAAAGAAGATCTATATAAATCGAAATGGATGGTGTTTGTGAAACACCATGCACCTTCCAGAACATTATAGGGATCTTATAGCATTTGTTGTTTTTCTATTCTTCAAAACATTCTCTTTTTTTTCACATGGCAAACAATTATCTGGTTCCTGCCAATCTATACCTGCTAATTTCATCTTATTGTCATTACTATATGGTATACTCCAGATACATTGAAATAGTTTAACTTCCCCTATATTTTGTGTTCTTTTGATCCCACCCTATGCTTTTGGCTACTTCCTCTATTTAAAATGAATCTCTTCTCTCCACCCCAAATCTGTTGGCTAAATTCTTAGTAATGGCATAAGCATTTGTCTATCTGTCGCCTGTGACTATGAATGTCTTGAGGAGGGATTGTGTCTTAAGTATCTTTGTGTGCCAAGTATATTGTTTTATACATAATATGAGTTCAATAGTTGGATGAATGAAAGAATATTTAATCTTATATAAACTGAAAATAAGTTATAGTAATAAATAATTCTATATGATTTCTGTAGTCTCATAGCCACTGAAATGTGTTAATTTAAATGACTTTTCATTGTTTTCCATTTGTATCTTCCACTTGTTTTTCTCTGTATTTCACTGTGAATATTTTTTACTGATCTGTTACCCAGTCCTGCCTGTGATATGTCTAATTTGCCTTAAATCCATCTACTGCATTGTTTAAATGAATCGTATATTTTTCATTTTGAAGTTTCCATTTCATTACTTATTTAAGAGTTCAGTTCTCTGGTTTTCTCCTCTTTTAAAAATCTAATTTTTCACCTTTTAAGTATATATTCATCATTGATATTTTATAGCTATTCTCTGTTTTTTCAATATATGTCTTATCCGTTGGTTTATTTCTATTGTTTCTTTTTAAAAACTGTGGTAAAATATGCGTAACATAAAATTTACCATGTTAATCATATTTAAATGTCCAGTTCTGTGGCATTAAGTATGTTTCACATTGTTATGCAACCATAACCACCATCCATCTTCTCCAAGAACTCTCCATCCAAGCACTCTTTTCATCTTGCACAATGGAAGCTCTGTACCCATTAAAAAATAACATTCCATTCCCTTCTTCCTGCAGCTCCTGGCAACCGCTATTTGATTTTCTTTCTTTTTTCTTTTTCTTTTTTATCTTGCTGTTTGGGTATTTGTTCTTTTCCTTTGGTGTGCCCAGTAATTTTTTAAATTAAATTCTGCACATTTTAATAAGAAAAATCTTGGAGCTTCCCAATGATGTCTTTTCTCTGCTAGAGAGAAATTGAAGGTGTGTTGGGCTGATTATCTGAATCCTTTTAGAGACTGAGCCAAATGGAAGAAAACTGGTCGAGTATATAAGGCTTTTCAAGTTTTCAATTTTGTTTCTTCAGCTCTTTGAGACCTCTCGAAAGTAAGCTGGTTTTTCTGTACCTTAGCAACAGCCCTCTGCCTGGATTAAGACAGCATTTTAGTCTTTTTCTCATGCCCAGATCAGCAGATGTCAGTTGTACTTTATCAGTTCACTTCTCAGCAGTTTTCTTTTAGGAATCAGCCCTTTTAGTCCTATTATGCCATTCTGTCTCTTCTGGTTGTTTCCAGCATGAGAGCTGGTATGCTACTAGCTACTCCATCCTGCCTGGAATAGTCATTTAAATTAATTATGATCAGCTAATTTTTGTTTTTCTTTTTAATGTTTGCTTGTTATTACCTAATTTATTTTGTCACTTGCAAAATAACCATTTGTAACCATTTAGTTGATTACTAAAGAGTATTAATTATCAAAAATTTAAGGAGACCACAATCAGATTTTACATGATTTCATTTTTTCTTATGGCTGAACAGTATCCCAATTTGTATATATATATATAGATATATATTTCTTTATCCAGTCATCTATTGATGAACACTGGTTGATTCCATATTGCTGTTATTGTGAAAAGTGCTACAATATGTGTATTTTAATTCTATAGATAGGACATTATTATTACTGTTTTATACAGACAATATTTATTTGGTTTTACCCATGTATTTTTTTCAATTTCTTTGCTCTTCATTTTTTTTTTTTTTGCATCTTAAACTTTTCATTCAGATCATTTTCTTTCTGTTTTAAAGAGGAATATTTAGAATCTCCTTTAGTGAGAATATGTTTGTGATTAGCTGTCATAGATTCCATTTATCTGAAAATTTGTTTATTCATTCTCATCCATATAGGATATGTTTTCATGATATGTCTTTCTAGGTTGGCACACCGTATGTTATTTCTAGACATTTTTTTTTTTAGCACATAGAAAGTATCCTCCCTCCCTCCCTCCCTTCCTCCCTTCCTCCCTTCCTTCCTTCCTTTTTTCTTTTCTCTCTCTCTCTCTCCCTCCTCCACTCCCCTCCGCTCCCCTCCCCTTACCCTCTTTTTTTTTTTTTTTTTTTTTTTTGGTGGAGTCTCACTCTGTTGCCCAGGCTGGAGTACAGTGGTGCAATCATGGGCTCAAGTGATCCTCCCAACTCAGCCTCATGAGTAGCTGGTATACAGGCACATGCCACCACACCTGGCCAATTTTAATTTTTTTTTGTAGAGACAGGGTCTCACTATGTTGCCCAGGTTGGTCTCAAACTCCTGGGCTCAAGTGATCCTCCTGCCTTGGCTTCCCAAAGTCCTGGGATTGCAGACATGAACCACCATGCCTGGCTTACTTTGTTGATTTTATGAAGTCAGTAATATCTTTTCCCTCTCATGGATTTTCAGATGTTCTTCATCTTTGAAGCATTTACAGTATGATATGTTAAGGTACAGGCTTAGTTTTGTTTAATAGCTTCTTAAATCTTTAAATTACTATTGTTTCTTGGAAACCCTCAACAACAATCCCTTCAGATATTGTATTTACTCTATTCTCTGTTTCCTCGTCTTCTGAGTAAGAAAAAAATGTTGAAGAAAAAAAACCCATGTTGCATCTTGAGAGGCTGAGGTGGATCACTTGAGCCTGGGAGTGTGAGGTTACAGTGAGCTATGATTGCTCCACTGCACTCCAGCCTGGGTGACAAACCCCCAAAAACAAAAACAACAACAAAAAACCAAACCAGAAACCAAAATAAAAACCTACATTAATTTTCTAACTCTTCTTTGACTCTTAATCTCTTTCCTATTTCAACAGTTTTGCCTTTTTATACCTTATTCTAGATAATTTCTATTTACCTATCTTGTAATTCACTAATTTTCTTCTTTTATTTCTCACACATTATGAAATCCCCTCCATTTTATTTTTAGTTACTAAGATGTTTATTTTAAGATGTTATTCTTACTTCTTTTTCTAACCTGCTCTTCTACTTTATATAGTTTTCTATTTCTACTTACTTTCTAGGTTGTCTTTTCTTTAAATATATGAACAATAGCTGTTTTATAGTCCTTTTCTGATAATTTTTTTATCTTAAATGTTTGTGACTCTCATTCTGTCTTGTTTATGATAGTTTTTAGTCGAAGTGCCTTATTTTCTTGTGTGCCTTGTTGTTTTTGACTTTATGCTCCTTTTTTTAAACTTGAAAAAATTACTTATAGGAATAAGTTAAGGCCTGCCTAGTATGCAGATCACTTAACATCCACCTGGGAGGATTTGCTTTTTTTTTTTTCCATGTACACGGTAATTCTATCCATTTGGGACAATCTTAAGTCAGCTTGAAGACTTGGGGTGTCCTGAACCACTCAGGTGATTTGAACCTGGGCTGCAAATCTGCCTGTGAGTTGTTTTACTTTTGCTTATTCCTTACAGCAAAAGTATCCCAGTTTATTGTACAAAAGTTTACTTCTTAGACTCCCTCTACCTTCTGTTACCTTTGGGTTTTCATGGATCTTAAATTCTTTATCACATTATATTTCAAACCAAAAGTCCAACTTTGCCAGGGTCTGCAAATGTCCTCTGGGCATAAACAAATTTTGTGGTTACTTAATTCTATAGGTTTCTATTTTCTCTTCATTTTTGGCCTGGCAAATTCCTATTCTGTCAGGAGTTTATGCTTTAATACTCTTAATATTTGATCTTGAATTTTTATTCCCTTTTAGAGGAGTGTTTACATGACAAAGCTCATCATTAACCCTTTGGAGTTTTCAGTTTCAAATTTATGTATCCCTTCTAGTAGTTTTATTGATTACTGATATCTTCCTTTAGTTTATAAAGTATATGATAATACTTATTTTTTAATTTCATAGCCAATAATTCTAAAATCTGAGATCTTTGCAGATCTAAGGTGGCGTTTTGTTCATTTTGCTGATTCTGTTCATTGTGCTTTGTTTCCTGTTGTGTTTGTTGAGTGTGAGGTCATGTAACTTTATCTGTGGAAATTCTTTAAGGCCTGGAATAGCAGTATATTTTTATGGAGAAAATTTGCATATTGCTTCTTCTAGAATCCTAGGGAACTTCAAACTAAATTTTGACTTGGAGCTCTTTTCAACATTTTGGCAGTATACATTCAGTTCCTATACATACCTAAGGGCTAGCTTGTGCTTATGATTTTCCAGAGGAGACATTTATCACCATCTAGACCATAAGAAATAGTATCATAATGGACACCACAATAGTCAACATTTCCCTCTCTCCAGATTTACTTTTTCTATTTTTTCCAGAGTTGGACCATTGACCCTTTTATTCTATGTAGTTTTTTCAGAATGGAATTTTAAAAATACAAACTTGGCACATACTTCTATTGCTTAACATCCTTCAATGTTTTGTGTCGTCTTCATGAATTATGAATCAGAAGACTCTGAACAAGTCATATAAGTCCTGTTATGATCTTGTCATTATTATCTTTCCAATCATATCTCTTGTGACTTATCTGTTATACTTTAAGCCTTATACTCCTAAAATACATTTTCTTTAGATGCCAGAATGTGTCATTCTATGTCTTCTGTGTTTTCCTTTTTACATGCCTTTATACTTGCCTATGATCTTTTCTCTCCTAACTCCCATTACCTTGGCTACTTTTTACTGTCTTTCAAATGTTTTAACTCAGCTGCTACTTTCTGGAAGTCTTCTTTAAACTTTATTTTTCTGTCTCCTCGTACCTCCAACCCTGATCTTATTTGGCTTAGGTGCCCCCTCTATGTAAATTCCCAGAACTTCTATTGAGTACCAATCAGCATGATTATTGTTTATTTGCCTGCCTGATCAATATATTATAAATATCGTGAATATTAAAGTCCAGTTTCTACCATACATCATCATCATCATCATGATAGCAGTTTTCACTTATTGATTACATATTAGACTCTGTGCTTAAGGATTTTAAGTTAAATTATCTTTTTTTATTTCTAACAACAGGGAACTCTTCATAATATGAATAATTATCATTATTCTAATATTCCAGATGGGAAAAGTAGTCAGACTGGTTAAGTATCATGCCCAAGGACAGGTAGCTTAGTAAGAGGAAATTATATAATTTGGGTCCAGAGAATATAATGAAATTCTTTTTTCCCTTATTGTTTTTATGATGTTTGAAAATGAGTGCACACATATAAAGTATATAGAATTGTATTTGAGACTTAGTATTTAGTAAAAATGGTCTCTTAAGTGGAGTCAAAAGCATTTATTCATCATTTGATAAGTAAAGAGAATATTTTGAAAAATAAAAAAATCAAGATAATAATGAGAATAAAATCATGAATAATTTTACCATTAGGAGATAAATTACTTTTCATATTTTAATGTGTCCTTTTCTTTTGCACATAGTGTTTAAATATTAAACCCACTCTTTTCTATATTTTATGAATATCCAAATTAGTAATCCATCAATAAAATTCGTAGTATTATTTTCAGTGGCTACATGGTATACCATCCCATTTATGTACCTCCATAATTTGTCTACTTTTGGATGTTTAGGTTGTTTCTAATGTTTTGCTATTATAAAAAATGTAAATCCTTAAATATTTATTTTTGAGTTCTTGGGAGATGAAAGTCTTGAAAAGTCAATAAAGCTTGATGATGACCAATATTTGTGTGTCTATATTTGCATATTTCCCCCTCATTTTTGACTATTATCTAATGGAGGAAAAAGACTAATTGTTACAAATAATAATTAGTTTTCTTAGTATATATCTTCTACTAAGTACTATCTATTTACAACTTTCTCTTTTAGAATTACAGAGTGAAAACCTAAAAGAATCAATTGAGAAGCAGCATCATTTGACTAAAGAACTAGAAGATATTAAAGTGTCATTGCAAAGAAGTGTGGTATGATTTAAAAACTGATTAGTGTATAATAAGTCTCACACTATCAATTAGTCAACAAATATTTATTAAATACTAATACAGTGTACAAGGACCTAGAGCTTCAAATAGATAGAGAAGACACAATCCTAGTCTACAAAATGCTATAGTGTAGAGACATTGCATAAAAACACATCAAAAGTATAATTAAAATACAAGACCCTGGACAGGTGCCAACAGGGTGGTTTAGATAATAAATTAATAGTTCTAAGAATTGGAAGAACAGTGTGGCTGGGTTGGCTAGGAAGGCTCCATGGAGGAGTTAGAACTGTAGGTGGGATATGGAGAATGGTGAATTGAAATAAGAGTAGTGGCTGGGCATTCCAGGGTGGGGAGGAGGGATAATAGCTAGGAAAATATGGGGGTTGGAATGGGGCAGTAAATGTATGGAAGCAGATGAGTTCAGCTTTTTTGGTTGAGGCCATTGTATCATTGCTTTTGTTTTATACTTGATTTCATTTAGAGTACTCAAAATACTTTAGAGGAAGATTTACAGATAGCAACGAAAACAATTTGTCAGCTAACTGAAGAAAAAGAAGCTCAAATGGAAGTATCTAATAAAGCTAGAGCTGCTCATTCATCTGTGGTTACTAACTTTGAAACTACTATCTGCAGCTTGAAAGAATTATTGAGAACAGAACAGCAAAGGTAAAATATTTATTATTTTTAATAAATAAATGAATTTAAAAAATTTACTTTAAATATTAGTGCCATTTTCTATGCATTGCCAACTGATGTGTAATTCATATAACAACTGTGGTCAGGTGTCTTATGTATAAAGTGGGAATATATTTTAAAAGTTTCATTGGAGTTAAAAAATAGAGTTAAAAAGACTCTATTTTTCACTACTTTATATTAAGGGAATATTTATATAAAGCTGTGTTAGGAGGCCTAGGTAATTATTTTTTGTCTCATTAGCATTAGGGTTAATTAAGTTTGGTAGGATAAAGGAGAACAAGTTTCTCTCTGAAGCCATAGCTTGGGCCTAGCAATATTTTTTCTCCATTGCTTGTGCATGGTGAGAGAAAAGTTAGCTTTTCTAGCTTTCCTAATTTGTATATCTTTGATTGACCTATCCAAGTGATTTTTCATTTTTAAAATGGTAAGTTACCTAAGACTCACCTATCCCTATTACTTCAGTTTTATACTTTGAGGAAGCAGAAAGCCAGAGAAGTTAAGCAAATCATACATGTTCTCATAATTATATTATTCCTAAGGCAGAAATCAGTATAATAGTAGTTACATACTTAATCTCTTTCAAAGTTCTAGGATGCATTAATCTGATTATCATCAACAGGAAGTGACAACTTATAAGCATTAAGGTATATCTATGTATATTACATGGATATAATATACAATTATGTATTTATAATAGTACTATCTTATTTTAAAATGTTACACTATATGGCACAGAGTAGGTACTTAATGTTTAACAATCCAGTGGGTGAATCTACTCTAAGATATATCAGTTGCTAAATTGCACCAGTGGTAGTTATGAGATGAATTCTGACTAAAATAATATTTTGTATTGAAAATGATATATTTTACAAGATTGGAAAAAAATGAAGATCAATCAAAAATACTTACCATGGAGCTTCAAAAGAAATCAAGTGAACTGGGTAAGACTTAGATAATAATGTGTATACTTTAATAATATTAGCTGATTATACAATCATAAACACTGTTTTGAAATAAAATATAATTTCCCCTCTGTCATTTGCCCATAGAGATTTTTTGATAATATTTGTATTTTAATATTTGAAGGAAGAAAATAATTCTTAGTGAAAAATGTCTGTTATTGTTTAATTGAATTTTGAAATTTCATTGGTTTGTCATGTTAGATTATGTACTATTCATAGGAAAATGTGATCCTATTTTATAATAAAGTATTATTAAAATTCAACAACTTTCATGGCCAAAAGGGAGAGACATTCTCTACAGTAGTTATTTTGTGAATTTATGTCCATGTAATTAGATAATAATAACCTCTGCTTCATATTCATAAATCTTCATGTCTATAACTATGGCAAATTGCAAACAACAAATTATTTTCTAATTTTAGTGAAAAAATATTTTCTTATAAATTAAAAATATTCATGAATTGGCAAATATTTTATTATTAGATTTAAATACTTGTATAATTAAAATAATTGTCAACTAAAATATTGTCTAGTATTTGAAATTTGTGTTTTACATTTCACAAGAGGTTGTTTGGTTGAATTTTTGAACCATATTTATGCTTTTTTTGTGATGCTTAATTTTCTACTGTAGATTAGCCCTTTATCATCTAAAATTGCACTGTCAAATGCAAGTAATTTTATCTTCTTGGCATTACTTTAAATTAGAATGGTTATAATATAAACCATTCCATTTTTTATTCCTTCTTCGGAGCATAAAGTGCTGTTTTAGATCATTATATATACCTATACTTACTTTCTTTAGAATTGTTTAATTGAATGTCTTAGACTAAGGCACAATTTTGTTTCTTAAAATGTCTTTAATGGATATTTATTTGTAACAATTCAGTCTAATATTGAAATTAAGTAGCTGCTATTTTGTCATGTTAAATATGCAATTGTATCATGTGATTTTCTCATAGTAGAGTAATATATTATGACAAATTTGAAAAAAGTATTCTAGAATTGTGAAATAGAACCTTGTGTGTTTTTTAGTATTGCCTTACATGTTGTAGGAATGTATAGAAGTAAAATACCATCCTTTTGAGAAATCTCTGATTATTGTTGGAGAAAGCTTGAATACATAAAACTCTTAGGGTAACGGTGTCCAAAATGAGGGGGTGAGCAAAATTTCCATTAGGAAAAGGGAATAAAATATTAGAATTTCTATTTTTATTTATTTTTATGTTTTAAATATGTTTAAAAATGAATAATATAATACATATTTATATTTTATAAATTTATATTTATAAACAATGTATAACATCGGTTATGCATTTATGTAAATATAAATATGTATTTGTATTTTATACATACTTATATATTTGGGGTGAATACTTATAGATTTCTTATTGTGGAGGTGTGTTAATACTGATACCAAGAGGAAGCCTAAGATAACAATGGGTACTGCATAGTTGGAAAAAGCTTTATGGAAAAGGTAGATTTAAATTTAACAGTAGATTTTAAGGCTTCGGATAGTCATAGAGGATGAAGGAGTGTAGGAAGCATCATGTGTAGGAGAGTAGCATTAACAATGAAATAGGTACTCAACTTCTTTGGCTGACAACATAGTCTCAAAACCAGAAATCTTGAAGGATATTCTGTACTTTTCTTTTTCCCTTATGCTTCACTGCTAATTGGTTATCCGGTGCTCCTTAACACATAACTCATAAAAATATAACTAGCTTAAAAGTTTCTAACTCTTAACTATCATTTGAATCTTTTCCTTTTCTTGATTTCCACAGTCCTAGAATAGTTCAAGTTTTCATTTTCTCTTTCTTGGTTTTAGAGTTTCAGGATGCATGTAAAGAACATAGTGGTATAAAAATTGTATTTGTAAAATTAATCATCAAACCGTGCTTCAGATTACTCCCATTTGTCCTATTCTTTATTCATCCCTTGCTATATTTAACTAACCTTCTGTTTGCTTTGCCTTTCTTTAATAATCTTTTTTCTTACCCCAGCAGCTCTCATTCTTCTTTGTTTTCTGGCTACACTTTACATTCTTCCTTGATGGTATTTTCTTAGGCTTACATCTTGGTTAAAGTAGTCTTCCATGATTTCCTCAGTAGTCTCAATCCTCAAAACACTTTTAACCTATGTATTGCTTAGATATAGCCTGCTCTACTCCTTATATCTTTTAGGTCAGACATCTTTGACCAGTGCTATTATAGTTACAATAGCTTGAGAATCAGTCCTTTTGTTTCCAGGATAGCAGTCTCTTTTGCTCATTTTCTACATTGCTGCTAGAGTGTTTCTTTAAAAATACAAATCTGATTTTCTATGTGGCAAATTTTAGAGCCATCTCATTGCCTAAGTGCAAACTATTTAGATATCAGGTATCTTTTCATTGTTCATTTAAAGAGTGAGAGTACTGCATACCAAGTGAGTTAAAGCCAACTGCAACAGGAAACCTTTGGCAGTAATTTTTTTCCCAGTTTCTTAACTTGTTACAGTTTTTTTTTTTTTTTTTTTTTTTTTGCTGCTTCATGCGTTGCCTATCTTCAATTCAGTCTAATATTGCTCTAAATGTGTCTTATTCTTGTACTCATTTTTCCATATCTGTATTCATCTTTGCTTTCAATTTGATTATATAACAGATTCCCTTCCTAGTATGTTCTATTGCTTCTGCTTTGATTATTACATATATAATAACTATTGAACTAAGGCTTAGATATTTATACCTTATTTAGTCTTAGGATAGAGTTCTCACCAGATCTGTTTTTTTTTTTTTTTTTTTTAATGAGACGGAGTTTGGCTCTTGTTACCCAGGCTGGAGTGCAATGGCGCGATCTCGGCTCACCGCAACCTCCGTCTCCTGGGTTCAAGCAATTCTCCTGTCTCAGCCTCCCGAGTACCTGGAACTACAGGTGTGCGCCACCGTGCCCAGCTAATTTTTGTATTTCTTTAGTAGAGACGGGGTTTCACCTTGTTGACCAGGATGGTCTCGATAGTCTTGGATACATAATGAGGAATGTACCAGACATGGTCTTTGTTCTCATGAGGTTTGCACTCTACTTGGGGAGACATACAAAACAAATAATCACAAATAAGTATTTAATTATAAATAGGGATAAGTGCTATGAAGGAAATAAAAATGATGCAATATGTTGGCTGCAGTGGACCTGCGGGCCAGGCCCCAGGCCTGCAGACAGCACATGTGGGTGAGTGCCTGCTGTGGTGGTAGTGGCAGGCCTCGTTGACCCTTCAGCAGGCTCCCAGGAGGAGTGCTCAGGTGCTAATGGTGGTGCATGGGGCAGTCTGATCCCTAGGCTCTTGGACAAGTGTACTCAGGCACTTGAGGGAGCAGGGATAGTCCTGGTGGGCCTATCTTCAGGATCCCCAGTTGTGTTTATGGGTGCTGGCTCTGGTGGGCAGGGGTGGGTGATCCCTAGGTCCCTGGTGGAGCACTCAGGTGGTTGCTGCAGCAGTTGTGGTAAGCTGGGGGAGCTTATCACAAATGTGCTGGGGCCCTGATGCCAGGGAGGATGGGATTGCTGTTGGTGCCAGCAGCTGTAGGCAGGTTTCTGAGGAGCATGTGCTTTCAGCCCCAGGTATTATTAGCTGTCTTTGAGCCTGTACTTAGGGCATGTGCCCCCGCTGCTGGGGGCAATGAGGTTGCTGCTAGTGGCTCTGGCTTCACCCGGTAGCCAGCAGTGGCAGTCGCTGTGGCTGTGAGTAGGTTAGCTTGTCCTTGGGGTGTGTGCAAATGTGTGATGGCCCTGCCGCTGGGGTGACATGGGGTTGATGGTGTTTTCTTATGCTTTGGCTCCAGCAGCAGCCAGTAGTAGCAGCTGCAGGAGGCGTAGCCTTTCCCTGGGGCACGAGAAGATGTGCTGCAGTCCTGCTGTTGGTAGGGGGCAGGGTTGCTGCCAGTGGGGTCCACTTCAGTCTTGGTGGCAGTAGTCAGCAGTGGGTATTGGTAGGGGATGTTAGTGGGGTTCCAGGGATACGAAGATGCAGGGGCTGTTGGGCCCCAGAGCAGGATGTAGTCTCCTGGGAGCTGGGCTCTCAAAATGGCACTGCTTAGGACTTAAATGGTGGGTGGGACCCAGAACTCCCTCTCTGGAGCAATGCCTTTGTGAGATCTATAGGCAGCTACCTATGTTAATCTCAGGTCCTAAAGGAGTCTACAACGGCTGGGATTGCAGAAGGAATGTGGATGGCTGAGGCTTTCTCATTTACCCTTTCCCTGCCTTGGGGAGCCTTTACAGGCTCTCAGCCCATCCTGAGCAGGCTGCCTAGCGTCCCTCTCCTTCCTTGCCTTAGGTGTTTCTTGACACATCTTTGTTGAATTCCAGCGTTTTTTCTTAGAGGATCTATTTGAAGTGTAATTATCTACTCACTAATTTAGTTCTTTGTGGAGGAGGTAAGTGGGCAAATGCCTCTAGTCAGCCATCTTGAAGCCTCTCTTGTTTTTAAACTTTTGTCTTACATTTTCTACTTCTTTGTTCTTTTTCCTGAATTGGGAGATCTCTCTCTCTCTCTCTCTCTCTCTCTCTCTCTCTTTCTCTCTCTCTCTCTCTCTATATATATATATGTAATTTGTTTCTCCCTTGCTAATTCAATCTTTAAATATGTCTGTTTTACTATTTAAAAAATCTCAGTTGTCAAATTTTAAATTTCTGAGAGTTCTAGGTAATCTATTTCAGGGATTTGGTTTCCTGTTGGAACATTATACTTAGTAAAATATCTGTTTCTGTTTACTCTATTAACTCTTTTTCTTTGGGTTTTAGTTTTTTTCATAGTTTAATTTTGAGCTTTCTTTTTCATTGTTTTGCTTTTCTTCACAAATTGTTAGTACCTGATTGTTGACACATCTAAGTATAAGTATCCGTCTTTTCCCACATGTGAATTATAATCTAATTCTTCTGATTATGGAAGTGAATGGGAGTTGCTGTGGGGAAAGGTGGGCATGGTGGCTTGCTTTCTGCTATAGAGGATGTTTATCTCACTTAGGAATAATAATCTATTTGGAACACTACCTCATATGCCACTCAAATTCCTAGGGTTCTTACTTTATCTTGAGGTGGGCTTTGTGGTAGGAGGATGGTCACCTGGTCTTGTTGTTCCACATAGCCTTCATTGAATTAATGTGAGTTTTTTTTTCCCTAATGATTCCTTAAGTTTCTGGTTTGTTAATGATAGTCTCTTATTTTGTTAATGTTGTTCTTGTATATATTTTTTTAATTTTATAAGATTGAGGTGAGAGAGAATAGAGAGACATGCTCAGTCCACTGTCTTTAGTCAATTTTTGAGTTTTTAAAAATTAGGTGTTTTTACCTGTAATAACACTTTCTGGTTAAATAAGCTATGTATATGACAGATTTTTCTTTTGGATTCTATATTGACATTTTATGTTTTGTTAATTTTCCTTAAAGACTGTGGACAATTATTACATGTATTTTTAAAAATGTACAGAGTCTGAGAAATTTTCAGTAAGTCTATTTTATCTCCAGTAATTAATAATGATCCTTAACAGTGAGGAAGGATAATATTTCAGAGAAAATAAATTTTTAGCTGACAGCTGGACATTTTAGGGAACTCTGTAGGCAGTTTCTTCTTTGGTTTAACTTGTTGTGGGCAGCTTAAAAATATAAGAAAGTTGAAAAATGTGGGAGGCTTGGGCTGGAAAGATTTTTTAATTTATTAGGATAATGTTGAACTCCTGGAAGTGTAGAAAGAAAAACATTGGAAAGCTTTGTTTTTTAGGATGTCAAGAAAAGGCTGTTAGCAAAGAAAACAAGAAGAGGAGTTAGAGAGAAAACAGGAAGTATGAATAGTGCAAGGTCTTGACAATCAAAGAGGGAAAAACAGGGAGAAGTTAACAGTATCAAATACTCCACAGTGATGAAGACTTGAGAATTCTATCACAAAATGGTTATTGGTGATCTTTAAGATGATAATTTTATTATTATGGTGATAGGCATTAGTTTTACATGGAGTTCAAAAAGAAATGTGTAGGTAACAAATAGGAATTTGTTGGCAAAACAGAGTAAGAAATTTGAAAGCAGCTTGAAAAGTCAGATATTGATTATATTCAAATAGAATGTTTAGATGAGATAGGGGAAATTCAAGATTCCTCTACATAGAATCTGTGTATAATGGTAGTATAGAAGCTAAAGTCTCAGAGGAGGTGGTAATGTTAATCCAAAGTACAATGCTCAGAGTTAGCTTGAGAAAAGAGGATCACTTCTTTTAAGTTTGGAGTGACTATTAAGAGGCTAGATGTTTAGATATGGATGAGTTGAACGTAAATGTACATTCTGACCTCATTTCAAATATATTTTATATAGATTTATTGCTTGTTTTGCTTTATGAACTTTGGGTTATTTGACTATGGTATTTATAGAAACATTATGATTAATATTTATCTTTTATTGTCTTTGAATAGTTAGATCTGGACTTTCTCTATGCTTTACATTGCTCTAGTTGCATTTATCTCTCCTGATTTTTCAATTTTGCATAGTATTGTGCTTGTTCCTTCTGTCTCTTTTCCTATTCTTTTAATCCAACTTTGTAATACATGTATTTATTTATTTATTTTGCTTATTTTAGAAGAGATGATTAAGCTTACAAAGACTAAAGAAGTAGAACTTGAAGAATTAAAAAAAATCTTGGTAAGTATAGTCTTTCCTATTAATATATAGCAATTACTTTTCAATTGAATCCCTTGATTTAGACTCTCGTACTATAGATGTTATGTACTATTTTTTTCAGCTAAAACATAAAAAATATATTTGGTTTTAAGTAAAACTGCATTATTATTATTATTATTATTGAGATGGAGTCTCACTCTGTTGCCCAGGCTGGAGTGCAGTGGCGCCATCTTGGTTCACTACAACCTCCGCCTCCTGGGTTCAAGCGATTCTCCTGCGTCAGCCTCTCAAGTAGCTGGGACTACAGGTGCCTGCCACCATACCTGGCTAATTTTTTGTATTTTAAGTAGAGACAGAGTTTCACTGTGTTAGCCAGGATGGTCTCGATCTCCTGACCTCATGATCCACCCGCCTTGACCTCCCAAAGTGCTGGGATTACAGGCATGAGTCACCATTATTTTTTATACTAATTTTTATGTACCTTGTTGACTGTCTTCATCAAGTTGTTTATATTATTTGAATATGTGTTGATAGCACATTAAGATCAAATTTGCATATTATGTAGCTGATTGTAAATTTGGTAATTTTGGATGTTGTACCCTTTGATACTTTTGAACAATAAAGATGCAATTTTGAAAAAGATGTATGATACATATTCAGTACCTATGTATAATGCTCAGGTAGAATCATGTTTAGTGAAAATGTAGAATGAAATTTCATTATATTTTAATTGAGTACAGTGTATAAAATATGAGTCAGCAAACTTTCTGTAGAGGACTAGATAGTTAAGATTTTACGTTTCGTGGGTCATATATGGTCTCTCTTCTTTCCTTCTCCTCTGCTTTTGCCTCCTCTGCCTTCTTTCTTTTATTTTTAAGAACCTTGTAAAACTATATAAACCATTACTAGCTCAAGGGTCTAGGAAAAGAGACTGCAGGCTGAATTTGTCTTGCATACTGGAGTTTTCTGGCTCCTGATGTAGAGGATAATATTGTTTATGATGACTGATACTTGATTTTGTATTTACCTATCACATCTCTACCTGATTTTTCAGCTCCTAGTTCTTCTGTCTCTTGGGAAGCATTATTTTAAAATACTTATCTTTTCTTCATTAAATTGCTCTGGCACAAACTCTTTGTAACTAATAATAATGTTTTCAGTGCCTTCGGATTTATTAATGCATACTTATACAGGTCTTAGCTTAAATGTCATTGCTTTATGAAACCTCTCTTGACACTCCAGGCTGGGTTTAAGTCTTTGTATGGCTTATTTCCATAGCACCCTGAATTTTTCCTTATAACACTTATTACAAATAAAATTCATTTATTTTTGGTATTATTAGTAAAGGCTTTATTCACCCTTTAGACTCCTCCTTACTTAGCATAGCATCTGGCACATAGTAGGTGTTCAATAAATAAATAGTGGAATGAATGTATTCTCCAATAAGGGTTAGGAGCCTTTGTCATGTTTACGCTGTAACTCTAGTACTTAGCACAGAAAGTGACACTTTATAACACTTTATAAATATTTGTTGAATGAATATGAAAGGATTGTCTTTTATATAACATTTCACTTCTGCATGAACAAGGACTGGTTTGGAGGTTTTTTTATTGTTGTAGGAAAAAACTAGGTTCTTGTCACATGACCAGGAAAGATTAGGCTTGCAGACATTTTGAAGGGTGAGTAGGGCATGCTTTATTTGGTGAAAAGTGAAAAAAGGGAAACAGGGACTCTAAGCGAAGTGAGAGTCCTGCTAGAAAGCTTTCTGCCTCGCAGATTGAATCCCTGGCTACCATACAGGAAAGAGACGGGCCAGACTCCTTCCTCCTGCAAATGGCATGAAGTTCCCAAGGCCCCACCCTGTCCTCCCAGTACACAGGCTGGTCGGAGGTTCTCTGGGGAGACCTTTTTACTTGGCTGTCTCATTTCCCACTCTAAAGAAGTACATCTAATTGCCATTAGAATAAGGATAAAGATAATGACGAAGATCAATTTTCCTGCTGACAGGGGGTGCTGTTTTGGGAGATGGAAGTCACATCTCCCTCAGAGACCTATCTAAGGGTTCCTGGCAAAAGGGGCCAATGTCTGAGGCTCTGGTTGCATGACCATTTGGAGTTCGATGGCCTGAAGGTGAGAAGACACAAACAGGGTTATTAGAAAATATGTATCAGTACGTAATGTGATTACATTTCATACTGATACATATTGACACATTAAACATATTCAAAATTGCATCTTAATTATTCAGAGGTATCAAAGGTTACAACATCCAAAATTACCAATTTTTTTTTTTTTTTGAGACGGAGTTTCACTCTTGTTACCCAGGCTGGAGTGCAATGGCGCGATCTCGGCTCACCACAACCTCCGCCTCCTGGCTTCAGGCAAGTCTCCTGCCTCAGCCTCCTGAGTAACTGGGATTACAGGCACGCGCCACCATGCCCACCTAATTTTTTGTGTTTTTAGTAGAGACGGGGTTTCACCATGTTGACCAGGATGGTCTCGATCTCTTGACCTCGTGATCCACCCGCCTCGGCCTCCCAAAGTGATGGGATTACAGGCGTGAGCCACCGCGCCTGGCCCAAAATTACCAAATTTACAATCAGCTACATAACATGCAAATTTGATCTTAGTGTGCTATCAACACATATTCAAATAATATAAACAACTTGAAGACAGGGGACAGCTCAAAAATCCCAAGGCCTTTTACCAGTTTGCACAGGGAAAGGGGGGCCAAAAGCCCGACTGGTAAGGAAAACTTTTACTCTTTTGCTGGCAAGTCAGGCTTCTGGGTTGCCTCCCACTGAGCCCAATTCGAAGCCAATCAGTTTAAGGTTTGAGAAATTAACTCTTCTCAGTTTGGAGGATGCTTATGAGGGGAGCCTCCTGTAGTAGAGAGACATAATTACCTATCAGTGAAGAGAGGCAGAGGAGGAAAAAGGAAAAAAGAAGGTGTTTTTTTCAAAGGAGTCCCAGGGGTTCAGGATGCATTTGAAAGGGGTACAGACTGAAAATGAATGGCTACTCATCTACAAACAGGAGAGCAGGCATCCCTGGTTCCTTTCTCTTCCTGGCAAATACCTGGCGTATGTGAAGGAGGGAAGGTGAGGCATTCTTTTTTCTTTCCTCTGCCCTTGCATCCCTGAGTCCTGGTAGCCATGACAGGGTGCCACCCATTGGTGTTTAAGCAGCTTTCACTCATGTTAATGGGGGGCCTAGAGGGTGGAAGTATCTGCTTTTATTTACATATGCTATATCTCCCCTGCTGTCAGTAGCCTTTGAATTCCCTAGACCTCATTTATGCCACAGATACTAGCGTGGACTTTATCCATAAAATGGGAAGCTTGGCTTAATTGGCAGGAATCAGCCACTCTCACCTGTACGGTGCCTTTTAACTTCCATTATTGTCTGCCTCTGGATCCAGTTTTCTTTCCTAGTGCTTTGACCCAAAGCTTGGAATTGAGTTTGGGACCAAAATGTGTCTCAGGGGTGTTGCATGGACTCCTTATCATAAGCTGAATGCTGAGGTGACGCTGTGGAATTGATATTCCTCCAACAAGGGAGAGAAAGGATGTTCTGTGACATACCCAGATAAATAGTGGCTATTGTGACATGGTAAAAGCCCCATAAAACTGCATACCTCAACCGTACCTCGGCTTTCTGTTGAAACTGCTCTCTGTAACCCTGATGTAACAGGCAAGCAGTCCAAACCCATGCCGACTTGGCCCCTGCGACTTGTAATAAGTAACTAAGGTCTGTAATTTCTACGATATCCAGGCAATGTGTAAACTAATGCTTGTCTTGACTTCTGTGAACCACTTAAGTAACAATCGGAATGTCCAAAGTCCCCTGGCCCTCGGAATGTCTGAAGCCCCTCACCCTCACCCCCACCCAGGAGGTGGTTTACAGAATGTCCAAAGTCCATTGGCCCTCAGAATGTCCAAAGCTCCTCACCCCCACCCCTGCCCAGCAGGTGGTTTATGGGCATAAAAGGTCTTGACACCCTCCTTTCGGGGCCATGGGTTGGAGAGACGTTGAGTCCTTCGTGACTGCCGGCAATAAAGACCCTGCAATTTGGCATACTTTTGTCTTGGTGTTGACTTTCTGTGCTCACTCTGGTACAATACTATCATTATGCTTGGTAAGATTTGGGTTTATGGTGCTTGGCTTTGGATAGCTCCCTTGGTCTTACTTTCCCAAAAAAGAAACCTTTGGGTGATGGGCACCCTATTTATTCCCATCACTTGTTCGGATTTGCAGGATAATTGCTCAGAACTAGAATATTTATCCAGATTTTTACATTAGCCATCCCTTTTGTTCCTTCTGAGCTACATCTGGAGAATGCTGGTTGGTTCACAGGAACAAGCAGGGTTAGTCTAAAGTGTAGGCAAAAACTTAAAAACAACGAATGAGTTTAGAATGTAATGACAAATGTATGATAAGTTTTGAAACATAATTTCTCTCTCTCTAGTCATCATTTTTGTTAAAAACAACAACAACAACAAATCATGATAGGACTGAGTTGTTTGCAAAATAGACTTTATTCTTATACTTGGCCTGATTATTTCCATAAAGGGCAGCAAGAATAACTATTTCTACATAGGACTTCTAGATTGGCTTTGATGGAACTCTCTTCCACAAGGAATCTCAGATAAGAACTTTTAAAGCCAAGCCCAGCCATGGATTTGTATCCTCAAATACCTCTGAATTGGGTGATCCTCTCCTCTTAAGGTCCCAAGATATACTTGGAACTCCTGGTGTGTTAGAAAGTGACATTCTTTACTGACCACAGGTCAGGAACCCTGTACTGGGACTGTGTAGACAAGGGTGTGAGGCCCGTCTCTACTAAAAATACAAAAATTATCTGGGCATGGTGGTGCATGCCTGTAGTCCCAGCTATTCAGGAGACTGAGACACAAGAATGGCTTGAGCCCAAGAGGCAGAGGTTGCAGTGAGCAGAGATCGAACCCCTGCACTCCAGCCTGGCAACAGAGTGGGCTCTGTCTCAAAAACAAAAACAAACATTTGTTGAGTTTTAATTATGCTAAAACTCTGGGGATACAGTAGGGAGCAAATGGATGCATACACTGTCTTCATGGAACTATAGCCATCAAATAGTCACACTTAAATTCAATCACTCATTGAAATGTAACATTACAATGGTGTTAAGGGCAATAAAGGATTAGTTCATAGTATCATGAGGCCAAAAAATTTGAACTACTTAAGTTAGGAGAGGCTTTTTTTTGAAGAAGTAAGGATTGAACTGAAATCTGGAGAAAAAATATAGCATATCAGATAGAGGAAGCATGCTAAGATTTTTTTTCATGGAAGGGAGTATGGTGAGTACATGATGAAGTGAAAGATGCCACTGCTGACGGGAGCCTTACAATTCATGGCCTTGTAAATCATATCAAAGGAATTTTGTATTTATCCTAAGAGAAATGGGACACATTAGCAGGGACTGACTTGATCAGATTTGCATTTCAAAAAGCACATTTGGCCTGAGGGAGAATAGTATATTAAGGTAGAACAGTTAAGTGTAGACAGATAATCACAGTAGCCAGAGGAGAGACGATGGTGTCTTAGTCTGGGAGGTGGTACTAGTAGTGAGAAAAACTGGATGGTTTTGAGAGATATTTAAGATTTAAATATTTTGGATTGATGTAGGATGATATTACCATTTGTTAAAAATACTCTCCTTTCTCCATTGAATTGCTTTTGCACATTTATTTAAAAAATCAATTGACCATGTTTGTGAATGGATCTATTTCTGAACTCTCTTCTATTTCTTTGGTGTATTTGTCTATCCATTTGCCAATACTGCAGTGTCTTGATTACTGTAGATTTAATACTAAGTCTTAGAATTGGGTAATATGATTCCTCCATTGATTTTCAAAATTATTTCAGCTATTCTAGTTCCTTTACATTTCTGTATAAATTTTAGAATTAACTTTTCTATACCTAAAAAATCCTTGCTGAAATTTTTAGTAGAATTGTATGAAATACATAGATTAATTTGGGTTGAACTGACATCATTATTATGTTGAGTCTTCTAGTACATTAACATAGTATTGTTTCTATTTATATAGATCTTCTTTATAATAATTTATTTCATTAACATTTTGCAGTTTTCAGCATACAGTACTGTAAATATTATATTAGGTTTATACCTAAGTATTTCCCTTTTTGCAGATATTTTAAATAACCACCAAATAGGTATTTGATTTCTTTTTCTTGCTTTACTGCACTGGCTCAGACTTCCAGTATGCTGAATAGCAGTGGTGAGCTTGTACACTGATCCTAAAAGAAAAACATTCAATGTTTCACATTAAGTTATGATGTTACTTGCAGGTTTTTTGTAGAAAGTTGTCTTATATTTCTAGTTCACTGAAAGTTTTTATTATAAATGGATGTTGAATTTTGTTGAATGCTTTTTCTGTGTCAATTTATATGATCATGTGGTTTTCTTCTTTAGATCATTAATATGGTATATTCGTTGAGTTACAAAGATTGAACGAGCCTTGCATTTCCAGGAAAAACCCCACTTGGTGTTGCGTAATGTACTTTTTTTCTATATTACTAAATTTTATTTGTTAATATTTTGCTGAGGATTTTTATATTTGAGTTTATAAGAGATATTGGCCTGTAGATTTCTTTTCTTGTGTTATCTGTGAGAAGTTTTGGAGACAAAGTAATGCTGGCTTTGTAAAATGAACTGGGAAGCTGTTTCACAGAAGCAGGTATTTGCAAACCTATCCCAAAGTTCAAAGAAGCTTAGAGGTGGAAGGAAGAGGCTGACAAATCCAGTTTCTTGGAAACATTTAATAGGGACTTACAAACAGAAGCCATATGTGTCTCAAGTGAGGGCAAGACAAGATGGTGAATCCCTGCATCATTATCTCCCAGACCCAAGGATTATACACCTTAGAGGATGGTCACATGTGCTTCAGAGGAAATACATAGGAATATGCCCTAAGGGTAAGATTTACGGGAAGTACCTTCTTGTACACAAGGAACAACAGATAAACTGGAAATCTCAGAGGGCTTTCTGGAACAGGGGTTAAGCAGAAGCTAACATGGTAGATTAGCTTCCAAGATAGAGTTGTTTTAGGATCCACAGAAGCTTTTGTTTCTTTTCTGTTTTCTGGAAGAGATTGTGTAGAATTGGTGTGATTTCTTCTTTAAGTATTTGGTAGAATTATCTAGTGAAACCACCTGGGCCTAGAGATTTCTTTTTGGCAAGGTCTTCACTATGGATTTAATGTTTTTTATTGTTAAAGAACTGTGCAGGTTACCTGTTTAATCTTGAATGATTTTGGTAGTTTTTGGTTTTAAAGGGATTAGTCCATTTCATCCAAGTTGTCAAATTTCTGTGCATAGAGTTTTTTGTAGCATTCCTTGTTATCCTTTTTAATATCTGTAGGGTCTGTAGGATTACTTTATTTTTATTACCGATATTGGTTCTTGTGTCATTTCTCTTTTTTGTCTTTTTTTTTTTTTTTTGAGATGGAGTCTCATTCTGTCACCCAAGCTGGAGTTCAGTGACACAATCTCGGTTCACTGCAACCTCCACCTCCCGGTTCAAGTGATTCTCCTGTTTCAGCCTCCTGAGTAGCTGGGATTGCAGGCATGCATCACCACACCCTATTAATTTTTTGTATTTTTTAGTAGAGATGGGGTTTCACCATGTTGGCCAGGCTGGTATTGAACTCCTAACCTCAAGTGATGTACCTGCTTGACCTCCCAAAGTGCTGGGATTACAGGCATGAGCCACCATGCCTGGCCCCTTTTTTGTAAGTCTTGATAGAAGTTTCTTTATTTTATCGATCTTTTCAAATAATTAGTTTTTATTTCATTGATTCTTTCTATTGTTTTTCTGTTTTCAATCTCATTGTTTTCTGCTCATATCTTTATTGTTTCCTTCCTTCTGCTGCTTTGAGGTTATTTTGCTCTCTTTCTAGATTCCTAAGATGAAAGTTTAGACTGTTTTGAGACCTTTCTTTTCTATAAGAATTTGCATGCTATAAATTTCCTCTAGTCACCTTTTCAGCTGCATTTCACAAATTTTTATATGTTGTGTTCTCATTTAGGTTAAGATATTTTTAAATTTCTCTTGAGGATTTTTTAAAATCCCATTTAGAAGTCTGTTGTTTACATGTAGTTGGAGGATTTCCTCTTGTTTTTTGTTATTCTTTTCTAGTTTAACTTTGTTATGGTCAGAAAATATACTTTGATTTTTAAAAATTTGTTAAGGTTTGTTTCATGTATCAGGATATGATATATCTTAGTGAATGTTTCATGTGCACTGAAAGTAATATTTATTCTGCTATTGTTAGGTAGAGTGTTTTATAAATGTCAATTGGATTCAGTTGGCTGATGGTGTTGTACAAATATATTTTTATTGAATTTTTGTGTTTAATTCTATTATTTATTGAGAGAAGAGTGTTAAAACTAGTATGAGTTTGGAATTGTTTATCTTTTTAATTCTATCAATGATTGCCTCATGTGTTTTGAACTTCTGCTATAAGCTTCACATTTATATATAACTACCATATCTTCTTGATGAATTGACCCTTTGATTATAATTAAATGCCCTCTATTTCTGATAATAGTCTTTTGTTTTGAAGTCTATTTTAACATGTTATTATAGCCACTCCATGTTTCTTAACTAGCTTTCAACCTATATTTGACTTTATTTGTACATATGTGTTTATATGTAGCCTGCTTATAATTGGGTCTTCCTTCTTTACGCACTCCAACAATCACTGCTAATTTAGACCATCGATACCTTTAAAAATTCCTGTTTAAGTGTTGATGTGGCTTAGATTAAATTCACTGTTTAAAAGTTGTTTTCTATTTGCTCCTTTTGTTTTGTTTCTCTTTTAAATTTTCTGCCTCCTTTTTGGTTATTTGAACGTTTCTTGGTATTCCATTTTAATGTATCTACTGGTATTTTATCTATACTTCTCTGCATTTATTTTTGTGGCTGTTCTAGGGATTATAACATGTATCCATTACCTTGTCTATATTGAGTTAATGTTGTGCCACTTCATGTTAAATGTTGAAACTTTTTGATGATTTATATCCTTTTCCCACTTTGTCCTTTATGCTAGAGTTGTCATATATTACACTTACATGCATTTACGTTTTGACAAGACAGAGTTACAATTTTTGCTTTGATAGTCATATATTTTTTAAAAATAACTTGAGGAAAAATGATCTTTTATATTTACTCCAATATTTACCAGTTGTGATATTCTTCATTTTTTTCCTGAAGATCCACATTTACCTCTAATACTGTTCTCCTTCAGCCTAAAGAACTTCCTTTAGTATTTCTTGTAGTGCAGTTCTGTTGCTGACAAATTTTCTTAGTTTTTCTTTTTCAATATATTAGTTATTTACTCTTTATTTCTGGAAGGATTTTTTTTTTTTTTTTTTTAGGTATAGGATCATGAGTTGACAGTTTTTTTTCTTTCAGCACCTTGAAGATGATATCTTATTGTCTTTGATCCTCTGTGTTTTCTAATGAGAAACTCAAATACTTTCAAGATTTTCTCCTTAACTTTGATTTTTCAGCAGTATGTAAGTGAAGTTGAATGATTATATTTGAGATTCACTGCACTTCATAAATCTGTAAATTTTTTTTTTTGAGATGGAGTTTCACTCTAATTGCCCAGGCTGGAGTGCAATGGTGTGATCTTGGCTCACCACAACCTCTGCCTCCCTGGGTCAAGTGATTCTTCTGTCTCAGCCTCCCCAGTAGCTGGGATTATAGGCATCCACCACCACGCCCAGCTAATTTCTGTATTTTTAGTAGAGACGGGGTTTCACTGTATTGGCCAGGCTGGTGTTGAACCCCTGATTTCGTGATCTGCCCACCTCGGCTTCCCCAAGTTCTGGGATTACAGGCATGAGCCACCACACCTGGCCCAAATCTGTAAATTTTTAACTTTTTTCAGATATGGGAAGTTTCGGCCACTTAAATATTTTTCTGCCCCATTTTTTCTGTCTTCTCCTTCTAAGATTACAATTATACATTGATTTGATCTTTTCAGATTGTTCCACAGATTCCTGAGGTGCTGTTTATTTTATTCCAATATTTTTTCTCTCTGTTCTTCAGACTATCATTTCTGTTGTTCTGATAGTCAGATTCAATGTCTCTTTCCTTATAATCTCCATTGTGCCCCTATAAGCACCCCATGAATTTTTTATCAGTCCTAAAGTTTCCATGTTATTTTCTATTTCTTTCCTTAGATTTTCTATCTTTTTATTCATTTTAAGAATATTTCCTATACCTGATTGAGTATAATTGAATTAGCTGCATTAAAGTTCTCATCTGTTAAAGTGCTCACATCTTGGTTATACTAAAGTTAGCATATATTTGTTGCCTTTTCCCTTGAGAATGTTAACATTTTACCGGTACTTTGTATGTTGAGTAATTTTGGATTATATTCAGAACATTGTTAAGGTCATTATATTCGTCTGAATAATGTAAATGTTTTTGTTTTATCTATCAGTTAGCTTGCTAGATTCAGAAATAAATTTTATTTCACCTTCTCTGAATGGTGCTTCAAATCTTAGTTTAATTCTCTGAGCCTTTGATGTACTACTTTTGACTTGTATATGAATGTATGCTTCATGGGTTGTTTTTAAATTTGTGTAGTATTCATACATAGAATCAGAAGATTACTTTCGGTGGTTCTTTGCTCTGTATGATTTCTCCTTCATATTCTGGCAGCTGGTCATGGTTCCCAGGGCTCCTTTCCGTTGTTCTACCAGGTTCCTCCAGCAAGAGAGATGGTGGGGTTTCTATTGTAGTTTTAGCTGCCTATACTACACTGTTTAGCAGTGACATTTCACCAGTGGGACAAAGCTACCCAAAACTGACAAACTCACTCCTCTTCCAGCCATTTGTGTTAATTTTTTTTCACTTGTTAAAATCCTTATGTTATATATATGTCTTTCTCTCTCTCTCTCTCGCTCTCCCTCCTTCTTTCTTTCCCTCTCTCTCCCCCACTGTCTACACACACACACACACACACACACACACACACAACATATATATTTATATGTATTTATATATTTTGTCCAGAGTTTATAGTGGTTTTCAGTGCAAGAGTTGATCTCTAGGCATGAGATTATAGTGGCATACTAAAAGCTAAAAGACTGCTTCTATTTTTTGATCTGTCAAATGGAGACACAAACATCTGACTTCCATAGAGTAGTAGAAGGAATGAAAATATATTTTAAGCATCTAGTGAAGGCTAGTCATGTAGATGTCATTCAAAAGCATGAAAGCATGGTTGTTGTTATCAATCTGTCTCCACAGTGCTTGACATAATATAAACCCTTTTCATCTTGCATTTGTTTTGCACAATTGTCTCATTACTGGCTTTCTTGTTTTTAGATTCACCCTACTTAAGCTTTCTTCTGCACTATTGCTAGTGTTATCTTTTAAAATCACAAATATAGAGATGATATTGTTACAGTAAAACTTATGATGATTCTACATTGTCTATAGATAAAATTCAAACTCCTTAACTACAATTAGTAGTCCTTATAGTTAATAATATAGAACCTTTTATTGTGAGACCTTTTATAAAATTGTTGTGATGTCATGATTGGGAAGACAAAGTAAAAAAATGAGTTCATAAATACATGCTATGTTGGATAGCAAAAGGAATGATTTAAAATTAATCATCTGTAACTAAAGAATTAATGATTGTGTTCCAGGGCTCTGTCCATTAAATTGTCTGTCATCATGTTTAGTCTTTGAATTTACTTAATGTTGACTAATTATCTCTTTTTGAAGAATTTTGGCCAAGGGGAAGCTCACAGTTCTTTCTACAGCTCTATTTGGGCGGTTTGATTACTTTGAATATGTGTATGGTTTGGCACTCCTGATTTGTTAATGTTTATAAATAGGGAGAAAAGGAAAAGCTTTTATATGAGAAGGAACAATTTGAGAAGATTGCTGAAGAATTAAAAGAAACAGAACAAGAACTAATTGGTCGTCTCCAAACCAGAGAGGTTTGTTTAAGGAAACATTTTTATTTTAAATATTTTGTTATTATAATATAGATTTATAGATTATTATTAGTTTTGTGAAAGAGTTCTTCACAAAATTCCTTTCAAAAGCATTTATTATTACATTTCATATATTTATGATTGATTTAAAACACATCTAGACAATATTTTATATTATAAAATTATAAAATATATAAATTTTATTTTATAAAATTATAAAATATTATAATGTGAGAAAGATCAACATTTAAAATGTCAACATGATGCATTATGCTATGGTTTATAATAGTTCTATTTCTTGATGTCTTCAGGATTTTTTTTGAGACAGCGTCTCACTAGTGATCAAAGGCACAATCATTGTGCACTATTGTTTTGAACTTCTGGGCCTCCTGGCTCATCCCCTCAAGTTGCTAGGATTGTAGAACCACACCACTATGCCTAGCCAAGTATTTCTTAATTGGTATATTTGAAATTTAGCCTTCATTAAGTTAGGTTCTTAGTTTACAATACTTTTTATAGTGCTCATGTTATAGTTTAAGAATTTGTATTTTAAAGTATGTTTCCAGTCCATGACAGTATTACATCTTGTCTTTTTTTAATAATAGGACCATTTTAGTTTTTTAAGATACTACCTGATTTCATCAATTAATATATTTCTCTTTGATAATATAACATTTTAATTGAAATTAATTACTTGGTAGAGTGATGAGAATATTTTATAATATATAAATATTTTACTGGTTGAACTTTATAGTATCAAGATAGAATTTACTTATATTGAATATGTCATTGTTCGTTGTAGTGATTATTCACTTTAAATCTACTCAAGTTTAAAATATTTGGTATAACCTGCCAAATTTTTGCTAAATGTATGACTTAGTTACACAGTGACTGTACCTTTTAAATCAGAAAATTGGAAAAACACTTGCCATCATTATATATGTTTATTTTGCAGAAAGACGTACATGATTTGGAAACACAGTTAACTGCCATTACCACAAGTGAAGAGTATTATTCAAAACAGGTTACAGATATGAAAACTGAGCTTGAAAATGAGAAGTATGTTTTCCATCTTTCTAAAAATAGTTTACACACTCAATTCCAAAGGTTTCTGGTAATAAATAATAATTTAGTAAATTATATTTAATATTTATTTGAATGGATTTGAAATTGTATTTTATGCTTAAGATCAAAATAATGTGCCAATTTCATTGCTAAGGAATGTACATATCACTGACATAAAAAAAGAGTACACCCCAAAGTTGAGAACCACTTTAGATCATCAATGCGTTACTTTTCTTAGAGGTATTTAGTTCCCTATAAAAATAATCGTTTTCAGTTCTAACTAGTTATTTTGGTTGTTTTGCTAAACTATTTCATAGGTTTTTGTTGATAAAGTATCAAAATACAAATTCATTTCTTACATTGTCTGAATAAAATATTTAATTGGATGACTTTACCTATTTAGTAAGTTTAATTTGGAGAGAAAGTGGAGGAAATTATTATTGTGTTATTACTCAGAGAAAAGTAAATTCAGGTAGCCAGTCTAATGGTGGTGAGCATGATTTTCCCTTTTTGGTGGCATCTCAGTGCAACATTAAATATGAGAAGTAAACAGTTTATGCAGCATCCTCTCCCCTCCTTTTCATCTAATTCTCTATTTCTAGTACCCTTTTAATAGTATTGTTTTAAAGGTCCTAGCTAAAACTTATGTATTAACTAATATATAAAACTTATGTATAAAACTTATATATTAACTAAAAAGAGGTCCTTTTTAATGAATGGACTGATTAGTTATTTGTACTTTAGTGTAAATGTATGTTATCCTTGGTATATTTGCTTTTTAACTTTTCATGGCTTAGTGAAACAATCTCCTCTTTAATGAATTTCCAGTATCATTAAGTAGAAATAGATAATAGATGCTTCTGAAATCACTGTGTAGAACCACATACTCCTCTGGCTTCATTTAAAATTGGTACTGGATGTAACCAATACAGCAATAATTTCTCTTCCAAGGTAGAACATTTGAGACCTTTTAAAAGCAAGTTACGTGTTGTGCACAAAAGTTAAACATAGTTTTATTTTAATGAAAATATTTTAATTAAAAACAGCTCATGCCTCATGTACTACTTTAATCAAGTTATAAGAAGTTTGAAATAACTTCTAAGAGACAGTCTAATGGATAGGAAAAAATTATTGAAGAAAATAATGTTCTCTTCAAAATTTGTGGAAAGTATGAAGGATGAGAGTACAGGGAACATGCAAGGAAATGTATTGTGTGATATTTGAAAATTTACTAAAGAAAAATTTCAAAAATATATAAATTAGAGGTAATAATATAATGATCAACCTATCATGCAGCTTCAGGAATTATAAACAAGTGGTCAATTTTGTTTCATGTTTTTCCCCAAGCCCTTCATCCCTTTCCTCTATCATTATTTTGAATTAAATTCCATATTATGTCATTTCATTTGTAAATATTTTGGTATGACTTTTTTAAAAAAAATAGGCTTAAGAATACTGAATTAACTTCATGCTGCAACAAGCTTTCACTAGAGAACAAAGAGCTTGCACAGGAAATAAGTGATATGATCCTAGAACTCAAGAAACAGCAAGAAGATATTAATGTGAGTAGAAAAAGAAAGTGCTGGTTACTTAGTTTCCTTTAAATTAGGTTAGAATAGATGACCTCTACAGATCCTTTGAACTTTAAAGTCTGATTGCTTTAGAGCTAAAACTTTGTTTTAGAAGAAAAATAAGCATATTGGTCTTATAGGGTGGTAATGGGCAACAGAGACTTCCCTCTGATTAACGTAGAGGCTACTCCTAGAAAAAATTTAATTTTAAGCATCAAGATTTTAAAAAAGTATTTAGTCAATAGGTATTTAAGTCATATAAGATTGTGGAGGATACAATGATAAATAAAATATCACCCTTTCTCTTTAAGAACTTATGACTTAATAAAAATAGTAATTTCTCACATAACTTAAGCAAAATAGTATGTCATATGTGTTGTTAGTGGGACAAAGTGTTATCAGAGTTCGCAGGATCACTTCTACTTTGGATAAAAAGGCTTCAGAGAGAATATAATATTGATTTTGGTCCTTAAAGATAAATTTTGAGTTCAGTAGGTAACAGCGAATGGAAGACATTACTTGAAGTGACAATATGAACAAAGGATACAGACTCTAACACTGGGAACCAAATTAGACATGTTTTGTTAACTGTTATATAGAGATTGTTGGGAGAATAAAGTACGGATTAAAAAGTAGTATGGAACTATACAAGTTGAAAAGCTCATTTTTTTTTTGCTTTATATATAACTAAATAAATTTTATGCTAACAGATAAAGGTCTTAAATAGTAGTTTAAATTTTATTTTTGTTAAAACAAAATAATTTATATAAACAACATTTTTTTTTAGAATAGCAAAAAGCAAGAAGAAAGGATGTTGAAACAGATAGAAAATCTGGAAGAAACAGAAACACAATTAAGGCAAGACTAACAAATTGGCCTTTTTTATCTGGCAAAAGATTTTGATATTTCTTTTCTATTAACTTTTATCATTAATTTAAATTGAACTGATGTTGAATATTGTATAAAGTAAAAATTAGACATAAATCAATGTTGTGGAATCCTACTTAAAAATAAAATTATAATAATGTCTATTTTATACTTAGTGTTAAAAGTTGGTGAGATTAGACAAAGAAATTTTAAAGCATCATAAACTTTCTAATTCTTTAATATTTAATTAAGAAAATATACTAATCACATTTCATAAAATATAGAAGAGAAATTTTGAAAATTACTTCTAATCATATGAAGTATTATAATGGAGTATTTATACCCACTCTATATTTTAAAGCATGTATTTGGTCATTGCTTATAATTATATATATATAATTTTACATGTGGTTTTTCCATTTAATATTATTTTTAACATTATTAATGTTTCTATGTGTTTTCACAGTCATCTAATGCCCATCTACCAGTTATTCAAGTGGATGTAATGACATTATTTTAGCAAATTTTCTTTTGGATATTTAAATTTTTGGTTTTTCATTTTCATAAATAATACTAGTAAACATTTTGGCACATAAATACTTTTTCCTTATTTTGAATTTGATAAAATCAGTGTAGAATATATTAGATCATAGTAATAGTGATTTCAATGGCTTGATGGTTAAATAGTTTCCAATAGGTTGTATCAATTGTAAACCATACAATACAACAAATATTATAGGAAAATGCTGGTCCTAAAATGTTTTAATTAATATTGAGTATTATTAATTTATTCATAATTTAAAAGTTAAGGATAAGTCATTTTTTGCATATTGATTTTTATTTTTTGGGTAAGCTTTTGAAGTTTTCAAGTTTGATTTTAGAATTTCTTTTTAAAATTATCTGCTTATACCTGTTGCCCCCTAATTTTTTGAGGTTATTTGCTTAAGCTTCTAAAAATATATTAATCTTTTGTGTGGCTTATTTATAGCATATATTTTCCTTAACCTGTTGTTTTCCTTTAACTTCAGAGAAATTTTTATTATATGAAAGGTTTTAATTTTGAATTAAACTTGATTGTCTTTTGTGATTTTACCATTTCTTTTCTTTCTTTTTTTTTTTTTTTATTGAGATGGAGTCTTGCTCTGTTGCCCAGGCTGGAGTGCAGTGGTGTGATCTCGGCTCACTGCAATCTCCTCCTCGGGTTCAAGCGATTCTCCTGCCTCAGCCTCCAGAGTAGCTGGGATTACAGGTGCACACCATCATGCCCGGCTAGTTTTTGTACTTTTTTAGTAGAGACGAGGTTTCACTATGTTGGTCAGGTTGTTCTCGAACTCCTGACCTCGTGATCAGCATTTTTGTGGGTACATAGTAGATATATGTATGTATGGGGTATATAAGATACTTTGATACAGGGATACAATGTATAATAATATCAGAGTAAATGGGGTATACATTACCTCAAGCATTTATCCTTTGTGTTACAAACAACCCAATTATAGTCCTTTACTTTTAAAAAAAGTACAAGTAAATTATTAATGATTATAATCACCTTGTGCTCTTAAATACTAGATATGATTCACTTTCTATTTTTTGTACTCATTAACCATCTCCATTTCCCCTTAACCCCACTACTTTTCCCAGCTCCTGGAAACCCCCTTTCTACTGTCTATCTTCATGACTCAATTGCTGTAATTTTAGTTCCTTCAAATATGTGAACAAATAAAGTTTGTCTGTCTCTACCTGGCTTATTTCAGTTAACATAATGATCTCCAGTTTCATCTGTGCTGTTGTAAATAACAAGATCTCATTCTTTATGGCTGAATAGTACTCCATGGTGTATATGCATCACATTTTCATTATCCATTCATCTGCCGATGGACACTTAGTAGCTTTCAAATCTTGGCTATTGTGAACAGTGCAATTAACAGAGTGCATATATCTCTTTGATATATTGATTTCCTTTCTTTGGGGTATATACATAGGAGTGGGATTGCTGGATGATAAGGTAGCTCTATTTTTGAGGAGCCTCCAACCCATTCTCCGTAGTGGTTGTACTAACTTACATTCCCACCAGCAGTGTATGAGGGTTTTCTCCACATCATACCAGCATTTTTTATTGCCTGACTTTTGCATAAAAGCCATTTTAACTGGGGTAAGATGATATCTCATTTTAGTTTTGATTTGCATTTCTCTGATGATTGATGATGTTCAGTACCTTTTCGTATACTTGTTTGCCATTGGTATGTCTTCTTTTGAAAGATGCCCATTTAGATCTTTTGTCCATTTTTTTCCATTGGATTATTAGATTTATTCCCGTAGAGTTGTTTGATGCCCTTACATATTGTGTGTATTAATCCCTTGTCAGATGGATAGTTTACAAATATTTTCTCCCATTCTGTGGGTTGTCTCCTCACTTTGCTGATTTTTTTTTTCTGTGCAGAAGATTTTTACTTGATGTGATCTGATTTGTCTGTTTTTTGCTTTGGTTGTCTGTACTTGTTGGATGTTATTCAAGAAATCTTTGCCCAGTCCAATGTCCTGGAGAGTTCCCTTGATGATTTCTTTTAGTAATTTCATAGCTTGAGAGCTTAGATTGAAGTAATTGATTCATTTTGATTTGATTTTTATATATGGCAAGAGATATGGGTCTAATTTTATTTTTCTGCATATGGATATCCAGCAGATTTCCCAGCACTGTGTATTGAAACTATTCTTTCCCCAATGTATGATCTTGGCACCTTTGTCAAAAATTAGTTCACTGCAGATATATGGATTTGTTTCTCAGTTTTCTGTTCTGTTTTATTGGTTTGTGTTTCTGTTTTTATACTAGTGCCAAGCTGTTTTGGTTACTATAGCTGTGTGGTAGAACTTGAAATCAGGTAATGTGATTCCTCTAGTTTTATTCTTTTTGCCCAGAATATCTTTGGCTATTCTGGGTCTTTTGTGGTTCCATATAAATTTTTGGATTGTTTCTTCTATTTTTGTGAAGAATGTCATTGGTATTTTGATAGAGATTGCATTGAATCTGTAGATTGCTTTGGGTAGTATGGACATTTTAACAATATTGATTGTTCCAATCCATGAACAGGGAATATCATTCTACTTTTGTGTCCTCTTCAATTTCATTCATCAGTATTTTATAGGGTTTGCATTGTAAAGATCTTTCACTTCTTTGGTGGGGTTAATTTCTAGGTGTTTAATTTTATTTATAGCTATTGTAAATGGGAGTACTTTCTTGATTTATTTTTCAGATTGTTCGCTGTTGGCATATAAAAATGCTACTAATTTTTTTTTTCTGAAACTTTCCTGAATTTGCTTATTAGTTCTAATAGTTTTTTGGTGGGATCTTTAGGCTTTTGCCGGTATAAGATTATATCATCTGCAAGCAAGGATAATTTGACTTCTTTTCCAATTTGAATGCCCCTTATTTCTTCCTCTTGTCTAATTGCTCTAGCTAGGACCTACAGTACTATGTTGAATTCAACAGTGGTGAAAGTGGGCATCCTTGTTGTGTTCCAGATCTTAGAGGAAAGGCCTTCAGTGTTTTCTCATTTAGTATGATACTAGCTGTGGGTCAATCATATATGGCTTTTATTATGTTGAGGTATGTTCCTTCTGTACCCAGTTCTTTGAGGGTTTTTATCATGAAGGGATGTTGAATTGTATCAAATGCTTTTCAGCATCAATAGAAATGATCATATGGTTTTTGTCCTATAGCGTGTTGATATGATGTATCACATTGATTGATTTGTATATGTTGAATCATCCTTACATTCATGGAATAAATCTCACTTGGTTCTGATTAATGATCCTTTTACTGTATTGTTGAATTTGGTTTGCTAGTATTTTGTTGATGATTTTTGCATCAGTGTTCATCAGGGATATTGGCTTTTAGTTTCCTTTTTTTAATGTGTCTTTATTTGGCTTTGGTATCATGTTAATACTGGCCTTACAGAGTGAGTTTAGCAGTAATCCCTCCTCCTTTATTTTTTGGAATAGTTTGTGCAGGATAGATATTAACTCTTCTTTAAATGTTTAGCAGGTCCTGGATTTTTCTTTACTGGGAGACTTTTTATTGTAGCTTTGATCTCATTACTTGTTTTTGATCTGTTCACGTTTTAGATTTCTTTATGGTTCAATTTTGTTAGGTTGTATGTGTCTAGATATTTATCCATTTCTTCTAGGGTCTTCTCTTTTTTTTCTTAGTCTATCTTCCTAAAGTTTTGTCAATTTTATCTTTTCAAAAAAACAACTTTTTGTTTTGTTGATCTTTTGTATTGTTTTCTTTAATTTTATTTATTTCTGCCCTGATCTTTATTATTTTTTCTCTTCTACTAATTTGGGTTTGGTTTGCTCTGCTTTCTCTAGTTTTTTAAGATGCATCATTAGGTTGTTTGACTTTTTTAACTTTTTTGATGTAGGCACTTATAAACACACCTCTTAGAACTCCTTTTGCCATATCCCATAGGTTTTGGTGTGTTGTCTATTATCCTTTGTTTCAAGAAATTTTTCAATTTTCTTCTTAATCTCTTTATTGACCCACTAAATATTCAGTAGAATATTTTTAAATTTTCATGTGTTTTTACAGTTTTCAAAATTCTTCTTCTTATTAATTTTCAGTTCAATTTCATTGTAGTCAGAGTAGATACTTGATATGATTTCAAATTTTTTGAATGTTTTAAGACTTGTTTTGTGGCTTAACATATCGTCTGTCTTTAGGAATGTTCCGTGTGCTTAGGAGAAGTATGTTTATTCACAGTGGTCTGATGAAATGTTCTGTAAATATATATTAGGTTCATTTGGTCTAAAGTGCAGATTGCTTGATGTTTCTTTGGATGATCAAAGTCTGCATGATCTGTCCAATGCTGAAAGTGGGGTGTTTAAGTTAGCAGCTGTTATTTTACTGGAACCTCTCTCTCTTTAGCTCTAATAATATTTGTTTTATATATCTGTGTGCTCAAGTGTTGGGTGCATATATCTTTATAATTGTTATGTTCTCTAGCTGAATTCATCTCTTTGTCATTATATAATGACCTTCTTTGTCTCTTTTTGTAGTTTTTGTATTGAAATTTATAACATCTGGCATAAATATAGCCATATAAATATAAATATATAAATATAAATATATATATATATAAAAGAGCTATTTCTGCTCTTTTTAAGTTTCCATTTGCATGGAGTTTCTTTTTCCATTCCTATATTTTCAGTCTGTGTGTATCTTTACAGGTGAAGAGGTGTTTCTTGTTAGGCAACAGCCTGTTGAATCTTGTTTTTTTATCCATTCAGTTGCTCTATGTCTTTTGATTGGAAGGTTTAGTCCATTTACATTCAATGTTATCGATAAATAAGGACTTACTCTAGCCATTTTGTTTTTGTTTTCTGGTTGTTTTGTGGTCTTTCCTTCTTGTTTTCCTTTTAGCAAAGGCATTTTTCTTTAGTGGTATGTTTTAATTTCCTACTTTTTCATTTTTATTTGTTGTGTATTTTTTTTATTTGAGGTTACAATGAGGCTTGCAAATATATTATAACCCATTATTTTAAACTGATGACAAGTTAACTGATTGCATAAGCAAATAAACAAGCAAAGAGAAAATAATAAAAACTCTATACTTTGTTTCCCTGCTTTTAAAATTTTTGTTGTTTTTATTTATATTTTATTATGTTTCTGTCTGGAAAAATTGTTAATAGTTTTCATCAGTTCATCTTTTTGTCTTCCTATTTAAGATGTGAGGCCAAGTGTGGTGGCTTATGCCTATAATCCCAGCACTTTGGGAGGCTGAGGTGGGTGGGTCACCAGAGGTCAGGAGTTCGAGACCAGCCAGGCCAACATGGTGAAACCCTATCTCCACTAAAAATACAAAAATTAGCTGGGCGTGGTGGTGGGTGCCTGTAATCCCAGCTACTCAGGAGCCTGAGGCAGGAGAATCACTTGAACACGGGAGGCAGAGGTTGCAGTGAGCAACAAAAGCGAGACTCTGTCTTAAAAAAAAAGATATGACCAGTTACAGTCCGCAATTACATTGTTATAATACTCTGGTTTTACTGTTACCAGTGAGTTGTATATCTTCAGATGATTTCTTATTGCTCATTAACGTTCTTTTCTTATAGATGGAAGAACTCTCTTTAACATTTCTTATAGGACAGATCTGGTGTTAATGGAATTTCTTAGCTTATGTTTGTCTGAGAAAGTCTTTATTTCTCCTTCATGTTTGAAGGATATTTTCACTGGATATACTATTCTAGGGTATAAGCTTTTTCCTTTAGCACTTTAAATATGACATGACGCTCTCTGGGCCTGTAAGGTTTCCATTGAAAATTCTTCTGCCTGACATACTGTATGTTATTTATTTCTTTTCTCTTGACGCTTTTAGGATTCTTTCTTTGTCCTTGACCTCTGTGAGTTTGATTTTTAAATGCCTTAAGATAGTCTTCTTTGGTTTAAATATACTTGGTATTCTAATAACCTTTTTGTCCTTGAATATTTAGATCATTCTCTAGGTTGGGAAGTTCTCTTTTATTATCCCCTTGAATCAGCTTGCTACCCTCATCTCTGTCTCTACCTCCTTTTTAAGGCCAATGACTCTTAGATTTGCCCTTTTGAGACTGTTTTCTAGATCTTGTAGGCATGTGTACTAAGCATTCTTGTATTGCTATAAAGAAATACCTGAGACTGGGTAATTTCTAAAGAGAAAAGGTTAATTGGCTCATAGTTCTCTAGGTCATACAGAAAGCATGGTGATGGCATCTGCTTATCTTCTTGGAAGGCCTTAGGGAACTTTTACTCATGGTAGAAGGCAAAAGAGGAGCAGGGACTTCACATGGCAAAAGCAGGAGCAAGAGTGGTGGGGAGGACACACTTTTAAACATCCAAATGTTGCAAGAATTCGCTATTGCTGCCATCCTCAAGCCATGAGGGATCCGCCAAACACCTCCCACCAGTCTCCACTTCCAATATTGGGGATTACATTTCAATATGAAATTTGGGTGAGAACAAATATCCAAACTGTATAATTGCACCTCTCCTACTCACATCTCATATACTTTTCACATTCCTAAATACAATCATGCCTTCCAAATAGTTCCCCAGAGTCATAACTCATTCCACCATTACTCAAAAGTCCAAAGGCCAAAGTCTCATCTGAGAGAAGGCAAGTCCCTTCCACCTGTAAAATCAAAACAAGTTAATTACTTGCAAGATACAATGGGCATACAGGTATTGAATAAATACTCCTATTCCAAAATGGAGAAGTCAACCAGAAGAATTGAGCTGAGGCTCCATGCAAATCTGAAACTCAGCCGGGCAGTCATTAAATCTTAAAGCTCCAAAATAATCTCCTTTGACTTCATATGCGACATACAGGGAACACTGCCACAAAGGGTGGGCTCTTCTGGCCTTGGACAGCTCTGCCCCTGTTGCTTTGTATTTTGATATTTAGTTTATCTTTCTCTTTTTTAAAACTATAAAAACATTTTAAGCCATCAATTTACTTCTGAACACAATGATGAACTTATAACATAGTGTTTGATATGTAATGTTTCCATGTTCATTATTTTCTAAATAACTTGTTTTTATATTTTAAGTTTCCATTTAATCCATTAGTTGTTTAGATGACTTCCACATATTTGGGGACTCTTGTTTGTACTTATATTCTGAAGTATTCAGTTTTGGTTTTTACATTGGTTAAATAATGTGGTCTTTGAAACTTCCTTTTTTTGAGTTATTTGAGATCTTTATATTAATAATTTTTATTATAATGTCACTCTTCCATTTTCTCTTAGAAACGAACTGGAATATGTGAGAAAAGAGCTAAAACAGAAAAGAGATGAAGTTAAATGTAAATTGGACAAGAGTGAAGAAAATGTATGTTATATTTAATAATAAATTTTATCACCAAATTTCAAATCATAAAAGCAACACCATTGTCTAAAATAAAAAAAGGGACGTATACTGTTGTACAAATAATAGTGATCTAGAGACTGTCATCAGCCATCAACCTTAAATATCTAAGAAAAGTTGGATTATTTTACTATTAATACGTGATCTATATCTAGAAGAAATAGTGGCATAATTCTGATTTTCTATTAATATATGCACGATATTTAATGTAGACTTACATTTTTAGGCTAAATAAAAGCTCATACTTTAGTAATATAAAATATATGGATAACATTGTTTAATAAGTTTGTGTCATGCTTTGGTGAGTATAACAAATTAAGATAATAAGGTTCTTAGGGAAGAATGTCATGAAAATGGAATAGTACAAGGTATGTGACATGATTATAGTATATATTATACAGAATGGAAGAAAATTGTGCCAAAGTAGAAAGCTCAATCTAGATTATGAGATCTTTGATTGTGTTTTTTTTCATTCGTTCAACAAATATTATTGACCACCTACTATGTGCCAGATGCTGTTATGGGTGTTACATTTGGATTTCATTTATTTGGGACATAGTAGTGATCTAAGTAAAGCTTTTTAATAGGGAGGTGACACCTTTTCATATTTGAGAATGAAATGGGGAGAGATGAAAGGCATCGAAATTAGTTGGAAGGCTATTAAAAGTAGTCCTGAAAGTTCTAAAAAAATATTGGTGAGAACTCTGGCCTAGTTTAGTTCATATTTAATCCTGAGCCAATCATTGTAGCTAGGAGACAGAGTAACCTGGCTAAGCCTGAGCTGCATGTCCATTCATAGAGATAGAGTTTAGCCCCTATCAAATATCATGACCTAAGCAGAACTACTGTGGATTTTATAGTAGAGTAGTTCTTGTAGGAAAGGGTGCTGGCCAGACCAAAACAGAGGCCCCCTATTTGGATACTATTAGAGTCTGTAGAAAGAACATGTAATCCAAACTTGAGTTAGGTAGGGCATGCTTCCTGAAAGAAGTCACATTCAATGTGAAGCCTTAGATTAATAGGAATTAGTGGAGGGCAGGTGGTGGACACAAGTATAGCAGGGAGGATAATATTCTAAGTTAAAAATATATAAACATTATATGGGTAAGTCTGAAAGTATCAGAGCATGGCATATTTAAGTAACTACAAAAAGTTCATTGTGACTGAAAGATGGAGTGTAAGGTAATGGTGGTAGTGGGCAGAGTGAGGAAAGATGAGGGTAGGGAGAGGTAAGCATGAAGAGATGAAGGTGGGGACAGATGAGGGTGGATCATTTAAAGCCACATAAGCTATATTTAGGAGTTTGAGGTCATTGAAGAATTTTGACATGAGGATTGTTAAAATTATATTTACACTTTTGAGAGCTGTAAAACTATTGGAATAGTTCAAGGATGAGATGAGCTAATATTTTAAAGGGCTTACAATAGACCAGGTGCATTCTAGGTTCTTTCTTGTTATCTTGCTTAACTGGAAGTCATTATTGCTCTTATTTTATGAATTGGGAAATCAGACCTCCAAAGGATAAAAACCTTCAAAAGGTTACGTGACTAAGAAGTAGTAGAGCTGGTCCACTGCATTCTTTACACTATAACATATTTTCCTCCCTGAAAAGCTATTTTTCTTTTAGGTCATGTTTATTAGTTAAATATAACCTGAAAAAATGAACTTAATCTACTAAATACTTGGTATGTAATTCACTACTTAAAAATTTGTATTAGAAGCCATTGCCGATCATTAAGCCTGTTATTTGTCATGGAGAAAAAACATGAATTTAATTTTTAACATAAAATAAAATTCTCTCTTAAGAATTTAAAACATAATTTATTTTGCCAATATACAAAATATTAGTGATGATTTAAGGAAAAAAATGAAATGCATGACAAATTTTTAGCATATTTCAGTTTTCCATATTTGGATTTCAACTTACTTGTTGAAACAGTTTCCCAGAAAGAATCCAGGTTGTAAATATTTCCAGATATTTTGTATGATATTGAATTTCATTATACTTTTTTTTCCCCAATCTGTTACCTTAATTCAGACATTTGTTATTTTATATACATTTTACCTATCTGAGCCTTAGTTTCCTCATCTCTCAAATGGAGATAATGCCTATCCTTTTCTGATTGTTGCAAAGTTCAGAATTAACAAATGTTTGTTAAAGCTATATATAATAGATTATAAACGTTTATATACAAGACAATTAAAAAAATTCAAGATAAACTGGGAAAGCTGATAAAACATTGAAAAGATAAGAATGATGAATGTTGACATATAAGCAGTTACATGAAAATGATTTTTTTAACTGAGAAAAATTATACTTATTTATGGTATACAAAGTGATGTTTTGATATATGTATACATTGTGAAATGATTAAATCATGCTAGTTAACATATTCATAATTTCACATACAAAGATAATTTTTTTTTAAAAAAAGGGATACTGAGGCTGAGTATCGTGGCTTACACTTGTAATCCCAGCACTTTGGGAGGCTGATGTGGGAGGATCACTTGAGCCCAGGAGTTGGGGGTTGCAGTGAGCTATGATTGCATTTGTATTTAGATGATCTTTATTAAAATTTGTGATTATAGTATAATTTTTATATTAATGGAATTACCATGATTTTGAAGTGGCCTTTATTAGTATCTTATGCAATATTTTTATTAGTCTGAAATTGCCTGTTTTGACTGGAATACTGAATAAAATAGTTGTAATTTCTCATAATTTTTTTTTAGCATAACAATTTAAGGAAACAAGTTGAAAATAAAAATAAACGTATTGAAGAACTTCAGCAGGAGGTATGTATTTTTTATAAATATTCTCAAAATCAAACTGATACTTTCACCACAGTTTTAGAGAATAATGCTTTCCCTTCCTTTAGTAATTTAAGTCAAAGTCAGTGGGAAGGTAGGTTTGAATAACTTTAGTACTAAATATATTTATTTTTACTTTTAACAGAATAAGGCCTTGAAAAAAAAAGTTACAGCAGAAAGCAAGCAACTGAATGTTTATGAGATAAAGGTATTTGGCATCTTTATTTTTGTTTTTTTAAATACTAATAGATAGATGAGAATTTAGAAATTTTATGCCACTTATTTATACTGTAACAGTATAAAATGAAAATTGGATTCAAGCAGCCTAAGAATATATGTGCATGCATGAGCTGTTTGTGTGTGGTCATATTCCCTAAGTCTAGGTGTGATTATCCTGCTGCAAAAGGGGATTGAGAACCATTTACTTGTATAAAACAAATTAAAGCTTTACAATGTAAGCTCCTGATATTAAAGCCATATTTTGTAATCTTATTCATAAGTCTTTGAACAATGACTGACAGTAAGTATTCAATAAATAGTTTTTGAATTATAAATGGAAAACAGCAGTTCTCATTGTATTAAGTATGTGCTTTTTGGGAGGAAACATAAAAATCTTATACTTTCCTTTAATAGTATTTGAAATTAAAAATATGTAAATGTGATTAAAAAGTAAGTCAAGTAAGGATTTTCATAAACTGTTGATATTCTATATAAACGTAGCAGATACATATATCTTATAATTCAGCTCTTCTACTTCTAGGTAAAGTCAGGAGAAAGGTACAAAAATATTCATAGCAGTATTATTTGTGTTAGCCCCAAACAGAAGACAACACAAAGGTCAATTAGTAGTATAAAAATCAGTCAATAAAAAATAACACAAAATAACCCAGATGTTGGAATTAGCAGATAAGGTCTTTTATGCAGCTATTATAAACATGTTCAAAGACAGAAAGGAAACTATGGTCATAATGAAAGATCAGTTGGGGAATCTCAGTGAAGAAATGGAAACTGAAAATAATCAAATGGATGTTCTAAAACTGAAAAATAAATGTCCTTAAAAAACAAAACCAAAACCAATTGATCCTAATAGTAGATTGAAGACAAATGAATCAAGTGTCAGTAAACTGGAAGCTGGGTAAGTAGAAAGTATCTAGTCAGAAGTACACAGAAGATTTTTTAAAAGAAAGGAATAGTGCCTCAGTGGCCTGTAGAACAATAGCAAGTGTTTTTAAGAGTGTAATTGGAGTCCCCAAATAAGAAGAGAGAGAGAATAGGGCAAATACAATTTTTATTTTTGAGACAGACTCTCACTCTGTCATCCAGGCTGGAGTGCAGTGGAGTGATCACAACGCACTGCAGCCTCAACCTCCTACCTCAACCTCCTGAGTAGCTGGGACTACAGGTATATGCCACCACATCCAGCTAATTTTTGTATTTTTGATAGGGATGGGGGAGTTTTTCCATGTTTCCCAGGCTGATCTTGAACTCCTGGGTTCAAGTAATCCACCTGCCTCAGCCTCCCCAATTGCTAGGATTACAGGTGTAAGTGACTGTGCCTGACCTGGGTGAATAAAATTAATTGAGGAACTTCTCAAAAATTTCCCACATTTAATATAAAACAAACTCACAGATTCATGGCCCTCAGCAAATCCAAAGCAAGATATACACAAAACCATATGTAAGCAGTCATATCTTAGTCAAAGTGCTAAAACCAAAGATAAAAAGAAGCTTTTAAAAGCAGACAGGAAAAAATGTCACATTGCACAACAATGATACAGATGATGGTTGACCTTGTATCAGGACACTGAAGGCCAGATGACCAAGGAATGACATTTATAAAATGCTAATAAAAATCAACCATCAACCCAGAATTCTGTATGCAGCAAAAAATCTTTATAAAAAATGAAGATAACATGACATCAAAAGCTGTACCCTAAGCAATACTAAAGGAATTTCTCCAAGCTGAAGGAAAATGTCATTAGATGGAAATTTGGATCAGTAGAAGAAATGAGAAGCACTGGAAATGGTAAATATTGAGATGAATTTAAAAGGCGATATATTTTTCTTTTATTTTAAAAGGGTATATACGGCTGCTTAAAGGAAAAAAAATTGCTATTATAGAGTTTATAATCTATGTGACTGCCATAACACAAAGGACAGGGGAGTAAAAATAACTATTTTGCTGTAACGTTTTTATAGTACATATGAAACGGTACATTATTAACTCTTAAGTAGAGTTTGATAGGTTAGTGATACATACTGTCCTCCTTAGAGCAACCACTACAAAATAATGCTGTCTTAGTTTAGGTTTTTATAACCAAGTACCATAGACTGGGTGGTGTATAAACAATAAACATTTTTTTCTTATAGTACTGGAGACTGGAAGTCAAAAATCAAGGCACTGGCAGATTTAGTGTCTGGCTCCTGGTTCATAAACAGCCATCTTCTCGTTATGTTCTCAGATGGCAGAAGAGGCCAGAGAGCTCTCTGGGATTCTTTTTTAACAAGGACACTAATCCCGTTAATGAAGGCTCCACCCTTATGGTCTAATCACTTCCCACAGGCCCTAGTATACTATCATACTGAGGGTAGGATTTCAACATATGAATTTTGGGGGAATATTCAGTCCATGACAATAGCAAAAAAGCCAATAGAGGAATTGAAATGAATAGAATATGAAAAAAGTTTGATAAACTCCTAAGGAAGTGCAGAGAAGTAAAAAACATATGAATAGAAGACAAATAGCATAATGATCTTAACTCAACCATATCACTAAATTACTTTAAATGTCAATGGACAAATGTTTTAATAAAAAGGCAGAAATGATCATTCTGGATAAAAAATCAATGGCAAACCATATGCTGCTATTAGAGATGCACTATATTTAATATAAAGACACAAAGATATTTAAAGGAAAAAGATAAAAGAAAGAATTACTATCATGCCAATAGTAAGCATAAGAAAGTAGAGTGACAATTTTAATAAGAAGACAATTTCAATAACACAAATATAAGACAAGTAATATTATTAAAGATCAATAGGGGCATTTTATAATGGTAAAGGTGTCAATTCATTAAAAAGATATAACAATTAAATATATCTTTGTACATAATAATAGAGCTTCAAAATAAATGACGTAAAACCATAATAATATAAGCAATAAAAAATGCCATACTCATAATACTCCCCTTTCAACAACTGATGCAACAACTAGTAAAACATCTGGAAGGATATAGAAAATCTGAACATCACTCTTAACTATTTGATTTAATTGATATTTATAGCGCACTCTACCTGCAACTATAAATGCTATTGAAATTCATGTAGAATGCTTACCAAAATAGACTGTATGCTAAGCCATAAACAAGTCTCCATACATTTCGAAAGACTGAAGTCTCACAGAACATGTTCTCTCATATGTTTGTCAGCCGGGCGAGGTGGCTCACACCTGTAATCCCAGCACTTTGGGAGGCTGAGATGGGTGGATCATGAGGTCAGGAGATCGAGACCATCCTGGCCAACTTGGTGAAATCCCATCTCTACTAAAAATACAAAAATTAGCTGGGAGTGGTGGCACGCACCTGTAGTCCCAGCTATTCAGGAGACTGAGGCAGCAGAATTGCTTGAACCCAGGAGGCAGAGGTTGCAGCGAGCCAAGATTGTGCCACTGCATGCTAGCCTGGTGACGGAGCAAGACTCTGTCTCCGGAAAAAAAAAAAACTAATTTGTCAAAGCTTATTAAACTTTACACTTAAAGCCATGCAATTTATTACATGTATATTATGTCTCATTAAAGTTGAACTCACCAATGAAAGCTACTGGGCCTAGAGTTCTCTTTATGCAAAGGCTTTTAGTTTCTGAAACAATTTAATCATAGTTACAGTATAGCTTAGTTATTCTATTTCTTCAATTTGATAAATAATATTTTTTGGATTTCATCCAGTTCATCTATATTTTCTACAGTTTCTGAATTGTCTGTAGCATTTACTGTTAAAAACAGTAACATCCTGTTTTTAATCTGATGTTGGTTATTTGTTCCTTCTGTTTTTTCTTTATCACTGTTACCAGGAGTTTGTCGATTTGGGAAGTTATTTTCTTTTTTTGAGATGGAGTTTGGCTCTGTCACCCATGCTGGAGTGCAGTGGCCATAATCTTGGCTCACTGCAACCTCTACCTCCTGGTTTCAACCGATTTCTCCTGCCTCAGCCTCCTGAGTAGCTGGGATTACAGGCATGTGCTGCCATGCCTGGCTAATTTTTGTATCTTTAGTACAGAGGGGGTTTCACTATGTTGGCCAGACTGGTCTCAAACTCCTGGCCTCAAGTGATCCACCCACATTGGTCTCTGAAAGTGCTGGGGTTACAGGTGTGGGCCACCGTGCCTGGCCCCTTTTTTTTTAATTGCATTTTAGGTTTTGGGGTATATGTGAAGAACATGCAAGATTGTTGCATAGGTACACACATGGCAGCATGATTTGCTGCCTTCCTCCCCTTCACCTATATCTGGCATTTCTCCCCATGCTCTCTTTCCCCAACTCCCCACCCCCAACTGTCCCTCCCCTATTTCCCCGCAACAGACCCCAGTGTGTGATGCTCCCCTCCCTGTGTCCATGTGTTCTCATTGTTCAACACCCGCCTATGAGTGAGAACATGTGGTGGTTGATTTTCTGTTCTTGTGTCAGTTTGCTGAGAATGATGGTTTCCAGGTTCATCCATGTCCCTACGAAGGACACGAACTCATCGTTTTTGATAGCTGCATAATATTTCATGGTGTATATGTGCCACATTTTCCCTGTCCAGTCTATCATCAATGGGCATTTAGGTTGGTTCCAGGTCTTTGCTATTGTAAACAGTGCCACTATGAACATTCATGTGCATGTGTCCTTATAATAGAATGATTTATAATCCTTTGGATATATACCCAGTAATGGGATTGCTGGGTCAAATGGAATTTCTATTTTAGGTCCTTGAGGAATCGCCACACTGTCTTCCACAATGGTTGAACTAATTTACACTCCCAAATTCTTAGATCATTAATTTTGAGTCTTTCTAAGTACACATTTTCAGGCTATAAATTTCCCACTGAGTATGCTGTCGTATAGGTTTTGATATATAGTAAATTAGCATCGTTTGGCCCAATGCCCTCCTGTATTTTTTAATTTCTAAATTTAAGGGACATGTTGTGTTTTTGTTACTGATTTCTAGCATAATTAAATTGTTATTAGAGAACACACTCTGGTGTGACTTTAGTACTTTGAAATTTATTGGTATTTGCCTGATGGTTCAATATATGAGGTCACTTTTTATAAATGTGCCTTACATACCTGAAAATAGTGTATATTATATAAATAATGTTGGGTGAAGTGTTCCATTATGTAAAGATTACCAGTTATATTCTTTATATTTGTGTATCTTTTTTGATTTGTGTATCTCTGCTTAGTTTTTATGTTTTATTAAATAGTTGACTGAGATAGTTGTGTTTAAAAATTTTACACAATGATTGTGGATTTCTGTTCTCTTACTTGCAGTTCTGTTAACTTGTTTTTATTTCAAGGCCACATAATTGGGTGTACATTATTTAGAATATGTATGCCTTTTTATTACATATGATAGAACTTTATAGGTATAGTTGTTCCCTTGGTTTATACATGGAGGATTGCTTCCAGAACCCCCCATGAATACCAAAATCTGTGCGTACTCGTATCCCCTAGTCAGCCCTGTGGGATCTGTGCAAATAAAAAGTTGGTTCTCCATATATGTAGGTTTCATGTCCTGTGGATACTGTATATTTTCCATTTAAATTTGGTTGAAAAAAATCCACATATAAGTGGATGCAGTTCAAATCCATGTTGTTCAAAGGTCAACTGTATAGTTAATATATATTTTATATATTTACATATAATAGAAATTGTTGTTAAAATAACTCCTTTATCTCTAGTAGTACTTCTTGTCTTAGAGCAAGATTTTATGTTATTTTAATAACTATACCATTTTTATTCTGTTTTGTGTTTGCTTATTATAGCTTTTAAATCTGTTTACTCTTATCCTTTATGTATCTTTATGTTTTAAATGTCTCATAAATAGCATGTAGCCAGAGTTTATAATTTTATGCACTCTGACAATCTTTGTCTCTTACTGGCATATTTGGCCTTAGACTACATTATCTCCTTTATCTCTTATATCTTATATGTTAGTATACTATTATAGTTGTCATGTACTTTGATGATTTTTTTCCCTAGGGGTTTTGTATTGTCCAAGAAGAAAGAAAAAATAGAGTGAATTGGGGATAAGCAGTAATTACAGGCTGAACATTTCTAATCTGAAAATCCAAAATCTAAAATGCTCCCAAATCTAAAGCTTTATAGCACAGACATAATGCCACAAGTGGAGAATTCCATGCATAAGTACTTAACACATACTTTTTCATGTACAAAATTACTAAAATATTGTATTAAATTACCTTCAGGCTATGTGTATAAGGTATATACAAAATATAAATGAGTTTTGTGTTTAGACATAGGTCCCATCCTTGGGATATCTCATTAGGTATATGTAAATATTCCCAAATCTGAAAACATCTGAAATCTAAAACATTTTTGGCCTCAAGCATTCATATCATTTGTATATATAAATGATATCTAAACAACCTCTAATGAGAATATTTAGAATTGATGAAAGACATGAATTCACAGATATAGAAAGAGAAATTTATGCCAGGCAAGAAAAATTAAAAGAAATCTACATCTAGACTTAGTATATTTCAAGAATATTGGGCACATAGAAGTATTAAAAGTAGGAGGAGAGAAATGGAAGCTCACCAGTGAAGGAATAACAGATTGGCCTTGGACATCTCAACAAACAACGATAGAAGTCAGAAAACAATGGGAAATTATTTTCATGGACTGAGAAGTTTACTGTCAACATTGAATTTGAATTTTGTCTACAACATACCTATCTTTTAAGACTGTTGGAGAAATAAGGATACTTTTATATTAGAAAATGAGGAAAACATACTTTTCAAGAACTCTTGGTCTATTTAACAAAAATTATCATATAGGCCAAGAATAAGTAAAGCAATTTTTAAGAACAAAGTAGGAAAATATGCCCTACCAGATATAAAGATTAATTGCATAGCTAAGGTAATTAAGACAGAATAATATTTGCACAGAAGTTGTCAAATCAGTTAAATAAAAGAGAAGCCTAGAAAAAGATCCAGGTATATGGTAACTAGACACAATACAGAGTGATATTGCAGATATGTAGTGCTAGAACATTTGACTATCCATATGTAAAAATATGAAAGTCTACCTCTACACTGCATACAAACACAAATTCCTTAAGGATATAGGTGTGAAGGGCCGGGCTTCAGAATATTTGAAGAAGATATGGGAAAGTATTTTTGTGGCCTGGTGGTGAAAATTTTCCTAAATAAGATTAAAAAAAAAAACCATATTTGAAAATATTGATAAATTGTTATATACTATAATAATTTCTGGTTACTTGGAAAGGAAAGCAACAAACCTGAAAGTTGGAGGAATATCTTCACTTTACATATATGATGAAAAAAAGATTAGAACCCATTAAATGTAATTAAGAAGAAAATGAAGCACCAAGTAGATAAATGAGTAAAATATATGAACAGGATGGTCACAGAACAGAAAACATGAAGAGTTAAATATGTTACATAATATTCTGGAAAATGCAAATTAAATGACAAAACTTAGTGAAATAGTTTTGTCTGACACGATCAACTCTTGCTGAGGTTGTGAAACAGGAAAAGTCATAACCCTGTTGCTGGGAATTTAAATTGGTAAATGCATATGGAAAATAATGTCATCTTGTAAAATTGAATATGTAACCTGCCCTATGACCTGACAATTCCAATCCTAGGTATATACTATAGAGAAATTCTACATTCTTGTAAACCAGGAGACGTTTATAAGAACATTCATAGCATTATTGTGTGTATCAACCCCAAAATGGAGACAACTCAGTACCCTGAACAATTGAATACATAAATAAACAGTATTATATTCATGCAATGGAACACTACTCAGCAGTGAAAATGAACTGTACTTATTATACACATAAATATCTCAAATGTAACTGTTCAATGAGAAAAGCAAGCCAGAAAAATAATGTTCTATGAAAACATTTGTATACAGTTCAAAAACAAAAAATCTTGAAATATTTTTTAGGGATACATAATTATGCAATCTATGAAGAAGAGTAAGGGAATATAAATTAAGAATGTCTGTTATACTTGAAAGGGCAATAGGGGAAAACTAATGAAGAAGGAGGGGCATTTAACAGTTTTTATCAATATTGGTAATGGTCTATATTTTAAAGTTGGTGATTGACTTATGGATATAAAATGCAGTCTGATTCATCATTATATTACTCATACCCCTCTTCCCAATTCCTATTCCTGCCATATAACACCTCTCCAGTAATAATCTAAGATAAAAGTGAATATGAAGGGTGCTAATTCAGGGCTTTCCTTCCCTCTTGATAATTTGTATATATGAATTATACCTACACAACTCAGTAAATATTTATACAAAGTATGTGAAAATAATATAAAAGGAAGTTTTTGCTTCTCTATAGAAAATTAATCTCATTAAGAATATACCTTTTCTTTGAATCACGTGAGTTTTCTGTCAAATGGATATACTTATACTAATAAAGCATATTAAACTCATTGAGAGTAACCAATGTAAATATTGTTGAGAAATTCATTAAAAATAAATGCATGGGTGTTTATTTTATATTACTTGTCAAGACTAAATACATATTTTAGGGGAGAAGATAGATTTTGAGAAAATAAAACACATCTCATCATATGAAAGTATAAGGAATCTTAAAAAATCTTTTAAGATTCATAAAACCACAAAATGAATATGGAATATTTTCAAGCAATCTATAGCATTTACTAATATTCATGCATTTTTCTTTACTTAAAGGTCAATACATTAGAGTTAGAACTAGAAAGTGCCAAACAGAAATTTCAAGAAATGACTGACAGCTATCAGAAGGAAATTGAGGACAAAAAGATATCAGAAGAAAATCTTTTAGACGAGGTGGGAAAAACTTAATGTATTCAGAATTTATTATACTAAAAATCTATATTTTTATTAGGATTTTAAGAGAAAAGTAAAAAAATCTTAAATTTTAAATTATGGTTTAAAAAAAGGTTTAGTAAATTTATATTAGGGTCAGTTTATTTTTATAGAAGCTAAAACTATTCTTGTTATTCTAAGTGTTTGAGTATATAATTATTTTGGAAGGATTAAATGATTGCTGCAGTGTTATACTGTCATCCTACTTCAGAGAACACCCTGAAAAAACCCCAAACAGTGCATTTTCTACTTGTTTTTCTAGTTTTCTGGTGTTTGAAGTTTGCATTATATTTAAGTAGAACACTTAAATAACATTTTATTTAAGTAGAATACTATTAACACTTGTTTGTTTTTTGTGCATTGATTTTAAGAAACTTTTTTTTGCTTATTTTATAGGTTAAGAAAGCAAAAGTAATAGCTGATGAAGCAGTAAAATTACAGAAAGAAATTGATATACGATGTCAACATAAAATAGCTGAAATGGTAGCACTTATGGAAAAACATAAGGTAATTTTTTTCTTCTTATATAATGAAAATTATTAATAGGAGTCATATTTCTGTTAAAAATGGTGAAATCAAGATAGTATTCTTATTTGTCAGAAAAGATTATTGTCTATGCAATAGTGACTGACTATAGCTGGAATACCTTTGATGCCCATTTCTCTAAGTTCAGATCTTAACTGTACAAAGTTGAGCCTGAGTGTCACTTCCTTGAGGAAATCTCTATTATCTGTGATGAATGAAAGTAATCACTCTTTTTCTGGATTCTCCTAGTAGTCTCTAATAGCACTTTCTACCTTTTATATTTTTAAGTACATGCCCAGATAAATATTTCATTGGTATTTGTATTCTGTAGGTATATCTAACACATAAAAGGCTAAATTAATTTTTATCAAAGGACAAAATAGATAAAATGCTTAGTGTTTGATATGTTTGTGTCTTATATTTTTAATTGTTGTTTTAGAGTATCCATCTGTTAAGGAACTAAGCCTCATTCTTAAGATTTGGAGAAGAAGTAGAGTATACCTACCTATTCATTAAAAAAAAACCAAACTGCTGGAATAAGAGATTATTATGAGAGAACCAGTGGGCATTTAAAAACATAATTTAAATAACATTGTGAGCTCATAGATTTAAACAAATTTGGTGTGTTTCAATGCAGTGCAGCATGTGTCCTTATTGATAACTCACATTTTCCCACGTTTGGCCAGCAGGAGCCTCTTCAAGGTGGCTGGCAAGTTCTTTTGACTTAATTTTAATTTTCTCTGATAACTTTCTTTGAGTTATGACAAAATGTTTAAGGCTTATATTTCCTGTCCCAGGTTTGGAATCAGTCAGTTTTGTAGAAGTCTTGGTGTTTCTGTCATATTTTTAAATGTTAAAATTCAATGTTTCCAATAAAAGAATTATCTTCTGCTCTTAGGTTATTTCCAAGACTGTTGAGTGTTTCACCGTTGAGGTTGTTTGAATGAAAAAATGTAATTGAAACATTAAAAATATATGTACTCATATATATTACTGAATTTATAAACATCATTTTTCTGCAAAATTAAATACTAAATAATTAATTAAATACTAAATTAAATATTTAATAAAATATGTTAGCATACCAATTTTATAATCTAGTTTTAATACACCTAAAATATCTTATTTGTTTAATATAGCACCAATATGATAAGATCATTGAAGAAAGAGACTCAGAATTAGGACTTTACAAGAGCAAAGAACAGGAGCAGACATCACTGAGAGCATCTTTGGTGAGATACAGAAAAAATAGCAGTTTTCATAATGTCAACAGTGACTGGTGGTAAAGAATAATATTAAGTGGCCAGGCGCGGTGGCTTACGCCTATAATTCCAGCACTTTGAGAGGCCGAGGCGGGTGGATCACGAGGTCAAGAGATCGAGACCATCCTGGTCAACATGGTGAAACTCCGTCTCTACTAAAAATACAAAAATTAGCTGGGCATGGTGGCCTGCGCCTATAGTCCCAGCTACTTGGGAGGTTGAGGCAGGAGAATTGCTTGAACCCAGGAGGCGGAGGTTGCGGTGAGCCGAGATCACGCCATTGCACTCCAGCCTGAGTAACAAGAGTGAAACTGTCTCAAAAAAAAAAAAAAAAAAAAAGGAATAATATTAAGTAAAACTAATTTTTGAGCTATAGAATGAGGCTTAAATCTGACAGGGATCTTATAGCTCTTCTAGTTAAATGTTTTTTCTAATTTAATTTTCAAAATAGTGGTAACTTTTTTTCAAGTGAAAATTTATAAACTCCAATTAACAAATTTGGACTTCTGATTGAAATTGGGAGAGGAGGGTAGGATAAATTGGGAGAGAACAAGGAGAGATATACTTTGTGTTAAATTTTTCTTTAAAGAAAACTATAAAAATCTTTTTTTTTTTTTTTTTGAGATAGAGCCTTTCTTTGTTGCCCAGGCTGGAGTGCACTAGCATGATCTTGGCTCACTGCAACCTCTACCTCCCGGCTTCAAGCAATCCTCCTGCCTCAGCCTCCCGAGTAACTGGGACTACAGATGTGCATCACCACGCCCAGCTAATTTTTGTATTAATATTTTTAGTAGAGATGGGGTTTCAGCATGTTGGCCAGGCTGGTACTCCTGACCTTGAGTGATCTGCCTGCCTCTGCCTCCCAAAGTGCTGGGATTACAGGCATAAGCCACTGTGTCCAGCCTAAAAAACTTGTTTAAATGAGGTCTTGAGCTATGTTCAGCTAGCAGCCTTTATATTGGTTGACTTTAAAAGTATCTATATTTTATGAGTGAATTTATTTCTCTACAAAGTTGAATTTACTCAGAGCACTAGTTTATATTTTCATTGTCTTGAGAAATACATGGAAGCTGTTATAAACTTCATGTTTTTTTTTTTCTTTAGGAGATTGAACTATCCAATTTTAGAAATGAACTTTTGTCTGTTAAGAAGCAACTTGAAATAGAAAGAGAAGAAAAAGTAGGTTTTGTGGCATTACAGATAAAATGATTATAAGGTTTTGGGGCAACTTTGGATTTTTAGAAATATGTCATATTATAAAATAATATGATAAATTTCAGTAATAGGATGAGAAAATAATTTTTCCCCATAAGCTTTTTTCTAGAAACATTTAGAATATTTCCTAATGTAAATGTAAAACACATGTAAATTTAAGTGTGTTTTTAAGAAAAGAAACACTTTCTACTCTAAGTATTTGAGTAATATTATCTCATGTTAAAATGCTTATATATTTAGATGTGCTTTTTTTTGAAGGTATTCATCATGTTTCAGCAAAAAGGCTATCTCTATAGCGTTTTGCAGTTTACAGAGTGAATTGATTCACACTATAAATGACAAATACTATTTTATTTTTGCTTTCTATGAGATAGGAACTGTGTTTAGTACCCTACTTACATTTAATTTAATCATTACAGCAATGTTATATGCAATACTTTATTATTATCTTTATTTTTACAGAAGTTACATTATTTATTCAAGATTACATAGTAAGAGAGCAGAATGACTAGAATTCAAATCTAGGTCTATTTTTGCATGGCTTCAAACCTGTTCTCTTAATCACTCTGGAACAGCTTTGATAGATCTTCTAGTTAAATGTTTTTTCTAATTTAATTTACAGTTTCTTACACTTTCAATTTCAAGCCTCTGAGACTTTGTTTACTTTGTTTCCTGGATTTAATTCCTTTAATCTTTCTCTATCTTGGAAAATCTCACAGATCTTTCATCTTCTAGTTGTGGGCTTACTATATATGTGTGTAATCTCATAGCACTTTGTTTTTAATGTTAAAATGGTTATTTTACTCTGTGCCCCTTATTATATTGCAAGCTCTTCAAGGGCTAATTATGCCTTAATTATCTTTGTTTTACCTTTATCTGAGTACAGGCCTTTGAAATTTTTACATTTTCAATAAACGTCTTTTAAAGGAATAACAAAATGGTTTTCCCGTTATTGGCAATAATAAGATTCATGCTTACCTTTATGCTACAGTTTCAGTAGAAGAGGAATTCTTCTATGGTTTAACTCTTTTATGCTATTAAACCCTCAGCAATCTTTAATTTTTACTTTAGTCAATAAACATAAATAAGACTTCTGTTACTGTAGCTTGTATCCCAAGTTCTTTGACTCTCATGTAAGTAGAAATTAACACCAAACCAAATAGACATTTTTTTCTCGGGCAAGGTTTAATAGGCTTGTGGCTCAGTCAAAGCAAGGGCGCAGTTTATGGGAAAGGGATCTTGGTGCTAGCTCCCTGAGGCTCAGCTGTTGTCATTTTAGAAGCTGAGGCAGAAAATGGAATGATGTACAAGCATATTTAGGGAAAATTTTCTTTGCGCTTGTGTAATGGAGCATCATGCTCTGATATACATTGCATGATCAGAAAATGGTGGATAACTTCTGCCTTGGGTGGAGATTTTAGTATTAAGGTGAGATTATAATGAGGAAAACATCAGTGAAAGGTCAGTGTTGGAGTCCTTCTTGTCTTTAGCAGACTGGATCTGTTTCATTTCTTATCAGGAATGCCAGAACCTCACTTCAGTAAACCTGGAAGATGGTCAGGTTCTTATTAGGTATGCTAGAGTCCCACTTTTAGTAACCTGGGGAGACATCACTTCAAAGAGATAAATGGTTAGTTTCTTTTTTTGATGTTTAGGAATTCGGTCTAGTCAGCTAAGTTAAGAGAGGTCCTCCTTCTACTGTGTGACTTGGGTCAGCTTATTAAGGGAGATGGAAAGGTAGGGGAGAGAATATGCCTTGATATGTGAGGCTCATAGGGTCTTGATTATCATCTCTGGTCTACCAGGGCTGAATCCCTTTCCTATACTGTCTCATTTCTATCGTCCATTAAACTCCTTCAGCTGCTATACTGTCTCTGTTCTTTTCTTAAGTATTAGTCTGTTTTTTTCAGCTCTTACCTCCTCAACTCTTACAATTTAGCTGTTGGCCTAACCAGTTTCTTGACTTTGGTCACACTGAACTCCTTATTAACAAATTTAAGGGCTTATTTTTATTTGCATATCAAAAATAATTTAGGGCCTCCATTTGCATCATACTGTGTTTCTTTCTGATTATGAAAAAAGTATATAAACACATACGTGCACATATGTACACACACAAATGTGCCTGTACATAGATATACATAAAAAATTTAGGCTTGTGATAGATTGTTTTATTCAAAATGTATGCTGCCCTTTTCTATTAGGGCCCCTCCCAAAGGAAAAATTATGTATTTCTACCTTGCTGACTTCAGATTTGGCCAAATGTGCTAGATTTAATCAGCTAATATTTTGTTGAGGATTTTACATCTAAGTTCATGAGAAATATTAGTCTATAGTTTTCTTCTTTATACTATTTTGTCTGGTTATGATAAATCATGAGTCTGCAAGTGTTTTCCTCACTTCTGTTTTCAGGAAGAATTGTATAAAATTGGTGTTAATTTTTCTTTCTGTTTGGTAGACTTCTCCAATGAAACTATCTAGGCTTGTAGATTTCTGAAAGGGACTTTTAAATAAATTCAATTTGTGTAATGGCTAATTAGACTGTTTCAGGGTCATCACTAAGAGGGGGAATAGAAGGTAACCTACTTATATATCCTCACAACAACAAGAATTCTGCACCTATCCAGTCAAAATCTCACTTTGGGAGCTTCGGGGCTCAAGTGGGGGTCTCTGAAACCCTAGTGGAACCAAAGACCTTGGATAAATGTTTGAGATGATAGATATCCTAATTATCCTGATTTTGATCATTAGGTATCAGATACAGATATCAAAATATCACATGTACTTTCAAAATATGTATAACTATTATATATCAATAAAAATTATTTAGTAATTTATCTTTTAATTATTCAGTTTTAAGAGTACGATTTGCAGATATTTTCTCTCATTCTTTGGGTTGTTTTTTCAGTTTCTAGTTAGTATCATTTGCAACACAAAGGTTTTCATTTTGATGAAATTCAGTTTATCTAGATGCCCTTTATCAGACTAAGTTTTCTTCTATTACTAATTAGTTTAAAGTTTGCTTTGTTTTCTTTTGTTTTACCATAAAAGGGTGTTAGGTTTTGTGAAATGCTTTTTCCATGTCTATTGAGGTGATTATGTGTGTTTTGTCCTTTATTCTATTAATATTATGTATTAAAGTAATTGATTTTCAGATGTGAAACCACCTTTACATTCTTGGGAGAAATCCTACTTGGTTATGGTATATAATCTTCATTTTATTTTTCTGGATTTGATTGGCTAGCATTTTGAGCTGAGGAGTTTTTACATCTACATTCATGAGAGCTATTGGGCTATGGTTTATTTTAATTTTTAATTTTTGTGGGTACATTGTAGATGTGTATATTTCTGGGGTATATGGGATATTTTAATACAAGCATACATTGTAAAATAATTATATCAGAGTGAATGAGGTATCCATTACCTCAAGCATTTATCCTTGGTATTACAAACAATCCAATTATATTTTCTTAGTTATTTTAAATGTCCAATTAAATTATTGGCTATAATCACCCTATTGTGCTATCAAATGCTAGATCTTATTCATTCTATTTTTTATACCCATTAACCATTCCCCTTTCTCCACAGGCCCCCTCCACTCCTCCCTACTACCCTTCCCAGCTTCCGATAACCATCCTTCTACTCTCTATCTCCATGGTTCAATGGCTATAATTTTTAGTGTCCACAAATAAGTGAGAACTTGCGAATTTTGCCTTTTTGTGCCTAGCTTATTTCATTTAACATAATGACCTCTAGTTCCACCCATGCTGTTGCAAATCACAAGATCTCATTCTTTTTTATGGCTGAATAGTACTCCATGGTGTGTATGTGCCACATTTTCTTTATCCATTTCTCTGTTGATGGACATTTGCGTTGCTTCCAAATCTTGGCTATTGTGAAGTGCTGAAGTAAACATGGGAGTGCAGACATCTCTTATGTATGTGTATTTCTTTTCTTTTGGGTATATACTTGGCAGTGTGATGGCTGGATCATATAGTAGCTGGTTATTTTTAGTTTTTTTTGAGATGGAATCTTGCTCTGTTGCCCAGGCTAGACTGCAATGGCACGATCTCGGCTCACTGCAACTTCTGCCTCCCGGGTTCAAGTGATTCTCCTGCCTTGCAGCTATAGCAACCAGCTATAGCCTTCCAAGTAGGTGGGATTACAGGCATGCACCACTATACGTGGCTTATTTTTGTATTTTTAGTAGAGACAGGTTTTTGCTTTGTTGGTCAGGCTGGGCTCAAACTCCTGACCTCAGATGATCCACCTGTCTTGGCATCCCTAAGTGCTAGGGTTACAGGTGTGAGCCACCGCACACAGCCTATTTTTAGTTTTTTGAGGAACCTCCAAACTGTTCTCCATAGTGATTGTACTAATTTACATTTGCACCAGCAGTGTATGAGGATTCCTTTTTCTCCATATCTTTGTCAGCATTTGTTATTGCCTGACTTTTGGATAAAAGCCATTTTAACTGGGGTAAGAAGATACTTCATTGTAGTTTTTATTTGCATTTCTCAGATGATTGATGATATTGAGCACCTTTTCATATACCTGTTTGCCATTGGTATGTCTTCTTTTGAGAAATGCCTATTCAGATCTTTGCCCAGTTTTAATTGGATTATTAGATTTATTCCCATAGGGTTATTTGAGCCCTTTCTGTATTGTGCTTATTAACCCCTTATCAGATGGATAGTTTACAAATATTTTTTCCTATTCTGTGAGTTGTCTCCTTACTATGTTGATTGTTTCCTTTGCTGTGAAGAAGCTTTTTAACTTGATGTGATCTGATTTGCCTATTTTTGCTTTGATTGCCTGTACTTGTGGAGTATTACTCAAGAAATCTTTGCCTAGTCCAATGTCCAGGAGAGTTTCCTCAGTGTTTTCTTTTAGAGGCCTTAGATTTAAGTATTTAATCCATTTTGATTTGATTTTTAGGTATAGTGAGAGATAGGAGTCTAGTTTCATTCTTCTGCATATGGATATCCTGTTTTCCAGCACTGTGTATTGAAGAGATTGTCCTTTCCCTGTTGTATGTTCTTGGCAACTTTGTCAAAAATGAGTTCACTGTAGATACATGGATTTGTTTCTGGGTTTTCTATTCTGTTCCATTAATCTATGTGTCTGATTTTATGTTAGTACGATGCTGTTTTGGTTACTATGGCTGTGTAGTATAATTTGAAGTCAGGTAATGTGATTCCTCTAGTTTTGTTCTTTATCCTCAAGATGTTTTTGGCTATTCTGAGTCTTTTATGGTTCCATATAAATTTTAGTGTTGTTTCTTCTATTTCTGTGAAGAATGTCATTGGTATTTTGATAGAGGTTGCATTGAATCTGTAGACTGCTTTGGGTAGTACAGATATTTGAAAAAATTGATTGTACCAGTCCATGAACAGGGAGTATCTTTCTATTTTTTTGTGTCCTCTTTAATTTTATTCATCAGTGTTTTATAGTTTTCATTGTAAAGATCCTTCATTTCTTTGGGTAAGTTAATTTCTAGGTGTTTAATTTTATTTGTAGCTATTGTAAATGGGATTACTTTTTTGACTTATTTTTCAGATTGTTCATTATTAGCATGTAGAAATGGTACTGATTCTTGTACGTTGATTTTGTATCCTGCAACTTTACTGAATTTCTTTATCAGTTTTCATAGTTTTTTGGTGGACTCATTAAGTTTTTCCAAATATAGGCTCATATCATCTGAAAAGGATTATTTGACTTCTTTCTTTACAATTTGGAAGCTGTTAATTTCTTTCTCTTGTTTGATGGCTATAGCTAGGACTTCCATTACTAATTTGAATAACAGTGGTGAAAGTGGGCATCCTTGTTGTATTCCAGATCTTAGAGGAAAGACTTTCAGTGTTTCTTTTTTTTGTTGAAAACTTTGTGAATTCTTATCTTTATTATTATTTTTTTTTATTTCAATAGTTTTTGGGAAACAGGTGGTGTTTGGTTACTTGGAAAAGTTCTTTAGTGGTGATTTCTGAGATTTTGGTGCACCCATCACCTGAGCAGTGTACACTGTACCCAATGTGTAGTCTTTTATTCCTCATCCCCCTCCCACCTTCTCCTTGAGTCTCCAAAGTCCTTTAACTCCCACTTATAAGTAAGAACATATGATGCTTAGTTTTTTATTCCTAAGTTACTGAACTTAGAATAATGAGCTTGAACTCCATTCAGGTTGCTTCAAATGCCATTATTTTGTTCCTCTTTATGGCTGAGTAGTATTCTGTGGTATATATATATATATACACCAAATTTTATCTGCCCATTGATTGATGGGCATCTGGGCTGGTTCCATATTTTTGCAATTGCAAATTGTACTGCTATAAAGGTGTGTGTGCAAGTGTCTTTTCCATGTAATGACTTCTTTTCCTCTGGGTAGATACCCAGTAGTGGGATTGCTGGATCAAATGGTAGATCTATTTTTAGTTCTTTAAGGAATCTCCACACTGTTTTCCATAGTGGTTGTATAGTTTACATTCCCACCAGCAGTGTAAAAGTGTACTCTTTTCACCACATCCACACCAACATCTATTATTTTTTAATTTTTTGATTATGTCTATTCTCGCAGGAGTAAGGTAGTATTGCATTGTGGTTTTGATTTGTATTTCCCTGATCATTAATGATGTTGAGCATTTTTTTATATGTTTGTCAGCCATTTGTAGATCTTCTTTTGAGAATTAGCTATTCATGTCCTTTGCTCACTTTTTGATGGGATTTTTTTTCTTGCTGATTTGATTGGGTTTCTCGTAGATTCTGGATATTACGTCTTTTGTCAGATGCGTAATTTGCAAAGATTTTTCTCCCACTTTGTGCATTGTTTGTTTACTCTGCTGATTATTTCTTTTGCTGTGCAGAAGATTTTTAGTTTAATTAATTCCCATCTATTGACCTTTGTTTGCGCATTTGCTTTTGGGTTCTTCTTCATGAACTCTTTGCCTAAGCCAATGTCTAGAAACATTTTTCCAGTGTTATCTTCTAGACTTCTTATGGTTTCAGGTCTTTGATCCATCTTGAGTTGATTTTTGTGTAAGGCGAAAGATGAGGATCATTTCATTCTTTTACAAGTGGCTAGCCAATTATCTGAGCACCATTTGTTGAATAGGGTATCCTTTTTCCACTCCATGTTTTTGTTTTCTTTGTCAGATCAGTTGGCTGTAAGTATTTGGGTTTATTTCTGGGTTCTCTATTCTGTTCCATGGGTCTATGTGCCTATTTTTATACCAGTTTCATGCTGTTTTGTTGACTGTAGCCTTGTAGTATAGTTTGAAGTTGGGTAATGATGTGATGCCTTCTGATTTGTTCTTTTTGCTTAGTCTTGTTTTGGCTATGTGGGCTCTTTTTTAGGATTGTTTCTTCTAGTTCTGTGAAGAATGATGAAGCATTTTGATGGGAATTTTATTGAATTTATAGATTGCTTTTGGCAGTATGGTCAATTTCACAATATTGATTCTACCCATCCATGAACATGGGCTGTGTTTCCATTTGTTTGTGCCATCTATGATTTCTTTCAGCAGTGTTTTGAAGTTTTCCTTGTAGAAGTCTTTTACGTCCTTGGTTAGGTAAATTCCTAAGCATTTTATTTTTATTTCAATTATTGTAAAAGGGGTTGAGTTCTTGATTTGATTCTCAGCTTGGTCACTGTTGGTGTATAGCAATGCTACTGATTTGTGTACATTGATTTTGTATCCTAAAACTTTACTAAATTTGTTTATCAGATCTAGGAGCTTTTTGGATGGATCTTTAGGGTTTTCTAGGTATATGATCATATTATCAGTCAACAGTGACAGTTTGACTTTCTTTTTACCAATTGGGTGCCCTTTATTTATTTCTGTTGTCTGATTGCTCTGGCTAAGACGTCCAGTACTATGTTGATGATAGTCATGAAAGTGGGCATTCTTGACTTCTTTCAGTTTTCAGGGGAAATGCTTTCAAGTTTTCCTTGTTCAGTATAATGTTGGCTGTGGGTTTGTCATAGATGGCTTTTATTACCTTAAGATATGTTCTTTCTGTGCCAATTTTGCTGAGGGTTTTAATTATAAAGGGATGCTGATTTTGTCAAATGCTTTTTCTGCATCTATTGAGATAATCATACTATTTTTGTTTTTAATTGTGTTTCTGTTGTGTATCATATTTGTTGACTTGCATATTGTAAAACCATCACTGCATGCCTGGTGTGAAATCCACTTGATCATTGCGTATTATCCTTTTGATATGCTGTTATACCCAGCTAGTATTTTGTTGAGGATTTGTGCATCTGTGTTCATCAGGGATATTGATCAGTAGTTTTCTTTTTTTGTTTTGACCTCTGCTGGTTTTGGTATTAGGGTGATACTGGCTTCATATAATGATTTAGGGCAGATTTTCTCTTATATCTTTTGGAATAGTTTCAGTAGGATTGGTACCAATTCTTTGAATGTCTGAAAGAATTCAACTGTGAATCCATCTAGTCCTGGACTGTTTTATTGGCAGGTTTTAAAAAATATTATCATTTCAATCTTGCTGCTTGTTATTGGTCTGTTCAGAGTTTCTATTTCTTCCTGGTTTAATCTAGGAAGGTTTCATATTTCCATTAATTTATTCATTTCTTCTAGGTTTTCTAGTTGGTGCATGTAAAGATGTTCATAGTAGCCTTGATCTTTTTTGTTTCTCTGATATCAGTTATAATATCTCTTGTTTCATTTCTAATTGAGCTTATTTGGACTTTCTGTTTTCTTGGTTAATCTCACTAATGGCCTATCAATTTTGTTTATGTTTTCAAATAACCAGACTTTTGTTTCATTTATCTTTTGTATTTTATTTGCCTCAATTTCATTTAGTTATGCTCTGATCTTTGTGATTTCTTCTGCTCGATTTGGGTTTGGTTTGTTCTTGTTCCTCGACTTCCTTGAGGCGTGACCTTAGATTGTCTATTTGTGTTCTTTCAGACTTTTTGATATAGGCATTTAATGCTATGAACTTTCCTCTTAACACTGCTTTTGCTGTATCTCAGAGGCATTGATAGGCTGTGTCGCTATGATCGTTTAGTTCAAAGAATTTTTAAATTTCCATCTTGATTTCATTCTTGACCCAAAAAAGATCATTCAGGAGCAAATTATTTAATTTCCATATATTTGTTTGGTTATGAGAGTTCCTTTTGGAGTTGATTTCCAATTTTATTCCACTGTGGTCTGAGATAGTACGTGATATAATTTTGATGTTCTTAAATTTATTGAGACTCGTTTTGTGGCCTTTCATATGGTCTGCCTTGGAGAATGTTTCATGTGTTGATGAATAAAATGTGCATTCTGCAGTTGTTAGGTAGAATGTTCTGTAAATATCTGTTAAGTGCATTTGTTGCAGAGTATAGTTTAAGTCCATTTTTTCTTTGTTAACTTTCTGTCTTGATGACCTGTCTAGTGCTGTCCATGAAGTATTGAATTCCCCTACTATTATCCGTGTTGTTGTCTGTCTCATTTTTAAGGTCTGGTAGTCATTGTTTTATAAATTTGGGAGCTCCAGTGTTAGGTGCATCTATTTTTAGGACTCTGATCTTTTCCTTTGAACAAGTCCTTTTATCATTATGTAATGTCTCTTTTTGTCTTTTTAAACTGTTATTACTTTAAAGTCTGTTTTGTCTGATATAAGAATAACTAACTACTCCTGCCCACTTTTGGTGTCCGTTTGCATGGAATCTTTTTCCACCCCTTTACCTTAAGTTTATGTGAGTCCTTATGTGTTAGGTGAATCTATTAAAGACAGCAGATACTTGGCTTGTGAATTCTTATACATTCTGCCATTCTGTATATTTTAAGTGGAGCATTTAGGCCATTTACATTCAACGTTAGTATTGAGGTGTTAGGTACTCTTCCATTCATTGTGCTATCTGTTGCCTGAATTCTTTGATTTTTTCATTGTATTATTGTTTTATAGGCCTTGTGAAATTCATGCTTTAAAGAGGTTCTATTTTGGTGTATTTTTAGGTTTTGTTTCAAGATGTAGAACTCACTTTAGCAGTTATTGTAGTGCTAGCTTGGTAGTGACAAATTCTCTCAGCATTTGTTTGAAAAAGACTATCTTTTCTTCATGTTTGAAGCTTAATTTCACTGGATACAAAATTCTTGGCTGATAATTATTTTGTTTAAGGGTCCTAAAGATAGGACCCCAGTCCCTTCTAGCTTGTAAGGTTTCTGCTGAGAAGTCTGCTGTTAATCTGATGGGTTTTCCTTTATTGGCCAGCTTGATGCTTTTGCCTCACAGCTCTTAAGATTCTTTCCTTCATCTTTACTTTAGATAATTTGATGACCACGTGGGTGGTTCTTTCCTGGGTGTTCTTTGAACTTCTTGTATTTGGATGTTTAAATCTCTAGCAAGGTCAAGGAAGTTTTCCTTGATTATTTCCTCAAATAAATTTTCTAAACTCTTAGATTTCTGTTCTTCCTCAGGAACACCAATTATTCTTAGGTTTGTTTGTTTAACATAATCCCAGGCTTCTTGGAGGCTTTGTTCATTTTTTAAAATTATTTTTTCTTTTTAAAATTTTTTATTATACTTTAAGTTCTGGGAAATGTGCAGAACCTGCAGGTTTGTTACATAGGTATACATGTGCCATGGTGGTTTGCTGCACCAATCAACTCATCATCTACATTAGGTATTTCCCCTAATTCTATTATTCCCCTTGCCCCCACCCCTTAATAGGCCCCAGTGTGTAATGTTCCCCTCCCTGTGCCCATATGTTTTCATTATTCAGCTCCCACTTACGAGTGAGAACATACAGTGTTTGGTTTTCTGTTCCTGTGTTAGCTTGCTTAGAATGATGGTTTCCAGCTTCATCCATGTCCCTGCAAAAGACATGAACTCATTCTTTTTTATGGCTGCATAGTATTCCATGGTGTATATGTGCCATATTTTTTTTATCCAGTCTATCATTGATGGGGATTTGGGTTGGTTTCAAGTCTCTGCTATTGTGAATAATGCTGCAGTAAACATACTTGTGCATGTGTCTTTTTAGTAGAATGATTTATAATCCTTTGGATATATACCCAGTAATGGGATTGCTGGGTCAAATGTATTTCTGGTTCTAGATCCTTGAGGAATGGCCACACTGTCTTCTACAATGGTTGAACTAATTTACACTCCCACCAACAGTGTAAAAGTGTTTCTATCTTTCCATATCTTCTCCAACATCTGTTGTTTCCTGACTTTTTAATGTTTGCCATTCTAACTGGTGTGAGATGGTATCTCAATGTGGTTTTGATTTGCATTTCTCTAATTACCAGTGATGATGAGCTTTTTTTCATCTTTGTTGGCCAGATAAATGTCTTCTTTTGAGAAGTGTCTGTTCATATCCTTCTCCCACTTTTTGATGAGGTCATTTTTTTTTCTTGTAAATTTGTTTAAGTTCCTTGTAGATTCTGGATATTATATCTTTGTCAGATGGATAGATGGCAGAAATTTTCTCCCATTCTGTAGGTTGCCTTTTCTCTCTGTTGATAGTTTTTTTGGCTGTACAGAAGCTCTTTAGTTTTATTAGCTCCCATTTGTCAATTTTGTCTTTTGTTGGAATTGTTTTTGGTGTTTTAGTCATGAAATACTTGCCCATGACTCTGTCCTAGGTATTGCCTAGGTTTTCTTCTAGGGTTTTTAATGGGTTTAGGTCTCACGTTTAAGTCTTTAATCCATCTTGAGTTAATTTTTGTATAAGGTGTAAGGAAGATGTCTAGTTTCAGTTTACTGCATATGGCTAGCCAGTTTTCTAAACACCATTTTATTAAATAGGGAATTATTTCCCCATTGCTTGTTTTCATCAGGCTTGTCAAAGATCAGATGGTTGTAGATGAGTGTTTAAGTCTCTGACTATTACTGTGTGGGAGTCTAAGTCTCTTTTAGGGCTCTTAGAAATTGTTTTATGAATCTGGGTGCTCCTGTATTGGGTGCTTATATATTTAGGATAGTAAGCTCTTCTTGTTGCATTGATACCTTTACCATCATGTAATGCACTTCTTTGTCTTTTTTTGATCTTTATTGGTTTAAAGTCTGTTTTATCAGAGACTAGGATTGCGACCTCTGCTTTTTTTTTGCTTTCCATTTTCTTGATAAATATTCCTCCATCCCTTTATTTTGAGCCTATGTGTGTCTCTGCACTTGAGATGAGTCTCCTGATACAGCACACTAATGGATCTTGGCTTTTTATCCAATTTGCTAGTCTATGTCTTTTAATTAAGGCATTTAACCCATTTACATTAAAGGTTAATATTGTTATGTGTGAATTTAATCCTGTCATTATCATGCTAGCTGGTTATTTTGCCCATTAGTTGATGCTGTTTCTTCTTAGTGTTGATGATTTTTACATTTTGGTATTTTTTTGCAGTGGCTGGTACTGATTTTTTCTTTCCATATATAGTGCTTCCTTTAGGAGCTCTTGTTAGGCAGGTCTGGTGGTGACAAAATCCCTTAGCATTTGCTTGCCTGTAAGGGATTTTATTTTTCCTTCACTTATAAATGTTAGTTTGGCTGGATATGAAATTCTGGGTTGAAAATTCTTTTCTTTAGAATGTTAAATATTAGCCCCCACTCTCTTCCGGCTTGTAGGGTTTCTGCAGAGAGATCCACTGTTAATCTGATGTGCTTTCCTTTGTGGGTAACCCAACCTTTCTCTCTGGCTGCCCTTAACATTTTTTCCTTCATTTCAATCTTGGTGAATCTGACAATTATGTTGTCTTGAGGTTACTCTTCTTGAGGAGTACCTTTGTGGTGTTCTCTGTATTTCCTGAATTTGAATGTTGGCCTGTCTTGCTAGGTTGGGGAAGTTCTCCTGGATAATATCCTGAAGTGTGTTTTCCAACTTGGTTCCATTCTCCCAGTCACTCTCAAGTACACCAATCAAATATAAGTTTGGTCTTTTCACATGGTCCCATATTTCTTAGAGGCTTTATTCATTCCTTTTCATTCTTTTTTCTCTAATTTTGTCTTCACACTTTATTTAATTAAGTTAATCTTCAGTCTCTGATATCCTTTCTTCCTCTTGATCGATTCGACTATTGATACTTGTGTATGCTTCACAAAGCTCTCATGTTGTGTTTTTCAGCTCCATCTATGTCATTTATATTCTTCTCTAAACTGGTTATTCTAGTTAGCAGTTCCTGTAACCTTTTATCAAGGTTCTTAGCTTATTTGCACTTTGGGTTAGCACATGCTCCTTTAGCTCAGAGGAGTTTGTTATCATCCACCTTCTGAAGCCTACTTCTGTCAATTTGTCAAACTCATTCTCCATCCAGTTTTGTTTTCTTGCTGGCAAAGAGTTGTTATTCTTTGGAGGAAAAGAGGCATTCTGGGTTTTGGAATTTTCAACCTTTTTACACTGTTTTTTCCTCATCTTCATGGATTCATCTACCTTTTGTTTTTGATGTTGGAGACCTTTGGATGGGGTTTTTATGTGGGCATCCTTTTTTTGTTGATGTTGATGGTATTGCTTTTTGTTTGTTAGTTTTCCTTCTAATAGTAAGGCCTCTCTTCTGCAGGTCTGCTGGAGTTTGCTGGGGGTCCATTCCAGACCCTGTTTGCCTGGGTATTACCAGCAGAGGCTGCAGAACAGCAAAGATTGCTGCCTGCTCCTTCCTCTAGAAGCTTCATCCCAGAGGGGCATCCTCCAGATGCCAGCTGGAGTTTTCCTGTATGAGGTGTCTGTTGGCCCCTGCTGGGAGGTGTCTCCCAGACAGGAGGCATGGGGGTGAGGGACCCACTTGAGGAGGCAGTCTGTCCTTTAGCAGAGCTTGAGTGCTGTGCTTGGAGATCCACTGCTCTCTTCAGAACTGGCAGACAGGAATGTTTAAGCCTGCTGAAGCTGCACCCATAGCTGCCCCTTCCCTCAGGTGGTCTGTTTCAGGGAGTTGGGAGTTTTATCTATAAGCCCCTTACTGGGGCTGATGCCTTTCTTTCAGAGATGCCCTGTCCAGAGAGCAGGAATCTAGAGAGGCAGTCTTGCTACAGCAGCTTTGCTGTGCTGCAGTGGGCTCTGCCCAGTTTGAACTTCCCTGTTGCTTTCCTTACACTGTGAGTGGAAAACTGCCTACTTACGCCTCAGTAATGGTGGACACCCCACCGGCCCCCACCAAGCTTGTGCATTCCAGGTCAACTTCAGAATGCTGTATTGGTAATGAGAATTTCAAGCCAGTGAATCTTAGCTTGTTGGGCTCTGTGGGGGTCAGATCCACTGAGCAAGACCACTTAGCTCCCTGGTTTCAGTCCTCTTTCCAGGGGAGTGAGTGGTTCTGTATTGCTGGCATTTCATGTGCCACTGGGGTACAAAAAAAAAAAAAAAAAAAACTTCTGCAGCTAGCTCAGTGTCTGCCCAAATGACTGCCCAGTTTTGTGCTTGAAACCCAGGACCCTGGTGGTGTAGGAACCTGAGAGAATCTCCTGGTCTGTGGGTTGCAGAAACCAGGGGAAAAGTGTAGTATCTGGGCCAGATAGCACAATTCCTCAAGGCACAGTCCCTCATGGCTTCCCTTGGCTAGGGGAGGGAGTTCTCCAACCCCTTGCACTTCCTGGGTAAGGCAATGCCCCACCCTGCTTCTGCTTGCCCTCTGTGGGCTGCACCCTCTAACCAGTCCCAATGAAATGAACTGAGTATATCAGTTGGAAATGCAGAAATCATCCACCTTCTGCATTGATCTTGCTGGAAGCTGCAGACTGGAGCTGTTCCTTTTCGGCCATCTTGCCAGCCCTCCTTCCTCATGTTTTCTTTGTCTTTGTTGGATTGGGTTAATTCGAAAGCCTTGTCTTTGAGCTCTAAAGTTCTTTCCTTTACTTCTTCAATTCTATTTTTGAAACTTTCCAGTGTATTTCGCATTTCTCTAAGTGTGTCTTTCATTTCCAGAAGTTGTGATTTTTTTTTAATGATATCTATTTCTTTGGAGATTTTAAAAAATTCATATCCTATATTATTTTTAAAGTTTCTTTAAGTTTGTTTTTACCTTTCTTTGGTGCCTCCTTGAGTAGCTTAATAATCAACCTTCTGAATTCTTTTTCTGGCAATTCAGAGATTTCTTCTTGGTTTGCATCCATTGCTGGTGAGCTAGTGTGATCTTTTCATGGTATTACAGAACCTTCTTTTGCCATATTACCAGGATAATTTCTCTGTTTTTATTTTATTTTATTTTATTTTTCTCATTTGGATTGACTATTTCAGAGGAAAGATCTGGGATTCAAGGGCTGCTGTTCACATTCTTTTGTTCCATGGGGTGATCCCTTGATGTGGTACTCTCCCCCTTCCCCTAGGGATGGGGATTCCTGAAAGCATGACTACAGTGACTGTTATTGCTCTTCTGGATCTAGCTACCCAGCAGAGCTACCAGGCTCCAGGCTGGTAGTGGGGAGTGTCTGCAAAGAGTACTGTGATGTAACTCATCTTCAGGTCTCTCAGCCGTGGCTACCAACACCTTCTCCGGTGGAGGTAGCAGGGCAGTGAAGTGGACTCTGTGAGAGTCCTTGGTTGTAGTTTAGTGTGCTGATTTTCTCAAATGCTGGTTATGCTGGCAGTGAAGTCGTCATGTGAACAGACTCAGGACCTCTGGTTAGCCAGGATGTTACAGGTAGTGAAATTAGCTGTTGTTTTCTCCTTCCTTGGAGTAGGGTTGGTCTGTTATGAGTTGCTGTAATGCCTTGAGTTAGTTGGCCTCCAGCCATGTGGTGTTGCCTTCAAGACAGCATCAGCTATGGCAGTGTGGAGGGTTACAAGCTTGGCCTAATGTCACCTGGATAAGTATTTAGGTTTCTTAGGTAATGGACACCATAGAGCTCCCTTGAGTTTATGTCTTTTGTCTTCGGTTACTAGGGGAGGTAGAGAAAGACCATCAGGTGGGGGCAGAGTTAGGTGTTTCTGAGCTTAGACTTCCCATGTGTGGGGCTTGCTATGACCACTGTAAGGGGTGTGGTGGTGGTTCTCAGGCCAATGGGCCTGTTGAGGGAGTACAGAGGGAGTGAGACTGGCTTTGTTGGCTATGTGGGAGCTGGGTGAGGCCTGTTAATGCCAGCTTTCCCCCTACTTCCCTGGCAACATGTATAAAGCATCAGAGGCAGCCGTGTAACCTGAGAGTCTTTTTTTTTTTACTAATAGGTTAGTTTTCCTGATTGTATTTATTGATACGATATGCATCAGTTTTGAATTATTCTTGTGTTTCTGTAATAAACTCTATTTGGTAATGATGTGTTTTAAAAAGTGATGTTAGATTATGCTGGCCAATATTTTATTTAGCACTTTTATGTTGGTATGCGTAAGTTGAATGGTTTGTACTTAAACTTTGTTACTGTGATAAAAACATATAACATTAAGTGCACCATCTTAACACTTTTTAAATGTACATTTCAGTAATGTTAAGTATATTCACCTTGTTGTGCAACAGATCTCTAGTAGTTTTCCATCTTGTAAAACTAAAAGTCTATACCCATTCAACATGAATTCCCTTTCCTCTTCCTCCCAGTCCTTGGCAACACCTTTGTACATTCTGTATCTGATTTTGAATACTTTACTTTGTATGAGTGGAATCATAGAGTATTTGTGTTTATGTGACTGGCTTATTTCACTTAGCATAATGTTCTCAAGGTTTATCTATGTTGTAGTATGTAACAAGATGTCCTTTTTAAAGGCTGCATAATATTCTATCTATATACCATATTTTCCTTATTATTTTTCTCTTGATGGACATTTGGGTTGCTTCTACCTCTTGCTATTGTGAATAATGCTGTAATGAATGTGAGTGTGCTACTATCTCTTTGAGATCTTGCTTTAAATTTTTTTGGATATATTTCCAGAAGTGGGATTCTTGGATCATATGGCAACTGTATTGTTAATTTTTTGAGAACCTCTATGTTGGCCATAGTGACTGTACCATTTGACATTCCCATATAACAGTGCATAAGGATTCCAATTTCTCTACATCTACATCAGCATTTGTTATTTTCTGTTTGTTTGATAGTGGCCATCCTAATGTGTGTAGATATATCTCATGTGGCTATGATTTGCATTTCTCTTATGATTAGTGATGGTGACTATTCTTTTTTTTTTTCTGAGATGGAGTTTCGCTCTTGTTACCCAGGCTGGAGTGCAATGGCGTGATCTCGGCTCACCGCAACCTCCGCTTCCTGGGTTCAGGCAATTCTCCTGCCTCAGCCTCCTGAGTAGCTGGGATTATAGGCACACGCCACCATGCCCAGCTAATTTTTTGTATTTTTAGTAGAGACGGGGTTTCACCATGTTGACCAGGATGGTCTCGATCTCTTGACCTCATGATCCACCTGCCTCGGCCTTCCAAAGTGCTGGTATTACAGGCGTGAGCCACCGCGCCTGGCAATTTTTGGTGACTGTTTTTAATATGCCTGTTAGACATTGTGTATCTTCTTTGGCGATTTGTTTGTTCAAGTCTTTTGCTCATTTTTGAATTGGGTTAATAATAATTTTAATCTGATTTTTTGGTTGTTGAGTTGTAGGAGTTTATAGATTCTGGATATTAACCCCTTGTTGATTATATATTTTAATAATGTTTTTGTCATCTTATTTTTCATTCCATATTAATTATTTCTTATTCTCTAAAGAGTGTGTGTGTGTGTGTGTGCGTGCACGCGCATGTGTGCACATGTGGGTGTCTTACTTTGGTTGATTTGAAAGGTATATGTAGTCTTTTAAATTATTTTATTGATTACTTTATACTTTAAAATAATGTATCTAATGCTGTCTCCTATTTCTTATTTCCCTGCATATACAATTTTGTATTTTTTTTTACATTTTCAAGATTGATAAAAATGTGTATTCTATTCTTTAACTATGATTCCTGTATCTCTTTAACTTGAGCTTTATAGTTACATAGATTCAACTCATCTTTTAGGCGCAACTTTTTTCCAAGTTCTCGGTCAATATGGCAATCCCCACTTTACCTATAAGCCCACTGGTATAAGGAAACTGTTACTAGATGATGGTCTTCTAATTAAAATAGATTGGCTTTTTGGGATTATGATAAATCATTTTCCCTATATCTTTCATTAATTTGTTGGAGCCTTAATCTCTGCCTAGCAATATGAAATTTGTTTACTATCTTGATATGGAGAGAGAGATTCAAAGTGTTCTAGTTGGTCCTTTCAAACTTAAAATCTCTCACTCTGTCGTCAGAACTAACATGAAGATTATTCCTTTTATTAAGTTTATTCAAACTGTATAGTCAGAATAAAAAAAAAAATAAGCACAAGATAGGTTTATGGTTCCATGGGCTCACCATGGAGTAGACTCTGATAAAATTCTATTTATTGCTTGACCCTGATATGCTTGCCCTCTGACTAGTGAAAAAATATTGGCATTATAGATCCTCAAGAATTAATGTTAGTTGATGTGCAATTACCGTGACTTAATATTTTAATCCTTGGTGCACAAGATAGTAGGAAGGATGCAGTATGTATGTGTGACATTATTTCAGAAAATTTCCACTAGAGTACTAGGTTTCCTTTTTATTCAAAGGGTTCTCGGCTGATAAATGTATTTAGATCCAAAATTTGGTCACAAGGCTGTCATTCTCTGCTCTGGTTGCTCAAGTCAGCCCTCTTGTTTGCCAGGCCATATTATAGGCATATTTTACTTATTCAGATTAAATAGGAACCGTAGTGGTCTGGCCATCTCTTTGGTCTACATGTTCTTGTATGAGCTATTTCACACCTTGGAAACATATGTTGTATTAGAACAGACTTTCCCAAGATATCCAGACCAGGAAAGGTCAGAATTGCAGAGACAGTGCAGTTATGGGAGATGGTTTCTCCCATCTGCCCTCTAGAAGCCAAGATACATATTCTGAGAGTCATTACAATATTGCTGGGTTAGAGAATGTACTTTGTCCTAAAAGACAGCATTCCAGTCCCTTAGAGTAGACTCTAATTGTGACTATAACTGAAGATCAACCATTGGTAGATAGTAGGATACATAATAAGAACAGTAAATACTATTACATCAGTTTACTGCCAGCTTCTTTCATGGGGAAGTGTTCTGTGGTTAGGAACAGTGCCATGGGAGAGATAACATGGTGTATGCAAGGTATTCAGTGAGGATAGGTACTGGCATAGACATCGTGGGCAAGTTTTACTGCCTAAAGTTCTGTACACTTGGAGATTTTCCTTTTCTAAGACCTCTAATATTCCCTGGAGTTGTAAAAATTTTGTTCTTCAAATGGTTATCATGTTACAGATACCCTACTTATTTGTTTATGCAGGCCAGGCTTTTCTTTTATCTTACTGAATAAATTCTGTTTAGTGATATTAGCATATCACTCTTTCTACTCTGATCACAACTCTCCTTTCCATTTTTATCTTGACCGCACAGACCCTATTCTTCAGCAAAGTTACGTATTATTGTCTAAGTATTGTGCTCTTTTCTATATTTATTCATGTGTTGATTTTTGCTTCTCAATTTTTCTTTTTACCCTCATCTATCCCCTCTTGAAAACTTGTTCATTATGAAAGTTCAATTGAAATATACCTTTTTTCAACATGGATGGAAAAATCTAATTCTGCCTGTAAAGGCTCGCAATATTTTAGATCTTTTTGCAACTTTTCACAGCTTAGTTACCTGTGTGTCTCTCACTGTGTAATTTGTTCCATTAACTTTATTTTCAAATAAGAAGGCTGAGATTCAGAATTTTAAGAGACTTATTCACGAGTCCACAGATATGCACTAGAGACAGATTAGAATAAAAAGATAATCAAAACTAAATAATATCTCTGTAGAAAGGTACTAACTTCTCTTTTTTTCTTTTTGTTATCTTAAAGATTGAGAGGTTAGTCATCTTTCTTTGTTAATACTTATTAGGAAAGATTTTGATAATAACATTCGTTTGTGATTATAGTGATGATTATGCTATTTGTACTTGATATTTATTTTTAATAGGAAAAACTTAAAAAAGAGGCAGAAGAAAACACATTTACTCTTAAAGAAAAAAAGGACAAGGTAAGAGCATGTGATTCTCATAGTTTTTAAATATCAATTCAATTTCCAACATCTACTTAGAAATGATTTTTTTTTGTTTATAAGTAGGAAAATAACATTTTAAATATACAATTTTATTTTCTAAATTGTTTCTTGCTATTTATTAACTCAAAAGCATTTTAGCTAAAAATTTCAAAATTTTGTCATTTGAAGATTTAGAGAAGGTTTCAGTCTAATGCAGAAACAAAAAAGAAGAAAAAAGAAGCATTCAGTCTTTTTCTGTAATTCTTTTTATAGTTTTAATTAGGTACTTCTGTGTTTCTTAAAAATTTTTTAATATTAGAGGCAAAATATTTTCATAAATAATTCTAAAGCTCATTTAGATTATGTCTAATTTTGGGCTTTGGAGGAGTTTAATAAATGACATCCTGTTTTCCTCACTTATGTTCTGAACCAACTGAGAAAAGCAAGGGAGAATAAAATTAGTATTTTTTATTATTGAAGACTTTATTAAGTATCAGTATTTTAAAAACTGGAGAATGCAACTTATATTTGAAGGCAAAAGGGTCTCTTAATTTTGAAATCCCAATTTAGACAAGTTTATCTACTATCACAAGTAGAGCTTGACTAGCATAAGTCTACCCACTCAATGGCCTGCTCTTGTAAAACAGGGTATAAAGGAGTAGAGCAGAATGTATGTGTAATTCCTACAGATCTCAAGAGGAGGAATAAGAAAGAGGCTGAGCTGTATGTGTCCAGTTTCTTCTTTTCTTTAAATTCACCAATCACATTAAGTAATTTTTTCCCCTAAATAAGGAAGCAGGAAGAGGTTTGGAATGTTAACCCTTGTGGTACTCCCTGCATGTGGAAGGAAACATCAGTCATAGAGAAGAATACCCTTCAGCTTCTAACCTATTTGATAATATAGGGTTATTGCAGAAAAATTTTGATTTATCATTTTTGGTTAAAATGATTAAGAATATTATTTATATATAGTGATATAATCTCCTAAGTTCCTACAGACTTTGCTGTGATTATAATTAAAACTGGAAGGAAATGACACTCAGAGTAGTTTGAGAACAGTTCATTACATTTTATTAAATGTGGGTTAAAAGAAAGAGAATAAAGGAAAGACATATTGAACCTGTGAGTGAATATTGAGTGCTTCATATATTCCAGACACAATGCTAGACAGTTGAAAACATTATATTTGGAGAAATTATAATCATAATAAAATTAGCCAGAATGGTTAGGTATAGACTTAAGGAAGTATCTAATGAATATAGCAAATTGGTTAATCTCTAATATTCTTTTCTAAATTTAGAATGTGTTTGTATTATGAAAGTATGTATCACATATTCTTATAGAGGTGTTCTGATTCATGTATCATTCTATTTGTTTCCATTATCAAGTAAATTAGTAAATGCCATATATTTTATCTGAGAGTCTGGATATATATGTTGCAAATTGAACCATCTTAATGTATTGCAGAATGACAAAATGATAAATGAAGAAATTTAACTAGCCTTTTTTTTTTGCTGTAATTTATTCCAACACTACTGAAATAGAAGCCTTATAAATAATATTTGTCAAATTTACCAAATGTTTCTGAGTTTGGACATTTACTTAACTTCTTTGTTCTTCAGTTTTCTCATTTATAAAGGGATAATTATAATACCTATTTCCTAAAGTTGTTATGAGTATTAAATGAGATGGTATTTGTAAAACATTTAGAATAGTGCTTGGCACATAGCACATGCCTTATAAATGTTTGTTTAAAAAAATACAACAGAGAAAATTATGAATGTTCTGACTACATACATAACTTTAAATGTAACATTCTTTCAAAAAAGAATGTAACTTGTAAGGAAGTACACGTTCCAATAATGTGTTCTGGAAAGGGATAGTTCAGTATTATATACAGAATTTTCTTCAGGCTACCAGGAAAATATTAAATTCCAGACATGGCCACAAGGTGGTGCAGTGACCTTAAATTGTCATTCTCCTACTTGCAGGGAGTAACTATTTGTCCATGAAAGCAGTTACATTTTGGAGGTTCCAAAGTTTACCCCGATGAATCCAGAGAGTAGTAAAAAATTGCTTTCATCAAAATTTTGTCATCAGCTATGATGTATAAACATTTATGAAAAAGGATACAGAAATGCAACTCTGAAAAAAATGCTACCAAATTTCATACTTGCTAGAAAAAGGATTATGAAATGACAGATCACTAGAACTGGGCAAAAAAGATATAAGTCATCTCATTTAGCCCCTTGATTTATGGATGAATAAATTTAAGCTTGGAGATACTTGCAGATTTACTTAAAATCATCTGGAAAGACATAAAAATCTAGGAGAAAATACCATATTATGTACTTGGCTTCTAGTTCAATGATTTTTTATAGTACATATAATTAGCTCTTTATCCTATACTCTAATTTAAATGCACTAAAAGTTCAACCACGATGCTTTCCAATTTTGTCCTTGTAGTCCCTTTTTTGTGTGTGTGCTCTATTGTTTCTTTCATATGAGTAATTGCTATGATTGTATTTGTGGAGATGGTGGCAACCAAAGAAAGTGGTAAAATAGAAAGTGATGAGCATGAGTTTCATGTAAATCCCTCTAAGGCAACTATCACTAGCTTTTACTAGAAATCTAGGTAAGGTGCTAAAAGAAGCTGTATACAAAAGTAGAGTGAAAGATAACTGAGGAAACTGAGTTGAAAAACTGTCAAATATTTAGAGTAAACTTGCATTTTATTTATTTAGAATTGAAGCAAATAGCCATTTTGTCGGTTTTTTCCCTGAAATTTTTTCTCATTCTTTACTTTCATAATTATCCTTGCTTTTGGAGGCAAGTGAGGCTGGTGGATAGGAAAAGGCTGATATTTTTATAGGTGAAAAAAAAGAATTATCAATGTGTGAAAGAGAATGAAAATTAGAATAAATTTTCTTCTAGGCTATTGGAATGAACCATAGATTAGGGATTTTTGCCACCAGGAGTACAGATTTTTTTTTTTTTTTTAAGAGAATCTCAACTTTTGGTCAAATAGAGAGTTAAGAAATTTCATTTGTTTTCATTTTTAAAAATTTACTTTTATTTTAAGTGCAGGGGTACACGTACAGATTTCTTATATAGGTAAACTTGTGTTATGCGGGTTTGTTGTATAGATTATTTTGTCACCCAGATTATTAAGCATATAGCCATTAGTTATTTTTCTGATCCTTTCCCTCCTCCCATCCTGCATGCTCTGATAGGCCCCAGTGTGTATTGTTGTCTTCTTCTATGTGTCCATGTGTTCTCATGATTTAGCTACCACTTACAAATGAGCCCATGTGGTATGTGGTTTTCTGTTTCTGCATTAGTTTGCTAAGGATAATGCCTCCAAGATATCTTATTTGTTTTCATAGAGGCTCAGTGAAGATAGGCAGGGGCAGATAATATTTGCATCTTAAATGGCAAGTAAAGTGACAAAGAAGATAACTGTAATTTATTCAAACTTATCTAATCAGTGATAAATTTGGGGATAAATTTGCTTATTTCATCATTATTTCTACTAGTTGCTGTACTTTAATTAAAGAAATAAATAATCAAAATGACATTTAATGATTGTTTTATTCACTCTTGTTGTTCCATGCAGAAAACACAGACCTATTTATTGGAAACACCTGAAATTTATCAGAAATTTGACTCTAAAGCAGTTCCTTCACAAACTATATCTAGAAATTTCACATCAGTTGATCATGGCAAATCCAAAGATAAACGAGACTATCTGTGGACATCTGCCAGAAGTACGTTATCTACACCATTACCAAAGGTTTGTGTCTAAACTTTCCAAGTTAGTAGCAATTTTTTAATAAATTAGTAAAATTCTGTTATCAGCATATACCTGGCATCACACACACATATATAACTAGTTTCTTGAAAGTTTCAATTTTTTTTTGTGGTATCAGCATGAAATGTAAAGACAAGGTCTTGGTGTGTTGCCTAGGATGGTCTTGAACTCCTGGCTTTAACTGATCCTCCTGTCTTGGGCTCCCAAAGTGTTGGGATTACAGGCGTGAGCCACTGTGGCCTGGTCTTCAACATGAAATTGTTTCATCTTTTTCAATCACTGTCCACAACTTAATGTCATCTTGGGCAGATTTCATAACTTACTAGTTATTTATCAGTGTTTAAGGCCCTGACACAGGAAATCTGATTCTGACTTGACATTTTATAGTATTGTCACAGTTGCTACTTCCCTTTGCTGTTTACCCCATATCACCTTGCATCTGTAGTCCTTTACTTAGCAGTCATCTTGGAGTAGATGACTCTAGCAAAGTGTCTGAATTCTGGCTGTCTTCCATACATCCACTTAATCCATGGGGAATTCATACAATTTTGCCATGCTAAATGGCAATGTAGATGCTCTACTTTTAATCTCTTAGCTAATATTTGGACAGAAATTTCTTTAAATGCCTAGAATCAATAAATTTCCCAATCTTTGTCAAAGGTCTCTATTATATGTATGTAAGGGCATGCCTTCAACAATTGGCCAGGTAGTTGACAACTCTGCTTTCCATTCCTGCTTATGCAGAACCTCAAGATTAGCCAGCGGTAAAAACTTAGGGCATGCTCAGGACTTTCCTGAGCCTGTCGATAACCCTACACATATGTATGGCCTTCTATATTTCCAGGAATATGTCAGAGCTTTTCAAAGCCCCCATGGATATCTTGTTTCCTAGCTTTTCTTTTAAGGTTTTTGGTTAGTCTTTTGTTTGTCCCAACTATTCATCACTGCTTCACATTGCTGCAAAGTTAAAACACTTGTTATTTTTGACAAATTCTGCCCCCTACTTGACACACACACCAAGGAGAAGGCATTTTTTCACTAGTGGGCACTCAGGTTGAATATAATCAGCCATCAGCCTTTTAAATGGGATCTTTCAGAGACCCACCAGACAAATAAAATAATGACAATTCTTTGGGAATAAAGCTTTGAAAGAGCTTCAGTTCTGTTCTGTTCTGTCTGGTGGCTGCCAGGCTGCACCAGGAATGTGGGCCGTTATTCTTTAAGTATAACATAGAGCTAGAGCAGGGGATGGGACCGGGGAAGTTAAGACACCACAAGGCTTGGGTTCTTAGAAAGGTTCAACCATTTTATTTTATTTTTTTAAAGAATAAGCACTCTCCAAGTGGCTGCAAGTCTTTGGTTAATTTCCAGAGTTCTGAAGAAAACTGATTCTGACAAGTTTTTACCAGTATTTTTATGGCTTTTATGGAGGAGTGAATTTACTGATGTCTCTGACCTATACTTTTTTTTTTTTTTTTTGAGTCAGGCTTTTGCTCTGTTGCCTGGGCTGGGGTACAGTGGCATGATCATGGCTCACTGCTACCTAGAACTCTCAGGTTCAAGCAATTCTCCTGCTTTAATCTCCTGAGTAGCTGAGACTATGGGGATGGGCCACTATACCTGGCTACGTTTTTTCAATTAAAAAAATAATTTTTAGAGTTGGGGGTCTTGCTGTGTTGCTCAGGCTGGTCTTGAACTGGCCTCAAGCAATCCTCCTGCCTTGGTCTTTTAAAGTGCTGAGATTAACAGGCATGAGCACACTGTGCTTGGCTTTTGACCTTACTTTTTAAAGATACTTTTAAAAATTATAAAAATTATAAGATAATATAGAATGTGAAACATTGGCTAATGTGAATTTCTTTACCAATATAAAAATAAGCAAGTGTATTTTCTCATAAAGTAACAAGTTTTGTGGAGAGAGCAAAGCTCACTCAGTTATTTTTTACGATCATGATTAGAAATATTAAAGCCCCTGAGATTGTTGATTGCTGAGGCTGGAGTGTGTCTGTCTCTCTGTCTCACTCTTTCTCTCTCTTACTTTCTTCAGCAAGTTAAAGGAAGGGCAAAGAAAGTCTACCATTGTAACATTTTTAAAGAAAGACAAGTTATAGTATCATAAAACATCTGAATTAAATTCTTATCCAAAATTTTTGCCTTACATACTTGCCAATAGTAATGGAGGTTTCTGATTGCTAAAGCAGGACTCAAATTGCCTTAAAATTATTTGTGAAATCATTTACTAACAATGCATATTTTATTTGATATGATAATGTGTTATCTTTTATTTTTGGATAGGCATATACAGTGAAGACACCAACACAACTAAAACTACAGCAAAGAGAAAACCTGAATATACCCTCTGAAGAAAGTAATAAAAAGAGAAAAATGGCCTTTGAATTTGATATTAATTCAGATAGTTCAGAAACTACTGATCTTTTGGTAAAAATTTTACAAATAATGTCTATTATTTGTTTATCTTACTTATTTGTATACAATTTTTCTTGGTACGTATATAACATAGTTACATAGTACCTACCATTGCAATATACAGTAGAGCTCTGCTGAAATGCAGATCCTTGTGCTTTTGCAGCATTTTAGAGAAATTAGTGTTCAAATAATGTCTCTGTAAATTTCAGAAAATCTGGCACTTTGAAAATACTTGATTTGGCACAATGGGCATATATTGATTAATCATTGTCTTGTTTTCCAGCAGAATGTCATAAAGGAGTTCTTACTGTATTTTTAAAAAGACAGATAGGGTGAATATTTTTCATTTTGCTGTAGCCAAATCTGTTATTTAGGCATCCCCTCTATTTTGTATATTATACATGCTCCTTTTACATCACCGGTTGATATTTATATCGAGGTATTGGTTGACAAGTATAACATTTCTACCACTCTAAAGAAGTTAATCTATTAAGAACAACATGTTTAAGCAGGCTATTTCATCTAACACTTTGTATCACTAATTACTCTCATTCACATATACCGCTATTTTCTTAAGGTATAATAATAGTTTTTTGAGAATAATTAAGCTTAGATTCATTCAGTTTTTTTAAAAAGGTAAACCATACCACAGTAAATGGAGCAAAGCACCAATAATTCTTAATTACAAAATCCTAGATTCATTAATTTTAGTATTCCCACTTTTCACTAGAAGATCCTTCAAGCCTTTCTACTGCTTTGGGACCCTCTATTTTCATTTTTTTCTGGAATAATGAGTAGTTGAAGTCTTAAAACCCTAATTATTGAAGTTAACTTATGAAGTCCCTACTTCAGTACCCCTTTGTTTTATAGATAATGATTAACATCTTAACAATTAAAACGGTGAACCAGGTACTATCGTGAACATGTTATACAATGCAGATTAATTATTTCTTATAACAATTTCAGGCTTTAGAAATACAGTTGGCCTTCTGTATTCACAGGTTCCACATCTGTGTATTCAACCAAATACAGGTCAAAAATATTTGAAAAAAATAAAAAATAACAATTCAATAGAAAATAATATAAATAAGGAAGCAGTATAACATAACTATTTACATAGTGTTTACATTGTATTAGGTATTATAAGTAATCTAGAGATGATTAAAGTATACAGGAGGATGAACATAGGTTATATACAAATATTACATTATTTTATATAAACATCCACAGATTTTGGTATGCATGGAGGGATCCTGGATCCAATCCCCCATGGATACTAAGAGATCACAGCATATACTGTTTTTTCCAGTTTACAGATAAGGTAACTGAGTCACACAAGTATATTTTTCAGTATCACATAGTAAGACATGGAGCCAAATTTGAACACAGTCTGGCTTCAGAGCCAATGTAAGTCATTGCAAATAATAACTGCCAATTCAAACTGTAGTCCAGATATATAAAAATGTAATGAGAATTAGAAAGAAAAGGAGCTTTAGAATTAAACATTCTAGGATTGTAATCCCTGCTATTATTCTAGCAGTTTGAATTTAGGCCAATTTCTTAGCCGATCTGAGATTCAGAATGATTCAACATGACATCATTTCATTTCTAAAAGGAGCATCACAAACTTGCAACACAATAAATATATTACAGTATTATAGAATTGCACACAATTGTTTAAACTAGTCTAAAATCACATTTCACAATGAGTTTCCTGGTTATAGTTATTATATGAACCTATTAGTCATTTTGTAATTTTCTAAGCTCATATAGTTAAAATTTTGAACATTCAAATTATCAAAATCAAGATTTAAAAATGAGTTGTTGAGCATGACCTCAGGAAGATGGTGTAGTAGGAAGTGCCAGGAATCCATCTTTCTACCTAAACAACAAGTATACTGGCAGAAACTCTCTGAATTAACTATTTTATAAGTCTGCAGTCTTATTTGAATGTTTATAGCTTCCGGGGGAAGTTTAGCTGATAAATTGCCATAAATTTTGGTCAATTTTAGCCTAAAGTATGATAGCAGTTACCAGTCTTCTCAGCCTACAGTCCTGTGGCAGAAAGCCATGCTTTTGTTCCTTGAGTGACTTGCTGGTGTCAGAGAGTGCAATAAGAACTTGTCCTTCAAATATCAGAGTTCAGTGTTTCAACCCCCTCTGGCTGAAGCAACTTTCAGGAATTTACATGAAGCACACCTTTCCTTTTCTTTTTTCTTTTCTCTTTTTCCATCTTTACCCTTTGGAGAGCCAGGCACTTAAGGATTAGGATATTCAAAAGCAAAGCAAAAAAACCTTTCAGAATAAAAATTTGCATATACGTTAAGACCTTAAAAATCATTAACATGTAGTCCCAGCTACTCAGGAGGCTGAGGCAAGAGAATTGCTTGAACCTGAGACTTGGAGGTTGCAGTGAGCTGAGATTGTGCCACTGCACTCCAGCCTGGTGACAGAGCGAGATTTCATCTCAAAAAAAAAAAAAAAAAAAAAAAGAAAAAAAATTAACATCAGTTTTTCTTCTTCCAAAAAATTGAAAAGGGAACACCTCCTAACTCATTATATGAGACTAGCATTAATTACCTTAATACCAAAGCAGATAAAGACACCACAAGAAAATAAAATTACAGATCAATATCTCTTATGAATTGGATGCAAAACTACTCAACAAAATATTGGCAAATTAAATTCAATAGCATATTAAAAATTATTTGCCATGACCAAGTGGAATTTATCCCAGGAATGCCAGGGTGGTTCAACATAAGAAAATAAAGCAATGTAATAAATCACATTAATAGAACAAAGGAGAAAATAGCCATATCATCATCCTGATGCAAAAAAAGGCATCTGACAAACTCCAACACCGTTCATGGTAGAAAAACTCTCAGAAAATTAGGAGTAGAGGGTAAATTTCTCAATATGATAAAAAGTATTTATGGAAACCTACAGCTAACATCAAATTCAATGGTGAAAGACTGAAAGACTTACCCCCTAAGATTAAGAATGAGGCAAGGTGCCCACTTTCACTGCTGCTATTCAACATTGTGCTGTAAATTCTAACTAGAGATACTATAAAAAAAAAAGGCAATTTAAGGCGTTCAGATAGAAAAGAAGAGGAAAAACTGCCTCTCTTTACAGATGATATAATCCTATGCATAGAAAATTGCAAAGACTCTTTAAGAAAGCTAGTAGTGCTAATAAATAAATTCAGCCAAATTGTAGGGTACAACATCAGCATATAAAAATTGATTATGTTTTTTATATACCAGCAATGAACAATCCAAAAATGAAATTAATAAAGCAATTCTATTCACAATCGCATCTAAAAGAATTTAAATAGGAACAAATCTAACCAAGGAAGTGAAAGACTTGTGCACTGAAAATTGCAAAACATTGGTGAGAGAAATTTTGAAAGACCTAAATAAATGGAAAGACATCCTATGTTTATGGATAGGAAGACTAAATATTGTTAAGATATCAGTCATACCCAAATCTCCAGATTCAATGCAATTTCTGTAAAAATTCCAACAATTTTTTTGCAGAAATGGAAAAAATACTCAAATTAATATGGGATTGCAAAGGACCCCAAATGGCTAAAACAATCTTGAAAAATAAGGATAAAATTGGAGGATTCACAGTTCCCAACTTTGAAACTTACTACAAAGCTAGTAATTAAAACATCATGGTACTCATATAAGGTCAGACATGCAGACCAATGAAATAGAATAGAAAGCCTAGAGATAAACCCTCTCATATATAGTCAGTTGATTTTTGACAACAGTGTCAAGACCGTTCAATGGGGAAAGGACATTTTTTAAAAAAACATAGGGTACTGAGAAAACTGACTGTCTGCATGTAAAAAGAATTAAATTGGACCCTTTATATTATATAAAAAATGACTCAAAATGGATCAAAGACCTAAACTTAAGAGCTAAAACTATAAAACTGTAGAAGAAAACACGGTAGAAATCTTCATGACATTGGATTTGGCAACAACTTTATGAATGACACCAAAAGCACTGGCAATTAAAGAAAAAGAAAGATAAATTGGGCTGCATCAAAATTAAGATCTGTTGTGAATTAATGTAGACTATCAAGAAAGTGAAAAGACAAGGTAAATAGAGGATATATTTAAAACTCATATATATGATGAGGGATTGATGTCTAGGATATGTGAAGAACTCTCACAATTCAACAACAATGAAAAGACCCAACTGAAAAATGGGGGAAAGGATTTGAATAGCCATTTTTTAAAGATGAAACTTAAATGGCCTATGAACACATGAAAAGATGAATGCTACAGAGAGTCAGTTGATACACACTGATACACACTGATACTGTAAAGGTAGCTCTATGACTTATTTATTGAATTCTGTTGAAATCTTAGATTTATAAAAATCTGTTTGAGATTTTTCATCCATGAAGCCTCTGAAGTTTTTGTCAAATGTGGCTTTAATGTGAACTGACTGCTTTCATGACTTGTGTTTCATATTTTCATTAAGAGCATAGATTCTGGAGTCAGATTACCTGAATTTGAATTTCCTTCCACTCTTCCTAGCTATATAATCTAGGGTACATCACTTAATATTTGTGTGCCTGAGTTTCTTCACCTGTAAAATAGGGATAATAGTATACCTACTTTATAAAATTGTTAAGAAGATTAAAAGGAATTAAAATATGCAAAGTGATTAAAATAGAGACTGGCACCCAGAAAGTACTAAATAAGTGTTAGCTATCATTATTTGGAAGAATTACAATAATCATAAATTAAGTGACATTATAATTTTTATTTTTTATTTTGGTATAATACACATGAAACTTACCATCTTAACCATTTTTAATTATACAGTTCAATGATATTAAATACACTCATAATGTTGTGTAACCATCACCAGCATCCATCTCCATAACTCTTCATTACAACAAAAACCTTGTACCCATTAAACAATAACTCCTCATTCCACCTTCCCCCCAGCCCCTGGCAGCCACCATTCTACTTTCTGTCTGTATGATTTCCACTATGCTAAGTATATCAAGTAGAATCATACAAGATTTGTTCTTTTGTGACTAGTTTTTTTCACTTAGCATAATGTCTTCAAGGTTTATCTATGTTGTAGCATATGTCAGAATTTTCTTCCTTTTTGAGGCTGAATAATATTCCATTGTATGTATACACCACATTTTGCTTATTCATCCATGGATGGATACTTGGGTTGTTTCCATGTTTTAATTATTGTGAATAATACTGCTATGAACATAGGTATACAATGATCTCTTCAGGACTCTGCTTTTCTTTTGAGTATATATCCAGAAGTGGAATTTCTGGATCATAGATAATATTATAATTTTTATAGAATTGTAAATACTTATTATAAATTATAAATGTGAGTTTGAATAAACAGGGTCAGGAAAGGAGGACAAGATGGTATTACAGACTCTGAAACTGAAATAGAAATCAGTAGGGAAATGCTGCTCACTATATATATCTTGTATTTCACATAACCTTTCAGTAATATAGTTAATAGAATAAAAATCTAGGTCCTTGCTTGGCTAATTGATTTATTTTGTTATTGTTTTCTTTGTCTGGTCTTCTTCTCTCTATAATCTTTCTCTTTCCTCCTCCTTTTGCCCTTCTCCCTTCTTCACCCCTCCTCTTTCTACTCTTCATTCTCCTCACATGTGATATGTTGACAAAATGTTAATAATATAATATTAATGATGGTAAGGCCAACATTATATTTTTGTATTTTTCTTCAAGAGCATGGTTTCAGAAGAAGAGACATTGAAATCACTACATAGGAACAGTAATCCACCAGCTTCTTGTCTTTCTGTCAGAACACCAAAAAAGGTAGCTTTTAAATTTTATTTCAGAAAGCAAATTTTAAAAACTGCACTTAAAAAAATGTTAATTTAAAAATTTTATTTTGTGTTCAGACCCCTTCATCTCTAACAACCCCTGGATCTACACTGAAGTTTGGAGCTGTAAGAAAAATGCGGGAGGACCGTTGGGCTGTAATTGCTAAACTGGATAGGAAAAAAAAACTAAAAGAAGCAGAAAAGTTATTTGTTTAATTTCAGAGAATCAGTGTAATTAAGAACCTAATAACATGAAACTTAAGAGTTAATGTTTTTTTCTTATTTTTCAGAGCCAAATTTTATCTGGAAGTTGAGACTTTTAAAAAATATTTGCATGAATGATTTTTGTTTTTAGTTTCAGCCTAAATGTGAAGTAACTACATATTGTCTGAAAACCTGCCATTATAGTCAGATAATTAAATGATTATATTTTGTTGTTACTTTTTCTTGTATTCATGAAAACTGTTTTTACGAAGTTTTCAAATTTGTAAAGTTAGCCTTTGAATGCTGGGAATGCATTATTGAGGGTCATTCTTTATTCTTTACTATTAAAATATTTTGGATGCAAATAAGTGCTTCTCATTGATTCTGTTAGGTCATAGAAACAGCTCATCATTATAATTTTGAGAGAATATTACTCATTTTTAAAGTCCTGAGAGCACTGCAGTGGAGTTTTATACTTCTGAGGCAGCTTTGATTTTTTTTATTTTTTATGAAATTGACAAATGGCTTTTAGTGACAGGAAAAAATGGCTATACCAGTACGACTTCCTGAAATATTTCATTTATGCAACATTTATTAAGCACATATTTATTAATGTTTACTAAGAGTCAAACAGAGTTCTAGATACTGGGGATGTAATAGTGAAGAAAACAGAAAAATAACCTGTGTTTTCCTAAAGCTTACATTCTAGTGAGGGAAATAGACAATTAAGAAAATAAATAAAACGCAGTATATTAGTTAATGGTAACTGCTAAGAAGAAAAAAACAGGAAAGAGTATTAAAGAGTATGAGGAAGACTACGTTTTAGGTATGATATCCCTTACAGAAGTGACATTTGAATGAATATATGATTAAAACAGCAACTGAGCCTGGGGCTACCTAAGGGAATAACATTTCTCACAGAAGGAATAGGAAATACAAAGGCCCAGAGGTGGCAGTGTGCCTAGCATATCTGGGAAGCAGCAAAGAGCCCAGTATTGGGAAGGATAGTGTGCAAACGGAAGAGTAGAAGGAAGAGGAGGCCTGATAGTTAATGGGATGAAGATTTTGAGTGGGCAGATTATGCAGCACTTGTAGGTCCCTGTAAGAACTTTGGCTTCTCTGAATATGTGACATTAGTAGATGATTTTGAGCATTATCCAATTTATGTTTTAACAGTATCTTTCTGGCTGCTATATTGAGAACAGACTGGAAAGAGGACATAAATAAACAGGAGATTATTTTAGTAATGCCTGTGAAAGATGCTATTGGCTTAAACAGGAGCAAGAGCAGCAGAGGAGTAAAATAGTTAACTTTTGGATATAGTTTGAAGATATAGGTAGAATATGAAAGAAAAAGAATGGGCAGTATTTTTGGCCTGAACAATGTAGTTTTGCACATGTTAGGTTTGAAATACCTGTTAGAGATCCAAATAGAGATGGTAAGTAGGCTTAAAGACAAGTCCAGACTAGTGATATAAATTTGGGAGTCAACATCGTATTTAAAGCGATCAGACTGGATGAGAACATATATAGTCATTGGAATGAGTGTACCTAGGAAAGAGTTCAGAGGAATGAGAAGGAGTCATCAAAGGATTGGCCAGAGTGGTAGTAAAAAAATGTAGACTATGGTTTCTTGGAACCCAACCAAGAAAGTATTTCAAAGAGGAGGGAGTGATAAATTGTGTTAAATGCTAATCAGAGTTAAAGTAAAATTGTTTAATATGTTATTAATGTAATCACTGGTAATCTTAATGTCAGTTTTTGTAAAGTGCAGCTTGATTGGAAGGGTTTAAAGGAAAAAGAGGGAGAGTAAGCAGAGACAGCTATTTCTATCAGTTGTAATAAACTCAAGAAGTTATACTTCACGTGAAGATGATAAATGGAGAAGTTACTGGAAAGGGAAGTGAATCAACGGATGGTTTTTTTTTTTGTTGTTGTTGTTAAGACATAAGAATTAATAGCATATCCAAATAATTAGAGAAAGATTCAGAATGAGGAAAATGATGATGTGGGAGAGAAAGGGAAATTTTTTGTAGAATGTCTTATAATAGGCAAGAGGGATAGAGTTTAGTGGATAATTGAAACTGTTGGGCCTTCAGTAAGAGAATAGACACTTCTGCCATTAACAATAGGAAAAAAGGAAGAGTATGTGGCACAAGATGATGATGGTAAGTGTATGGGAGTTTGTAGAAGTTTTGATTCCATAATTTCAGTTTTCTCAGTGAAGCTGGAATTAACACCATGCACTGAGAATGAGGACAGGGAAGACACTGTTGGAGGTTGTGGAAAGAAAAGTAGGTATGAGAGACTCAGAGTAGGGAAGTGAATGGACTTTATGAAAACAATGAATACATGAATAAAAATGATTTTAGAGTTATCTGTAAATAACTATGGTGAAGTAAAATTTGAATCATCTTATTATATGGATTGTATTTGTAGAAAAGGTTAACCAAGAAAAAATGGAAATGCAATAACATTACAGAAATTATTTTGTTCCTCCTTTAATTTGTGTGACTACAATTATATTCTGTTAACTAGCCATGGTCTTGGGATTTCTAGCTTCTGATCTCTTAATTGAAACTTTATAATAAGTCTCCTAAGCAAGCATTTTTGGAGAATTATTGGTCTTGAAAATGTGAGATTTCACATTTGAAGCTATGTATTTTCAAATATAAATAATAATATAAATATTTTCAAGTATTTAAAATAACTAATACATTAATCTATAAATTTAATATCTTTTAAATTTAAATATTTAAAATAAGGCTAATCTATTAAGCTATATATTTTCAAATATTTAGAATAAGACCAGTTGCTGTGGCTAATTATTCATTTACTTCTAACTTATCTAAAGTCCAACATAATGTTTCTGTTTAGTGAGAACCATTCCTCCAGGCAGTAATTCAGGAACCCTGACTCCTTTCAACTTCTCATTCTCCCATCTTCAGAAGCTGGCTTCCAGGTTTATGCTAAAAGAGAAACACTATGAAGGATCCATATGGGAAGTTTCTAATTACTTGGGCATGAAAGAGGTGTATAGCAATTTCTCCCACATTTCACTTTCCAGAAACAAGTCAATATGGCCACACCTAACTTCAGGGGAGACTGTGACCCATATTCGAGTTATCTCTCAGGAGATTAGGGAAAAGGGTAAACAACTAGCCAGTCTGTCACAATTAGTTCACAATCTTTAAATTTTCAAATATTCTTCTTCCTTACTTTTAGTTAAAACGAGTTAGTTAAGGCTCTTAAATTTTGGAAGATTGCTTCTCCTTGCTGTTCCTTGAACATGCTCTGTATGTTCCTCTTTTATAACACCTCTCCTTCCTCCAGCATTTCTTATTTCCCTTATATCTTCTAACATACTGTATACCTTATTTGGCATGTTTATTATTCATTGTCTCTCCTCACAAGAATGTAAACTTCACAAAGGGATTTTAGTCTGCTTTGCTTATTGATGTATTCCAAGTGGCTAGAATCATGCTGCCCATAGTAGGTACTCAATATTTGTTGAAGGCCAGGCACGGTGACTCACGCCTGTAATCCCAGCACTTTGGGAGGCCAAGGAGGGTGAATCACGAGGTCAGATGTTCAAGACCAGCCTGGCCAACATGATGAAATCTCGTCTCTAAGATACAAAAAATTAGTTGGGCGTGGTGTTGCGTGCCTGTAATCCCAGCTACTCGGGAGGCTGAGGCAGGAGAATCACTTGAACCCAGGAGGCAGAGGTTGCAATGAGCCAAGATCACGCCATTGCACTCAGCCTGGGCGACAGGGAGAGACTCCATCTCAAAACAAAACAAAACAAAAAAAACCCCAAAAAACTACACACACACACACATTTGTTGAATAAATAAAATATTAATACATATTTAAGAAAAACCTACATATACCATATTGGTGATTCTTACAATAAGTAAAACTTTACAACCTAAATATTGAGTGTCTGATTTAAAAATAAGATTAAATATTGGAAACTAGAAAAATCATGAAATTTTCTAAAAGCATATTATAGTATCCTATATTTGACTCTTCTTTGCACTCTAGAGTTCAATTTTGACAATAAAGTCCCAGAAAAAAATTTATAACTAATGTTATTGTTTTACTTTTAAACTACTTTAAAAAAACACTAGTCTTAATGAACAATTGGCAAATTCATAATTTGATTATTTAATTATGAAAATTTTATAAGATAATTACATGATTATTAACTAATGCTTTTTTAAACATTGAATGCATTTTGGAGATTATTTTAAGAAGAAGGTTTTGCAAAAGCCTATTTTTAGGTTGGTAGGAAACTCTTCCTGCCTTTTAGCCACTCTTTGTAGGATCGACTTAATCTGATTGATGCGTTTAGGATCAATCAGATGTGTTTAGGAGTGGGCATGTGGGATACAAACTATTCTCTGTCTCTGTCAGGTGTGAAGCTTCCTACAGGAATCACATGATCTTTTCCATGCTGCAAGTTTTATAGGGCAGGTGGAAAAGTGGTCCTGTTGTGAAGGGTTAAGTTTAATAAATTAAAAATTCAGAAGAATATTCGCAAGTTCCAGTATTTTGATGAATAGGCTGGACACTTTGAGAAGGAAATAGAGTGCAATTCAGAGGAATTAACATACCAATATTGAAACTCTGATGTGGCTCTTGTGGCACTATCTGGAAAGTAGCTGCATAGGAGTTTTCACTTGGTGGGTCATTATAGCTTATAGTAGCCTTATCTTTACATAAGTTACTGTTTTTACAGAAACAGGTTGCAAGTTCTGGGTCTTAAGTGAATAGTGCATAAGCTTTATTTGAAGCAAAAATGAGCATTTAATATGTCTGCAGGCCAAAAACTTTAGAATATGCATGGCCTGAGGAGGCCTCAGCCAAATTATTGACTGTTAAAAAACAGATATTAGCCACACTAGACTGTGCAAAGATGTGAGACTCAGTCAGAGATAATATTTTGCGTATATTTTAATGATGGAACCAAAAAGATTTCTGGAGATAAGGATTGAGGGAAAGAGAAGGTGCAAGGTTTGGTTTTGAAGTATGGTTTTGGGCATATGTCATATTTGAGATATTTTAGATATCCAAGTGAAGATAGTGAGTAGACCATTGGATAAATGAATCTAGAATTTTCCAGAAGGGTATTTAGTAATCATTGACATATAGGTTCTATTTAAAGTACAGAACTGAATGTACGCTTTTTACAGTAATAAATGTTAGTTATAGAAGAGAAAGAAATAGAAAAGGAGTTAGCAGCAGCCTTGAGGTAAAGGAATATTTGAAAGTGAAGCAATAGGCCAGACACGGTGGCTCATGCCTGTAATCCCAAGCACTTTGGGAGGCCAAGGCGGGTGGATCATGAGGTCAGGAGTTCAAGACCAGCCTGGCACAGATGGTGAAACCCAGTCTCTACTAAAAATACAAAAATTAGCCAGGCTACATGGCAGGCACCTGTAATCCCAGCTACTTGGGAAGCTGAGGCAGGAGAATCTCTTGAACCCGGAGGGGTGGAGGTTGCAGTGAGGCAAGATCATGACACTGCACTCCAACCTGGGCGACAGAATGAGACTTCATCTCAAAAAAAAAAAAAGAAAAAAAGAAAAAAAGAAAGTGAAGCAATACAGGAAGAAACACAAAGAAGCTAAGAAGGAGAGACTCCTGGAGAAGGGAAAAACCAAGTGTAAGAGATGATGGAAGCCTAGAGAACAAAGTGATTCAAGAAGAAGGGAATATTTCCCTGTATGAAATCCTAATGAGCATGAAAGCAGAAAATAAATAATTGGACCTATGATTATCTGTATGATATAATCTCTGCTCTCAATAACTTTCAGTCAAGGAGCAAAATTTTATATGTAAACAGATGAATCAATTATAATTAATTTGACAGTACACACACATAAATGCTACATAGAAGTGAATGATAATTTAATGACATGAATGCAGTCATCAGAGAAGAACTTCTGGGTTTTGGACATAAATTGGGGTGCTATAGGTGTATAAGAAGGCCAAGAGAAAACCAAGACGAAGAAATCACAATATAAAGGATGAAGTGAAGAGTAGTTAGGAGAACGAAGCCGTGATCTCTTCATGTAGGACTTTATGTGTTATGCTGCAAAGCTTGGACTTTTCTGGTGTGGGAAATGGAATAGAGTATAAGCAAAAAAAAAAAAAAAAAAAAAAAAAGACTTTGTTATTTAAATATGGTATTAATTTTTTTTTATTTCAATAAGCTTTGGGGAACAGGTGGTGTTTCGTTACATGGGTAAGTTCTTTAGTGGTGATTTCTCAGATTTCAATGCACTTATCACCTCAGCAGTTTACGCTGAACCCAGTGAGTAGTCTTTTACCACTGGCTCTCTCCTACCCTTCCCCCACAAGTCCCCAAAGTCCATTGTATCATTTGTGTCCTCGTAGCTTAGCTCCCACTTACGAGAACATACAATGTTTGAATTTTCATTCCTAAGTTATGTCACTTAGAATAATGGTCTCCAATTCTATCCAGGTTGCTGCAAATGCCATTATTTTGTTCCTTTTTATGGCTGAATAGTATTCCATGGTATATATATACCACATTTTCTTTATGGGCATTTGGGCTGGTTCCATGTTTTTGCAATTATAAATTGTGCTATAAACACGTATGTGCAAGTGTCTTTTTTGTGTAATGACTTCTTTTCCTCTGGGTAGATACCTGGTAGTGGGATTGCTGGATCAAATGGTAGATCTACTTTTAGTTCTTTAAGGAATCTCCACACTATTTTCCATAGTGGTTGTATTAGTTTACATTCCCACCAGTAGTGTAAACGTGTTCCCTTTTCACCACATCCACACCAATATCTATTATTTTTTGATTATGGTCATTCTTGTAGGAGTGAGGTGGTATCACATTGTGGTTTTGATTTGCATTTCTTTGATAATTTGTGATGCTGAACATTTTTCATGTTCGTTGTCCATTTGTATATCTTCCTTTGAGAATTGTCTATTCATGTCCTTAGCCTGCTTTTTGATGGGGTTGTTTTCTTCTGGCTGATTTGATTGAATTTTTTGTAGATCCCAGATATTAGTCCTTTGTCAGATATATAGTTTGCTAATATTTTCTCCCACTCTGTGGGTTGTCTGTTTACTCTGCTGATTATTTCTTTTGCTGTGCAGATGCTCTTTATTTTAACTAAGTCCCATCTATTTACCTTTGTTTGCGTTGCTTTTGCTTTTGGATTCTTCTTCATGAACTCTCTGCCTAAGCCAATGTCTAGAAGGGTTTTCTTGATGTTATCTTCTAGACTTTTTATGGTTTCAGGTCTTTGATCCATCTTGAGTTGATTTCTGCATAAGGTGAGAGATGAGGATCCAGTTTCATTCTTCAACATGTGGCTTGCCAATTATCTGAGCACCATTTGTTGAATAGGGTGTTCTTCCCCTACTTTATGTTTTTGTTTTCTTTGTCGAAGATCAGTTGGCTGTAAGTATTTGGGTTTATTTTTGGGTTTTCTATTCTGTTCCATGGGTCTGTGTGCCTATTTTTATTACCAGTACCATGCTGTTTTCATGACTATAAACTTGCAGTGTAGTTTGAAATTGGGTAATGTGATGCCTCCAGATTTGTTCTTTTTGCTCAGTCTTGCTTTGGCTATACGAGCCCTTTTTTGCAGTCTACATATTCAATGCAGTTCTTATCAAAATACCATGATCATTCTTTACAGAACTAGAAAAAACAATCCTAAAATTCATATGGAACCAAAAATATAGTATTTTTAAATTTAAATTTTACAAAAGGTTATACAGTATAAGGTCTCCTAACTGTCATCCATCCCCCGAATTGAGGAAAAAACTTTTCTTTTGGACGACAACTAAGGGTAATTGGAACTGGATAAAGCAATTGAAATAGTCCAGGTAAGAGATAGTGTAACCAAAATGCAGGTTTGTGGCTTGCCACATGCAGAATCCAGTTAACAGTGGGAGGTCAGATATTGATGTCTTCCCATACTGCTTCACTTCTGGAGTAGAAATGAGGCACTTTTATAAGATAGGGGAGGAAATGCACAAGTGCCAGTGAGAGGGGAGACCCCCTCGCCTCCTTCAATTACACCTTTCCTCACCCCCACACCTCCTGCTTCCAGATGGGAAGGAGAGTGAAGAAGGAAAAAATAAATAAATAAAATACCAAAGAGCTGGGAAAATGACTCCCTCTTTAGTTCTCAGCATCTCTGCTATCTGTTAACCTTGAAAGAGCTGTAAATGAATGCCGTCTCTGCCAGCTGGAGCCCAGCACTGATTCATGCCCCCACGTCTCCACAGACCAGGCTCCCTCCTGGAAACACCTCTGCAAATAAACAGCTTGTGGCTTTTGTCTTGTCTCTGTAAGACCCCCTCCCTTGCTGGTCCCTGCTCGAATTGCATATGAATTAGCAAATCAATGAAGCCAAAAGATTGTAAGGTCGGACGTCCAGCAAATGGACAATGACATAGTTGCACATCAGTTTCCTCTTTAGAATTATAAACCTATAAAAGGGGAGAGAAGCTGCAACTCGGGGAGCTTGGTGAATGAGGCTGTTGCCCACCACAGCTCCCAACTGAATAAAAAGCCACTTCCTTCCTCAGTTCGGTGTTCAAAAGGTTTGTTCCTTGCCGCTCCTGCTACACTAGGGCCCCTCTGCTAGCTCAGTGCCTTATCTATCTGGCAGTTGAATTGGCACCTTCCTGGGAAGAAGTAAGCTGTAAAAGTGTCCAAGTGGGCATGCTTTTGACATGTTCTCCTGAGGTAACCTCCTGGAGGTCAGAATTCTGTGGTGGGGTGTGAGGGGCATGTGTTAGTCTGTAAATCAACTGTCAACTCTCAAGGAGAGATCCATCTAAGAGTACATACATGAACTTCCCCCGTAGGGAATGTCTGGTGATGGGGAGATGAAAGGTTATATTTGTGTTTCTAAAGGGCTAAGTAGGACATAGGGAACAGGGGGAATGAGAAGAGAGGGAAAAATTAAATCACCTCTTAGAAAAATGGGGGTACTCAATTACAATGGGAAAATGTCTTAGGTTGAAAGCTTCAGTTTCAAACTTTTGGATTAGATCTGACACCTGTCCTGAAAAAAATATTCATAACTTTATCACTCTAACAGTAATAAAATGTCTTCTATTTCATGTAAATTTAAATTAATGATGTCAAACAGCAAGTTGCTTTGGTTGATATAAAGGTTAGAAATAAATTATTAATAATTTAGGTAACCTGAATTCAGTATAATTAATAGTCCACAGGCTATTGTAGTACATCAGGAACTTTAATCAGTGACAAGTCAACCATGGGTTAGAAATAGAAAATGACAAACAAGAGATAGATAAGACAACATTATTTATGTCACAAAATCAGAGTTTGGAGATGAAGGGAACCAAAAAGATCATTTAATCTCAAAAGATCAGTCATTTGAGTTCTATTAAAGCAATAAAAAAATTGAAAAGGAAAGGATAGTTTTAAAAAATGACTTTAAATTTCAGTATGCATGTACATAATTTACACCAATGCATAATTACAAGCATGTAAAATCTTAGTGCCCTCCTTTTTTTCTTTTTTTTTTTTTTAATTGTGCTTTAGGTTCTGGGGTACATGTGCAGATCATGCAGGATTGTTGTGTAGGTACATACATAGCAATGTGGTTTGCTGCCTCCATCCCCCCCCCGTCACCTATATCTGGCATTTCTTCTCATGTTATCCCTCCTCAACCTCCCCACCCCCCCCACTGTCCCTCCCTTGGCACCTGCCCAACAGACCCCAGTGTGTGATGCCCCCCTCCCTGTGTCCCTCTATTCTCATTGTTCAACACCCGCCTATGAGTGAGACCATGCAGTGTTCGATTTTCTGTTCTTGTGCCAGTTTGCTGAGAATGATCATTTCCAGATTCATCCATGTCCCTACAAAGGACTTGAACTCATTTTTTATGGCTGAATAGTATTCCATGGTGTATATGTTCCACATTTTCCTTGTCCATCTATCATCGATGGGCATTTGGGTTGGTTCCAGGTCTTTGCTATTTTAAACAGTGCCGCTATGAACATATGTGTGCATGTGTCTTTATAGTAGAATGATTTATAATCCTTTGGGTATATACCCAGTATTGGGATTGCTGGGTCAAATGAAATTTCTATTTCTAGGTCCTTGAGGAAGCGCCACAGTGTCTTCCACAATGGTTGAACTAGTTTACACTCCTACCAACAGTGTAAAATTGTTCCTATTTCTCCACATCCTCTCCAGCATCTGTTGTCTCCAGATTTTTTAATGATCGCCGTTCTAACTGGCGTGAGATGGTATCTCAATGTGGTTTTGATTTGCATTTCTCTAATGACTGGTGATGTTGAGCATTTTTTTAAGTTTGTTAGCTTCATATATGTCTTCTTTTGAAAAGTGTCTGTTCATATCCTTCACCCACTTTTGGATGGGTTTGTTTCTTTTTTTCTTGTAAATCTGTTTTAGTTCTTTGTAGATTCTGGATATTAGCCCTTTGTCAGATGGGTAGATTGCAAAAATTTTTTCCCATTCTATTGGTTACCAGTTCACTCTAATGATTGTTTCTTTGGCTGTTTAGAAGCTCTGGAGTTTAATTAAATCTCATTTGTCTATTTTGACTTTTTTTTGTCTATTTGGCTTTTGGTGTTTTAGTCATGAAGTCCTTGCCTGTGCCTATGTCCTGAATGGTTTTGCCTAGGTTTTCTTCCAGGGTTTTTATGGTGTTGGGTCTTATGTTTAAGTCTTTAATCCATTGGAGCTAGTTTTAGTGTAAGGTGTCAGGAAGGGGTCCAGTTTCTGCTTTCTGCACACTACTAGCCACCATTTATTAAACAGGGAATCCTTTCCCCATTGCTTGTTTTTGTCAGGTTTGTCAAAGATCAGATGGTTGTAGATGTGTAGTGTTGCCTCCAAGGCCTTGCTTCTGTTCCATTGGTCTATATCTCTGTTTTGGTACCAGTACCATGCTGTTTTGATTACTGTAGCCTTGTAGTATACTTTGAAATCAGGTAGCATGAGGCCTCCAGCTTTGTTCTTTTTGCTTAGGATTGTCTTGGCTATGCAGGCTCTCTTTTGGTTCCATATGAAGTTTAAGGTGATTTTTTCTAGTTCTGTGAAGAAGGTCATTGGTAGCTTAATGGGGATAGTGTTGAATCTAGAAATTACTTTGGGCAGTATGGCCATTTTCACGATATTGATTCTTCCTAACCATGAGCATGAAATGTTTCTCCATCTGTTTGTGTCCTCTCTTATTTCCTTGAGCAGTGGTTTGTAGTTCTCCTTGAAGAGGTCCTTTACGTTCCTTGTTTTTGTATTCCTAAGTATTTTATTCTCTTTGTAGCAATTGAGAATGGGAGTTTGTTCATGATTTGGCTCTCTGTTAGTCTGTTATTGTGTATAGAAATGCTTGTGATTTCTGCACATTGATTTTGTATCCTGAGACTTTGCTGAAGTTGCTTATCAGTTTAAGGAGATTTTGGGCTGAAATGATAGGGTTTTCTAAATATACAATCATGTCATCTGCAAATAGAAACAATTTGACTTCCTCCTTTCCTAATTGAATACTCTTTATTTATTTATTTTTTCTTGCCTAATTGCTCTAGCTAGAACTTCCAATACTACATTGAATAGAAGTGTTGAGGGAGGACATCTTTGTCTAGTGCCAGATTTCAAAGAAAATGCTTCCAGTTTTGCCCATTCAGTATGATATTGGCTGTAGGTTTGTCATAAATAGCTTTTATTTTGAGATATGTTCCTTCGATACCTAGTTTATTGAGAATTTTTAGCATAACAGGCTGTTGAATTTTGTTGAAGGCCTTCTCTGCATCTATTGAGATAATCATGTGGTTTTTGTCTTCGGTTGTGTTTCGTGGTGGATTACATTTATAGTCTTGTATATGTTGAACCAGCTTTGCATCCCAGGGATGAAGCCTACTTGATCGTGATGGATAAGATTTTTGATGTGCTGTTGCAATCGGTTTGCCAGTATTTTTTTGAAGATTTTTGCATTGATGTTCATCATAGATATTGGCCTGAAGTTTTCTTTTTTTGTTGAGTCTCTGCCTGGTTTTGGTATCAGAATGATGTTGGTCTCATGAAATGATTTGGGAAGGATTCCCTCTTTTTGAATTGTTTGGAATAGTTTCAGAAGGAATGGTACCAGCTCCTCATTGAATGTCTGGTAGAATTCGGCTGTGAACCCATCGGGACCTGGGCTTTTTTTGGTTGGTAGGCTATTAATTGGTGCCTCAACTTCAGTCCTTGTTATTGGTGTATTCCACATTTCAGCTTCTACCTGGTTTAGTCTTGGGAGGGTGCAAGTGTCCAGGAATTTATCCATTTCTTCCAGGTTTACTGGTTTATGTGTATAGAGTTGCTTGTAGTAATCTCTGATGGTAGTTTGTATTTCTGTGGAATCGGTGGTGACATCCTCTTTTTCATTTTTTATTGCATCTATTTGATTCTTCTCCCTTTTCTTTTTTATTAATCTGGCTAGCAGTCTGTCTATTTTGTTGATCTTTTCAAAACACCAGCTCCTAGATTTATTGATTTTTTGAAGGATTTTTTGTCTTTCTATCTCCTTCAGTTCTGCTCTGATCTTAGTTATTTCTTATCTTCTGCTAGCTTTTGAGTTCTTTTTAATCTTGGTCCTCTAGCTCCTTCAATTTTGAAAATAGGGTGTTGATTTTAGATCTTTACTCACTTCTCTGGTGGGCATTTATTGCTGTAAATTTCCCTCTAGACACTGCTTTAAGTGTGTCCCAGAGATTCTGGTATGTTGTGTCTTCGTTCTCATTGATTTCAAAAAACATCTTTATTTCTGCCTTCATTTCATTGTTTATCTAGTCAACATTCAGGAGCAAGTGGTTCAGTTTCCACAAAGTTGTGCAGTTCTGAGATAGTTCCTAATTCTGAGCTCTAATTTGATTGCCCTATGGTTGCAGAGACTGTTATGATTTCCATTCTTTTGCATTTGCTGAGGAGTAATTTACTTCCAATTATGTGGTCAGTTTTAGAGTAGGTGCAATGTGGTGCTGAGAATAATGTATATTCTTTAGATTTGGGGTGGAGATTTCTGTAGATGTCTATTAGGTCTGCTTGGTCCAGTTCTGAGTTCAAGTCCTGGATATCCTTGTTAATTTTCTGTCTTGTTGATCTATCTAATATTGACAGTGGAGTGTTAAAATCTCCCACTATTATTGTGTGGGCGTCTAAGTCTCTTTGTAGGTCATTAAGAACTTGCTTTATGTACCTGGCTGGTCCTGTATTGGGTGTGTATATTTTTAGGATCATTAGCTCTTCTTGATCTTTTGCCATTATGTAATGCCATTCATTGTCTCTTTTGATCTTTGTTGGTTTAAAGTCCATTTTATCAGAGACTAGGATTGCAACTGCTGCTTTTTTTGCTCTCCATTTGCTCAGTAAATCCTCCACCATCCCTTTATTTTGAGCTTATGTGTGTCCTTGCACGTGAGATGGGTGTCCTGAATACAGCACACCAATGGGTCTTGACTTTTTATCCATTTTGCCAGTCTGCGTCTTTTGACTGGGGCATTTAGCACATTTACATTTAGGGTTAATATTGTTATGTGTGAATTTGATCCTGCCATTTTGGTGCTAACTGGATGTTTTGCCTGTTAGTTGATGCATTTTCCTCATTATGTCGATGGTCTTTACCATTTGGTACGTTTATGGAGTGGCTGGTACTTTCTATGTTTAGTGCTTCTTTCAGGAGCTCTTGTAAGGCAGGCCTGGTGGTGATGAAATCTCTCAGCAACTGCTTATCCATAAAGAATTTTATTTCTCCTTCACTTATGAAGCTTAGTTTGGCTGGATATGAAATTCTAGGTTGAAAGTTCTTTTCTTTAAGGATGTTGAATATTGGCCCCCACTCTCTTCTGGCTTGTAGGGTTTCTGTGGAGAGATCTGCTGTGAGTCTGATGGGCTTCCCTTTGTGGGTAACCTGACCTTTCTCTCTGGCTGCCCTTAGCATTTTCTTCTTCATTTCAACCCTGGTGAATCTGACCATTATGTGCCTTGGGTTGCTCTTCTTGAGGAATATCTTTGTGGTGTTCTCTGTATTTCCTGGACTTGTATGGTGGACTGCATTGCTAGGTTGGGGAAGTTCTCCTGGATAATATGCTGAAGAGTGTTTTCCAGCTTGAATTCATTCTCTCTGTCACATTCAGGTACACCTGTCAAATGTAGATTAGGTCTATTCATATAATCTCATATTTCTTGGAGGCTTTGTTCATTTCTTTTCACTCTTCTTTCTCTATTCTTGTCTTCTTGTTTTATTTCATTGAGTTGATCTTCAATCTCTGATATCCTTTCTTCTGCTTGGTTGATTTGGCTATTGAAACTTACGTATGCTTCTCAGAGTTCTTGTGTTGAGTTTTTCAGCTCCATCAAGTCGTTTATATTCTTCTCTAAGCTGTTTAGTCTAATTAACATGTCATCTAACCTTTTTTCTAGTTTCTTCACATTGGGTTAGCGCATGTTCTTTTAGCTCTGAGAAGTTTGTTATTACCCACCTTCTGAAGGCTGTTTCTGTCAATTCATCAGATTCATTCTCCATCCATCTTTGATCCGTTGCTGGTGAGGAGTTGTGATCCCTTGGAGGAGGAGAGGCATTCTGTTTTTGGGTGTTTTCATCCTTTTTGCTCTGGTTTTCTCCCCATCTTTGTGGATTTATCTACCTGTGGTCTTTGTAGTTGGTAACTTTCACATGGGGTCTCTGAGTAGATGTCCTTTTTGTTGATGTTGAACCTATTTCTTTCTGTTTCTTAGTTTTCCTTCTAACAATCAGGCCCCTCTGTTGCAGGCCTGGGGATCACTTGCAGGGGCTGCAGAACAGTTAATGTTTCTTCTGGTTTCTTATTCTGTTATCTTTGTCCCAGAAGGGTACCTTCCAGGTGTTGACCTGAGCTCTCCTTTATGAGGTGTCTCTTTGGGTATACGGGGTTTAGGGAGCTGCTTAAGAAGACAGTCTGTCCCTTATGGGAGCTCAAGTGCTGTACTGGGAGCTCCATTGTTCTGTGCAGAGCTGCTGGGCAGGTACCTTTAAGTCTGCTGCAGCAGAACTCATAACCATCTCTTTTCCCAGGTGCTCTGACCTAGGAAGGTTGGCTTTATTTATAAGTTCCTGTCATACTGCTGCCTTTTTTCAGAGATGCCCTGCCCTATACAGAGTATTCTAGTCACAGTCTGCCAGCAGAGGTATTGCTGAGCTGCCGCAGGCTCTGCCCAGCTGCTGTGTGAACTGCCTTGGTATTGCTGGACTGCCTTGGTAGTGGTGGTCACCCTTCCCCTCACTGACCTGGACCATCCTGGGTCCAGCTGCACTTGCTGTGAAACTGTCAATCCAGAGCGTTTCAGATTGCTTGTTTTGTAGGGGTGGTACCCGCCGAGCCAGATTGCCTGGCTTTCTGTCTCAGCCTTCTCCCTTTCAGTTGAATTGGTGGCTCTGTCTCCCAGGTATTCCAGGCATCAGTTGAAATGGCTGCCCAGATATGTGTGAGTTTCTATGCACCAACCTGTGGCACCAGCCATGCTGAAAACTTGTGGTGCTTTTCGGCCCAGGAATCTCCAGGCGTGTGGGCAGTGAAAACTTGTTTGGAAATGCAGTGAGCACTCACCCTCTGCATTATTCTTGCTGGGAACTGCACTATGTAGCTGTTCCTATTTGGCCATCTTGGATCCTCCCCACCTCCTTTTTTCTTTTGCTTTCTCCCTCAACCTCTCTCTTCCCCACTCCACACACGAGTCCCCCTTTGCTAATTTCTGTTCTCTTAGGTAACCCTCAACAAAAACCTAGAGTGTGAACTTTCTTATTTTTCTCCATGACAGATAGACATAGTTATAATGTATTTAGTAGTTTGTTATATTTTTACACATATATGCATATACACAGGATTTTCTGGTTAGGGTTAAATTACAAACACGGGATAATATGTATACTTTTCAGAGTCTTGCTTTACTTATTATCATGGAAATCTCTCTAAAACATGATAAATCTCTCTGAACATCTGGTGTGGTTGCAGGTCTTTTTTTTTTTTTTTTTTTTAGTGACTGTATAATATTTCATGGATGTATAATAATTCACTATTTCTCTATTAAAAGGTATGATAGATCTTTGATCACTTATATCTAATCTTCTCTTCCCCAAGGCATATGAGAAGATTATACCTCCCTCTCTCCTTGGTGATACTATATTTCAGCAAATGAATTTTAGGTAGAAGTGATGTGTGTTAATTACTTCTGTGGTGTGAGACCCTCCATCACACTCTTCTTCTATTGTAGCAATTTGTGGTACTATAGATAACAAAGTCTCTGTCATCCTCAGTTCCTGAAGTGAAAATTGCATGGAACACAGTTCCCCCATTAACTCATCTTGGTTATGTAGTATGAGTAAGAAATAAGATTTTCAGGTGTTAAGCCCCTTAGAGTTTAGATTGTTATTGTTGGCATAATCTGTTGTATCCTAACTGATATAATGGGAATTCTCTTGTTTCTCTGTTTTGCACAAACAATGCTAATGTTAGTGTTTTTATTTCTATATGATAAATACCCAATTTTGGAATTCATGGATCTATGGTAATATATTCTTAAAATTTATATAGATGTTGCCTTGGAGTGACAGTAAATATAAAACTACTGGTATGGAAATATGTGTTAAATATATAAATCATTATGTAAGTAAAAGTTGAAAATATATTCTATGACAAGATATATTCTACACAATGTTTTTATAAAACTACTAAAAAAGTGACAAATTTTATTGAAAATTGTTTAATTCAGTGATTTGCAATTTATTTTTTAATTTTTAAAAATGATTCCTCTGTTGTTTGTTTGATATGGATGTCTGCAGTTAAAAGAACCCCTGTATGAACTATGATTTGTCAAAGAAAATGCATCAATTTTTTTCCAATGACTTCTTGTAAATCAATAACTTTTAAATGTCTCAATAAGTAGAGAATTCCTTTTTTTTTTTTTACTAACAGTATTGTTCATAGTGCTGAATTTTTTCAACTCTTACTAAATTAACAATTTTATAGTAAAAATTTTCTAGCCACAATAGTACCTGATATTTTTATATAATCTGTTTTATATAATCAGCTAACTCACAAACATAGTTTATTGGATTATCATATTAAATTAAGTCAAAACTAATTCTTCAGGCCAGACTACAGATGATGTGATGTGTCACTTAAGTGTATGGGGCTTGTTTGGCTACTTGAGTTTGTAATGCTAGCTCTGCTATTTCAGTTCTGAATAACCTTGCTGTGGCTTGGCTTCTCGTCTGTAAAATGTGATGATTATGACAACTAGAGGGAATGAGTTAATACACATTTTGAAAAGTGCCTAGCACAAATCACATGTTAAGTGTTATCTTTCATTTTTATAAAATTGATGTTGTGAATGCCCATGAAAGGTGGTCCTTCAGTGGGTTTTAATGAATTTGATTCAGTATATAAAACTGAAAATTCAACAGGCAGTGAAATAGGAGGACTGGTGCTCCAGAAGTTCCCTAGCTACAGATTGATCCTGTGTGTTCTCTCCATCCTCAGAAACCTCTTTCCTATACTGGAAGGACCCACAATGTCAGTAGAACCCATATTACCAGATTGGTGTCTTTTTTTTTTTTTTTTGATGTCTTAAAGTAGCCATTATTATAACCTACTTGCTTCTCTCAAGTTCTTTAAAAATGTAAGTACTGAGCCCAGCACTGTCCCAGCCACTCCAGAGGCTGAGGTAGGAGGATCACCTGAGCCCAGGAGTTTGAGGCCAGCCTGGGTAACATAATGGAAACTTCATCTCTAAAAAAACACAACATGAATTTTGGCATACCTGGAGGATTGGTTCCAGGACCCTCTGTTCCCTGCTGATATACCAAAAATCCATGCCCCATCGTTCACCCTGCAAAACCCATGTATACAACAAGTCTCCATATATGTTGTTGTTGCAGAATTCATGGGATACAGAAACCCACAAATTACATTTTTTCTTTTTCTTTGTTTTTGAGATGGAGTCTCACTCTGTCACCCAGGCTGGAGTGCAGTGGTGCGGTTTCAGCTCACTGCAACCTCTGCCTCCCAGGTTCAAGCAATTCTCCTAGCTCAGCCTCCCAAGTAGCTAGGATTAGAAGCATTTGCCATCATGCCTGGCTAATTTTTATATTTTTAGTAGAGACAGGATTTTGCCATGTTGGCCAGGCTGGTCTTGATCCCCTGACCTCAGGTGATCTGCTTGCCTTGACCTCCCGAAGTGTTAGGATTACAGATGTGCACCACTGTGCCTGGCCAAATTATGTATTTTCAATCCATGTTTGGTTGGAAAAAATCTGCCTATAAATGGACCCACACAGTTCAAATCTGTGTTGTCAAAGATCAACTGTAGATTGGAGGCTGTAGTTCCCACAAATAGATACATGAGACTTACCACAGGGAGCTCTGGCCAGTGATAGGTAGCCAAGTATATGACATGCCAGATGAGCATGACAGGATGGCCCATCTACTTTCTTGGCCTGTCATACTCATCCTCGTGTCATGGATCTTGAGATCCATGTTTGGGTCTCAAGATTTAAAAAACAGGTTATTAATGTGGCATGGTCTGGTCCTTCAGATATCTTGTGGCAGGGAGAAGTCAGTAATGGAATTTTTGTACAGTGAATTTGTATCTTGCAACTTTGATAAAGTCAATGTATTAGGGTTGTCTAGAGGGGCAGAACTAATAGGATAGATGTATATATAAAGGGGAGGTTATTAAGGAGTATTGACTCATATGGTCACAAGGTGAGGTTCCACAGTAGGCCATCTGCAAGATAAGGAGCAAGAAAGCCAGTCTATGTCTCAAAGCTGAAGACCCTGGAGTCTGATATTTGAGGGCAGGAAGCATCCAGCATGGGAGAAAGATGTAGGCCAGAAGACTAAACCAGTCTAGCCTTTTCACATTCTTCTGCCTGCTTTTATTTTGGCTGTACTTGCAGCTGATTAGATGGTGTCCACCTAGATTGAGGGTGGGTCTGCCTTTCCCAGTCCACTGACTTAGATGTTAATCTCCTTTGGCAACACCCTCACAGACACACCCAGGAACAATACTTGGCATCCTTCAATCCAATCATGTTGACAATTTTTTTTTTTTTTGAGACAGGTCTTGCTCTGTTGCCTAGGCTAGAGTGCAGTGGTGTGATCTCAGTTCACTGCAACATCTGCCAGTTGGGTTCAAGAGATTCTCCTGTCTCAGCTTACTGAGTAGCTGGGACCACAGGCGCATGCCACCACACCCAGCTAATTTTCTATTTTTAGTAGAGACAGGATTTTGCTCTGTTGGCCAGGCTAATCTCAAACTCATGACCTCCAGTGATCTGCCTGCTTCAGCCTCCCAAAGTGCTGGGATTATAGGCATGAGCCACCATGCCCAGCCTGGCACTCAATATTAACTATCACAAGTCAACGGTTCCTTGTTAACTTGAACCCGTACACATCTCCTGAAATCACACATAATCTTCAAATAAAGACAATAATAAGGTCATAATTACATCTAACATAATACAGCTATCCTTTATACAATGAGAAATGCACAATCCCCAACCCAAATGCCATTACATAAAGTTAATACTTAAATGCTAATATGAAGTCAGTAAATCTTATGTAACATGATAAAGGAAAATGGAAATAAAATGAAGATATTTTCTTAGTACAAGTGTATACATGCAAAAACATGTTCTTAACGAAAGAAAGGAAATACTCATGACAATTACAGTCATCATTTCTGCAACTGGTCACATGGTCATAGCTGGTGTTGATGACTACTTTCTTCTACTACCCATGCTGTATTCCCTTTGATTTCAGCAAGCACCTCAGCTGGTCATGGTTTTTTTCCTGGTGGAATTACACAAACCTTCATTTCTGAAGGGTCTGGGCCATTTGTAGTCCTGCCCAGATTTGGCTGTTGTAGTTTCCCATTGACCTTAATCACAGTGCATGATAATACTAAGAAATGCCCTAAGGGATCTCCTGTATTCCAGACATACTCTTCCTTACCTCCACTGTGGAGTAGTAGACTGATATCTTGATAGCTAGGGTCAATAACCTCAACCAACACTGTAACTCCCTTCTCAGCCTGTTGACTTTAAAGGTCAGAGGAACCCAAACTGTTTAGGTGGCAATCGTAACTTCCAGTTTAATGGAATCATTGTTGTGTCTCCTGGTGGCAGCATTCCTCCCTCTGGAACTAAGACTTCTAGGCCAGCAGAACATAAAGTTGTGAGAACAGGAAGCAAAAATTTTGCTAATGGGTCAGTAGGGGTTATGGTGAGTGGTGCCACTTCCACTTCCACCCCTTGATTTCTGGACCTGTGAATCTTGGCTACTGGAGAAACAGTACCATATATTGGATGGTGATTCAGAGCATTCATAGTCTTCTGGAGAACTTTGCCCTAGCCCTGCAAAGTATTGTCACCCAGTTGGTGTTGTAATTGTGACTTCAAAAAGGCCATCCCACCATTATATCAATCCAGCTGCTTAGAGATGATGGGGAACGTGGTAATACCAGTGAATTCCATGAACATGAGCTCACTGCTGCACTTCTTTAGCCACAAAGGGAGTGTCTTGGTCAGAGGCAATGCTGTGTGGAATACCATGATGGTGGATAAGGCATTCCGTGCATCCATGGATGGTAGTTTTGGCAGAAGCACTGCATGCAGGACAGGAAAACCCATATCCAGGGTAAGTGTCTATTTTAGTGAGGACAAACCTCTGCCCTCTCCATAATAGAAGAGGTCCAATATAATCAACCTGCCACCAAATAGCTGGCTGATCACCCCAAGGAATGTTGCCATATCAAGGGCTCAGTGTTGGTCTCTGGTGCTGGTGAATTGGGCACTCAGCAGTGGTTGTAGCCAGGTCAACTTTGGTGAATGGAAGTCCATATTGCTGAGCCCATGCATAACCTTCATCCCTTCCACCATGGCCTCTTTGCTCATGGGCTCATTGGGCAAAGACGGGTTGCTGGGGAAAGACGCTGAGTGGTGTCCACAGAAAGTCATCCTATCACTTGATTATTAAAATCCCCTCTGCTGAAGTTACCCATTGGTGAGCACTTACATGGGATACAAATATCTTCACAGTCTTTGACTACTCAGAGAGGTCCCTCCACATACCTCTTCCCCAAATTTCTTTGTCACCAATTTTTCAATCATGCTTCTTCCAAGTCTCTGACCAACCAGCCAAACCATTGGCAACAGCCCATGAATCTGTATATAATTGCATGTCTGGCCATTTCACTTTCCATGCAAAGTGCACATCCAGGTGCACTGCTCAAAGTTCTCCCCACCAGGAAGATTTCCCTTCACCCCTGTCTTTCAGGGACGTCCTGAAATGGGGCTGTAGTGCTGCAGCTGTCCACTTTCAAGTGTTTCCTACATAACATGCAGAACCATCTGTGAATTAGGCCCTAGTTTTCTCTTCCTCTGTCAACCGATTATAGGGAACTCCCCATGAGGCCATTGGTGCAGGCTGCAGGAGAGAAGGCAGGTGGCAGGAGTGGAGACCATGGGCATTTGAACCATTTCCTCATGCAACTTACTTGTGCCTTCAGGACCTGCTCAAGCCTGATCACATATATACCACTTCCATTTGATGATGGAATGCTGCTGTGCAATACCCAATCTGTGACTAGATGGGTAAAAAAGCATAGTTCATGATAGGCAGTTCAGGTCACATGGTGACTTGATGACCCATAGTCAAATGTTCCGTTTCCACCAAAGCCCAGTAACAGGCCAACAGCTGTCTCTCAAAAGGAGAGTAGTTATCTGCAGAAGATGACAGGGCCTTGCTTCAAAATCCTAGAGGCCTTTTCTGTGAATTACCTCTGAAGGCCTGCCAAAGGCTCCAAACAGCATCCCTATCTGCCACTGACACCTCAATCATCATTGGATCTGCTGCATCATATGGCCCAAGTGGCAGAGCAGCTTGCACAGCAGCCTGGACCTGTTGCAGAGCCTTCTCCTGTTCTGGACCCCACTCAAAACTTGTAGCCTTTTAAGTCCCTCAATAAGTGGGCCAGAGTAACACACTCAGATGAAGAAGGTGTTGCCTCCAAAATCCAAATAGGCTTGCTAGGCATTGTGCCTCATTCTTAGTTGTAGGAGCGGCCAACTGCAGCAACTTATCCTTCACCTTAGAAGAAATATCTTGGCAGGTTCCACACCATTAAACCCCTAGAAATTTTACTGAGGTAGAAGTTTCCTGAATTTTACTCAGATTTATTTTTCATCCTCTGGCATGCAAATGTGTCACCAATAAGTCCATTGTGTTTACTACTTCTTGTCCACTGGATCCAACCAGCCCAATGTCATCCAATCATGCTTCTTCCAAGTCCAAATGTAATGGACCAATGTGATGTCTTGTGGAATGGAAAAATTACCAAGGCCTCTGAACAAGATTGTGACACAAAGCTGGAGAGTTGATATGCCCCTGAGGTAGGACAGTAAAGGTATATTGCTGCCCTTGCCAGCTGAAGGCAAATTGCTTCTAGTGGGGCTGATCGAGAGGAATGCAGAATCAGTGTCTGCATATCAGGTACCAGGAGATGTGTTAATTTGCTCAAGCAATGAAACCACATTTGGTATAGCAGCTGCATTTGGAGCCACAACTTGGTTAAGCTTACAATAGTCCACTGTCATTCTCTAAGATTTATCTGTCTTCTGCACAGGCCAAGTAGGAGAGTTGAACAGGGATATGGTGGGAATCACCACCCCTGTGTCTTTCAAGTCTCCACAATTCCTCCAGGAATGTGATGTGGTTTTTGATTTACTATTTTCCTAGGTAGAGGGAGCTCTAATGGCTTCCAGTTGGCCCTTACCACCATAATAGCCCTCACCCTACCAGTCAGGGAGTCAATGTGGGGGTTCTGCCAGCTGCTAAGTATGTCTATACCAATTATGCATTCTGGCACTGGGGAAATGACCACAGGATGAGTTCAGGGACTCACTGCACCCACTGTAAGTCATACCTGAGCTAAAACTACATTAACTGCTTGAATTTTTTAATTTATGTAAGAAGAAATCTGGGGAACAGGCAAAGGAATGGATATTAAGGGTGTGGAATAATGATGAAAGGAACACAGAATTGAATCAAGCTGAATTTATTGATTTGAGCTCACTAAGCAGGAATTCTGCATTCAACGTTGCAGCTTGGGGAGTTGAAAAAGGTTCTAATAGTTTATTTGCTTGGTTAGATGAAATATGGATTAAAAGAAAGGTTATGGATTAAAGAAATATGGATTAATAAAAAGGTTCTAATAGTTTATTTGCTTGGTTAGATGAAATATGGATTAAAAGAAAGTGAGCAAGCTGGAATTGCCTGATCTCTTTTGGTTTAATGTAGAGGAAGGGATCCAAAGGCTTAAGGTGATTGGGATGCTGGAATAGATTGGTCACTTTAGATCCCCTCATCTCATCTGGGAGGGTTCAGAAGATATACATATACCCTTGACCAATACTTTGTGTAAAAGTTTGTGAGAGAAGCACTTCTATCCTTGAAGAGCTCTGTAATTGCTCCTCTCTGTGTGCCCGATCTTATAGTAGGAACTGCAGTCATTCAACTACAAAATTTAAATGGAATGAGAACAATTGGATCCCACCGTGGCAGGAACCAAGTAGCAGCAGTCAACCATCAAAGGCAAGGTGAGTGCAGCTACCATAATGGACAGCAGAGGCAAAGCAAGAATCAGAATAGTCTGACACATGTAGAGCTCTGGCATTGGCTAATTAATCATGGTGTAGTTAGAAGTGAAATTTATAGGAAGTCTACTGCATCCTTAATTTATATAAGCAGAAAATTTCCAGATTGAATGGACAAAAGACTAATATGAGTTATAAAAACAGAGAATCACAACCCCTCAATCAATTTCCAGAATTGAATCAGTTAACAGACCCAGAACCCCTTGAATGATGGATGGGGAGGCAAGGTCCCTTTGAGGAAGGACCCCCACTATACTACCAACAATTTATGCTCTTAATATTTCTCCCATTCTTCCCCAAGGAAACCTTCAGCCTTTTAGCAGGGTAATTTTGCATTGGGAAAAGGAAATGATCAGACCTTTTGGGGACTGCTGGACACTGGGTCTGAGCTGACATTGATTCTAGGGGACCCAAAACATCATTGTGGTCCTCCAGTTAAAGTAGTGGCTTATGGAGATCAGGTAATAAGTGGAGTGAATTAAACCTCTTTTCTTCATAAATTACTCACTCTCAGGTCATTCTTTCTAGCAATGTGAGAATGGAATAATACAGAAAATTGGTACCAGAAGAGTGCGACACTGCTATAAAGATACCTGAAAATGCAGAAGTGACTTTGGAACTGGGTAATAAGGAGAGGTTGGAACAGTTTGGAGGGCTCAGAAGAAGACAGGAACATATGTGAAAGTTTAGAACTTCCTAGAGATTTGGAGAATGCTTTTGACCAAAATGCTGAGAGTGATATGGACAATGAAGTCCAGGTTGAGAGTGTCTCAAGTGGAGATGAGGAACTTATTAGGAACTGGAGTAAATGTCACTCTTCCTATGCTTTAGCAAAGATACTGGCAGCATTTTTCCCCTGCCCTAGAGATCTGTGGAAATTTGAATTCGAGAGAGATAATTTAGAGTATCTGGTAGAAGAAGTTTCTAAGTAGCAAAGCCTTGAAGAGGTGGCCTGGATGCTCCTAAAAGCCTATGCTTATTTGCATAAAGAAACAGATGGTCTGAAATTGAAACTTAAATTTAAAAGAGAAGCAGAACATAAAAGTTTGGAAAATTTGTAGCCTGACCATGTGGTAGAAAAGAAAAATCTGTTTTGTGGAAAGGCATTCAAGCTCAAGCTGGCTGTAGAAATCTGAATAAGTAAAGAGGAGCTGAGTGTTAATAGCCAAAACAATGGGGAAATGTCTCCAGGGCATTTCAGAGACCTTTGAGGTAGCCCCTCCTATCACCCCCAAAGGCCTAGAAGGGAAAAATGGTTTCCTGGGCCAGGCACAAGACACTTCTGCTCTGTGCAGCCTCAGGATATCATGCCCTGCACCCCAGCCATTCCAGTTCCAGACATGGCTAAAAGGGGCCAAGGTACAGCTCAGGCCATTGCTTCAGAGAGTGCAAGCCCCAAGCCTTGGTGACTTCCATGTGGTGTTGCAGGGGCAGAGCCCTCATGAAGAACCTCTATTAGAGCCATGTGGAAAGGAAATGTAGGATCGGATCCCCCATAGAGTCTTCACTGGGACACTGCATAGTGTAGCAGTGAGAAGAGGGCCACCATTCTCCAGACCCCAGAATGGTAGATCCACCGACAGCTTGCACCATGTGCCTGGAAAAGCTGCAGGCACTCAGTGCCAGCCCATGCAGAGCCACAGGGTAGAGCTGCCCAAGGCCATGGGTGCCCACTCCTTGCTTGCATCAGTGTGCCCTGGATGTGAGACATGAAGTCAAAGGAGATTATGTCAAAGTTTTAGATTTAATGACTGCCCTGCTGGGTTTCAGACTTCCATGGGGCATGTAGCCCATTTGTTTTGGCCAATTTCTCCCTTTTGGAATGGGAACATTTACCCAATGCCTGCACCCCCAACGTTTCTTGAAGTAACTAACTTGTTTTTTATTTTACAAGCTCATGGTGGAAGGGACTTGCCTTGTCTCAGATGAAACTTGGGACATGGAATTTCAAGTTAATGCTGGGATGAGTTAAGACTTTGGGGAACTGTTGGGAAGGCATGATTGGTTTTGAAATGTGAGAAAGACATGAGATTTGGGAGGGGCCAGGGTTGGAATAATATGGTTTGGATTTATGTCCCCACCCAAATCTCATGTTGAAGTGAAGGAGGAACCTAGTGGGAGGTAATTGGATCTTGGGGACAGAACTCCCCCTTGCTGTTCTCATGATATTAAGTTCTCACAAGATCTGATTGATCATTTAGTAGTGTATGGTACTTGCCTCTTCTCTTTCTCTGTCTCTCTCTCTGCTGCCACCATGTGAAGAAAGTTCTTGCTTCCCCTTCATCTTCTGCCATGATTGTAGGTTTCATGAGAGCTCCCAGTCATGCTTTCCTGTACAGTCTGTAGAACTGTGAGTCAAACCTCTTTTCTTCACAAATTACCCAGTCTCAGGTAGTTTTTTTCTAGCAGTATGAGAACAGACTAATATATAGTGTAAGAAACTTACAGCAATATACTTCTATTTCTTACTCCTATCCTCTCTTTTATTTTTGACAACTTACTTCTACAAACCCCACAATAATTATTATCAATTTTGTTTTAAGCTGTCAATTGTCTTTTAAAGAAAATTCATGTAAATTTACCCAAGAAAATTAATCATTAAAATGAAGAGCTCAGTGGCATTTAATATATTCACAATGTGCAACCACCTCTCTCTTGTTCCAAAACATTTTTATCACCCCAAAAGAAAACCCTATACTCATTAAGCTGTTATTTCCATTCCCTACTCTTTCCAGCCTCTGATAACCACCAGTCAGCTTTTTGTCTCCATGCATTTACCAATTATATATATGTCATATGAATGCACTCATCCAATATGTGACCTTTTGTGTCTGGCTTCTTTCACTTCAGTCATCTTTTGCCAATATTAAAAATGATAACAATTTTATTGTCTCACATATTTACTCATCTCTTCATTGAGTAGTATCAAATTTTCTCCTGTCTTTTTTTTCTCAAAGAACCTCCTTTAACATTTCTTGTAATACGGATCTGCTGATGATGCATTCTGTCACCTTTGTTTTAATTTTAAAGTATTTAATTTGCCTTCATTGTTAAAAGCTTATTTTTTTGGTGGGAAATCGCATTTCTAGGTTGACAGATTTTTTTCTTTCAACACTTTAAGTGGGGATTTTCTATTGAATTCTGGATTGCATAGTTTCTAATGAGAGGTTTGCTGTAATTCTTACCTCTGTTTGTCTTTACTTAATGTGTTATTTTTCTCTAGTTGCCTTTAAGATTTTTCTTAACAGTAACTTTCAGCCAAGTGCCTATGATAATTTGGAATAGTTTTTTATTTGTATAAATGTTAGTTTTGTTTCAAGGGCATATTTCATACTGATGAAGTCTGGGCTTTTAGTGTAACCATCACTCAAAGACTAAATGGCTTCCAGTTTCCATTCATGTTCCTGAAAAGGACATGACATCATTCTTTTTTTATGGCTGCATATTATTCCATTGTTTATATGTACCACATTTTCTTTATCCAATCTGTTATTGATGGACATTTAGCTTAATACAATGTCTTTGCTATTATGAATAGTGCTGCAATCAATATACACATGCATGTGACTATATGATAAAACAATTTATATTCTTTTGGGTATGTATCCAGTAATGGGATTGCTGGGTGGAATGGTAGTTCTGTTCTTAGCTCTATGAGGAATTGCCACACTGCTTTACCCAAAGGTTGAACTCATTTACACTCTTATCAACAGTGAATAAGCATTCCCTTTTCTCTGTTATTTTTTACTTTTCTTTTTTTTCTTTTTTTTGAGACAGGGTCTGACTCTGTCAACCAGGCTAGAATGCAGTGGTGCTTACTACACCCTCCACCTCCCAGGCTCAACAAATTCTTCCACTTCAGCCTCCTGAGTAACTGGTACTATAGACACATGCCAGCACACCTGGCTTTTTTTTTTTTTTTTTTTTTTTTTAACTTTTTGTAGAGGTAATGTTTTATATTGCTCAGGCTGGTCTCAAACTCCTGGGCTCAAGCAGTCTTCTTGCCTTGGCCTCCCAGAGTGCTGGGATTACAGACATGAGGCACTGACTTTTTAATAATAGCCATTCTGATTGGTGTGAGATGGTATTGTAGCTTTGATTTGCATTTCTCTAATGATCAGTGACTTTGAACTTTTTTCATAGACTTGCTGGCTGCATGTATGTCTTCTTTGAAAAAGTGTCTGTTCATGCCTTTTGCCCACTTTTCAATGGGTTTTTTCTTTTAAATTTGTTTAAGTTGCTCAAAGATGCTGAATATTAGACCTTTGTCACATGCATAGTTTGCAAATATTTTCGCACATTCTGTAGATTGTCTGTTTACTCTGTTGATAGTTTCTTTTGCTGTGCAGAAGCTCTTAAGTTTAATTAAATCCCATTTCTCAATTTTTGCTTTTGTTGCAATTGCATTTGGTATCTTCATCATGAGATATTTGCCAGTTTCTATACCCAGAATGGCATTGCCTAGGTTGTTTTTCAGGGTTTTTATAGTTTTCAGTTTTACATTTAAGTCTTTAATCCATCTTGAGTTGATTTTTGTATATGGGATAAGGGAAAAAATCAGTTTTAATCTTCTGCATATGGCTAGTCTGCTATCCCAGCAACATGTATTGAATAGGGAGTCCTTTCCCTCTTGCTTGTTTTTGTCAGCTCTGTCAAAGATCAGATGGTTGTAGGTGTGCAGCCTTATTTCTGAGGTTTCTATTCTGTTCCATTGGTCTATGTGTCTATTTTGGCACCAGCACTATGCTGTTTTGGTTACTGTAGCCCTGTAGCATAGTTTGAAGTTGGGTAATGTGATGCCTCCAGCTTTGTTATTTTTGCTTAGAATTGCCTTGGCTATTTGAGCATTTTTTTGGTTACATACAAATTTTAAAATAGTTTTTTCTAGTTCATTGAAGAATATAATTGGTAGTTTGATACCAATAGCATTGAATCTGTAAATTGCTTTGGGCAGTAGGGCAATTTCAATGATATTGATTTTTTTTTCCCTTCAGAACATGCTACATTAGGTATTGATTTTTTTCTATTCACGAGCATGGAATTTTTTCCATTTGTGTTGCCTCTGATGTCTCTCAGCAGTGTTTTGTAATTCTCATTGTAGAGATCTTTCACCTCCTTCATCACATATGTTATTAATTTTGTTGCAATTGTGAATGAGATTGCATTCTTGGTATGGTTCTCAGCTTGGCTATTGTTGGTGTATAAGTATACTAGTGAGTTTTGTACATTGATCTTGTATCTTGATATTTTGCTGAAGTTATATTAGATCAAAGAGCTTTTGGGCAAAAACTATGGGGTTTCCTAGATATAGAATTATGCTGTCATCAAACAGAGATAGTTGGACTCTCTCTCCTCCTGCCTGGATTTCTTTATTTCTTTCTCTTGCCTGATTTCTTTGGTTAGGACTTCTAATACTATGTTGAATAGGAGTGGTGAGAAAAGGCATCCTTGTCTTATGCTGGTTTTTAAGAGGAATGGTTCCAGCTTTGGCCCATTCAGTATGACATTGGCTGTGGGTTTGCCATAGATGGCTTTTATTATTTTGAAATATGTTCCTTCAATATCTAGTTTATTGAGAGTTTTTAACATGAAAGGATATTGAATTTTATCAAAAGTCTTTTCTGCATCTATTGAGATAATTATGTTATGTTTATGTAATGAATCACATTTGTTGATTTGCATATATTGAACCAACCTTGCTTGTATCCCAGGGATAAAGCCTACTTGATTGTGGTGGATTAGCTGTGTGATGTGCTGCTGGATTCAGTTAGCAAGTGTTTTGTTGAGGATTTTTACATCAGTGTCCATCAAGGATATTGGCCTGAAGTTTTTATTTTATTTTTATTTTTATTTTTATGGTGTGTCTTTGCCAGGTTTTGGTATCAGGATGATGCTGACCTCATAGAATGAGTTGGGAAAAGATATTCAGGACTTGAACTCAACATTGGACCAAAGGATCTGATAGTCCTCTACAGAACTTTCTACTGAAAACAACATGATATACATACTCTAACTGCCACATGGCACATACTCTACAATCAACCATTAAACAACCTGATCCTGAATAATTTGGGGATAAATAATGAAATTAAGGCAAAAATCAATAAATCATTTCAAACTAATGAGAACAAAGATACAACATACCAGAATGTCTGGGACACCACTAATGCAGTGCTAAGAGGGAAATTTCTAGCACTAATGCCCATTTGAAACACTTTGATTGATCTCAAATTAACAACCTAACATCACAACTAAAAGAACTAGGTAAGAAAGAGCAAACAAATCCCAAGGCTAGCAGAAGACAAGAAATAACCAACATCAGAGCTGAACTGAAGGAGATTGAGACATCAAAAAATTCAAAGGATTACAAATCCAGGAGTTGGATTTTTGAAAAGATTAATAAGATAGATATGCCAGTAGCTAGACTAATAAAGACAATAGAGAAGATCTAAATAAAGATGAATAGAAATGACAAAAGGAGGTGTTATTACTGACCCCAAATAAATACAAATAACCATCAGAGACTACTACAAACACCTATGAACATGAGCTAGAAAACCTAGAAAAGATGAATAAATTCCTGGACACATATATGTTCCTAAGACTGAACCAGGAAGAAATTGATTCCTTGAACAGATTAATAATTAGCTCTAAAATCAAATCAGTAATAAATAGCCTTCCAACCAGAAAAAGCCCAGGAACAGACAAATTCACAGTTGATTTCTACCAGATGTATCAAAAAGGGCTGATACCATTCCTACTGAAACAATTCCAGAAAACTGAGGCAAACAATTTTAGAAAATTGAGATGCTGGCCTTTAATATCTACCTAATTGCATGGTTTTGAGCTTTTTGAAGTCTTCATTTCTATTTTTATTGTGTTTCATATGGTTTCAGTCCTTTTGCATTTGCTGAGGATTGTTTCATGCCTGATTGTGTGGTTGATTGTAGAGTATGTGCCATGTAGCAATGACAAGAATGTATATTCTGTTGTTTTTGAGTGGAAAGTTCTGTAGAGGTCTATCAGATCCATTTGGTCCAATATTTACTTCAGATCCTGAATATCTTTTTAAAAATTTCTGCCTTGGTGATCCATTGTTGGAGTATTATTGTATGAAAGTCTAAATCTCTTTGTAGGTCTCTAAGAATTTGCTTTATGAATCTTTGTGCTTCTGTGTTAGGTGCATATACATTTAGGATAGTTAGGACTTCTTGTGGAATTGAATCCTTTACCATTATGAAATCCCCATCTTTGTCTTTTTTGATCTATGCTGCTTTAAAGTCTGTTTTGCCTGAAATTAGGATTGCAACCCCTGCTTTTTTTTTCTGTTTCCCATCTGCTTGGTTGATTTTTCTCCATCCCTTTATTTTGAGCCTATGGGTGTTATTGTGTGTGAGACAGGTTTCTTGAAGACAGCATACCATTGGGCCTTGCTTTTTAAAATTATTTATTTATTTTAATTCATCTTGCCACTCTATGTTTTTTAAATGGGGCATTTAGTATGTTTACAGTCAAGGTTAGTATTGATATGTCTGTATTTGATCTTGTCATTATGTTGTTTGCTGGTTATTATGTCAGCTTGTTTGTGTGGTTGCTTTATAGTGTCACTGGTCCGTGTACTTAAGTGTGTTTATTTATTGGCTGGTAATGGTCTTTCTTTTCCGTATTTAATGCTCCTTTCAAGATTGCATGTAAGGTGGGTCTGATGGTAATAATGAACTCCCTCAGTATTTTCTTACCTTTAAAGGATCTTATTTCTCTTTTGTGTAAGAAACTTAGATTGGCTAGAAATAAAACTATTGGTTGAAGATATTTTTCTTTAAGAATGTTGAATATTGGCTTCCAATCTCTTCTGACTTGTAGGGGTTCTGCTGAGGTGTATACTTTTAGCCTGATGGGTTCTCTTTGTAGATGGCCTGCCCTTTATATTTAGCTACCTTTAACATTCTTTCTTTCATTCCAACCTTGGAAAATCTAATGATTATGTGTGTTTGGAATGATCTTCTTGTTTAGAACATTGCAGGAATTCTCTGTATTTCCTGAATTTGACTGTTGGCCTCTCTAGTGAGGTTGGGAAAGTTTCCATGCTTGATATCCTGAAATATATTTTCCAAGTTGTTTGATTTCTTTGATGCCAATGATTCATAGATTTTGCCTCTTTACATATAAAACCTCATGCTTCTCAGGGGTTTTGCTCATTCATTTTCATTATTTTTTCTTTATTTTTGTCTGACTGTCTTATTTCAGAGAACCAGTCTTCAAATTCTTGCCATTGCATCGTGAAACTCTTGTAGTGTGTTTTTCAGCCTTATCAGATTAGTTAGGTTCCTCTTTATACTGGCTATTTCATCTGTCAGCCTCTGTATCATTTTATTGTGGTTCTTAGTTTCCTTGGATTAAGTTTTGCTGGTCTTCTGAATCCTGATGATCTTCACTCCTATCCACATTCTGAATTCTATTTCTGTCATTTCAGAGAATTCAATCTGGTTAGGAACTTTTGTTAGGAAACCAGTGCAGTCATTTGGAGGACATAAGCCACTCTGGCCATTTGAGTTGCTGGAGTTCTTGCACTGTTTTTTAAAATCTCTGTGTGTAAGTAAGTGTTCCTTTAAATGTGGTATTGATTGAGTACAGTCAATAGACTTCTTTTCTGGATGTTTTCACATGACCAAGGCTTTATACAGGGTCTTTATTTATAGCTTCGTCTTCACTGGCAGCGGGGGATGTTAGTAAGGTATTTTTGGTGTTGAAGCTTTGAGGCTTGATCTACTAGGTGGCACTTCAACATAGTGGTCAGTTGGTAGGCTTCTGCTCAGTTGTGTTACTTCCTATATTTCCTCACAGTTGCAGCCATGATCCCTTTAATGCTCAGGAAGCGTGGGCTCCTGTCTCACTTGAGTCCTGACTGTAGATCATGGCTTGGTGCTCACAGGCTGCCCACTGCAGCTCTGGGGTGATTTCAGGGTTTATGTTCCCCCCACAACTTGGAGGCAGCAGAAGAAGGGATCTTAGTAGTGGTCATGGCTGAGAGTCTTTCACTTGTCTCCTAGGGGCCCCATCCTAGAGAGATGTAGGTCAGCATTTGCTCAGTGTGAATAGCCCGGAATGGAGGGGTCTGTGCTGTAGGCCCAAACTGTGGGTTTCCTGTCTGGTGATAAGCATAGAGGGTGGGTAGGATCCATGGGAGACAGACTGGCCTCCTTACCTTAGGTTGACTGCAGCTTGTTGGACATGTGGATAAGGCACTCAGGTTGTTGCTCCTTCATTAGTCCAAGGGTAGCAGGGGTAGTACCACTTCAGAGGCAGTAGCAGAGAGGCATTTGATTGCCCCTGGAGGTTCCACATCTTAGAAACACAGAGTGGCTGTTACTAGGAATGTTCAGCCAATGGAGTGGGGCAGCTGCCCTGCTGGTATGAGCTTGGGTTCTGCTTGTCAGAAGGTCAAGGTGTCACTGAGAGAAGAGACTGGTCTCCTCTCTATGTGGTGACTGTGCTATAAGCTTGGGTGCAGCCCTCAGGCTCGTTGTTTCTCCCCCATACCAAGGGCAGCAGGGATAGATATGCTGCTGTAGCAGTGACGGAGGAGCCGTTGGATGCCTCTGGAAGCTTCTCCTCAGAGAAATTCTGGGCCACTACCAGTAGGTATGCTCAGCGGTGGGTGGAGTGACTGTTTTTCGGTCATGAGCCAAGGGCCCTTCTTGGTGAAGTGAAGAGTTGGGGCTGAAGGTTCCCAGAGAAGAAGTGGTGGACCTCTTTCCATGGTGGCTGTGCTGTGCTGGATGTGCCCGTGTAGTATCTAGGCCCTTTGTTCCTTCCCCAGCCGGAGGATTGCTAGGGTGGTACCACTGCAACTACAATAGTGGAGGGGGTGTGGGTTGACTCTGAGATTTCCTCCTTAGAGGAATTCTGGGCTGCCTCTGATTGAAGTGGTCAGGCAGGGGCAGGTGGTTGTGCTGGAGTCCCAGATCAGGTAGTCCTGCTCAGTGAAAAGTGAGGACCAGGACCTGTATGAACAGTCCAGCCACTTTTCTGTAAGATGTGTGTTCTGTGCTAGCAGTCTGGACCAGCTCCTGCACCCCACGGACTCTCCAGTGCTTCGAGATAACAAGGGCAAGGGCTGTGAGACAGCAAAAGTGTCAACATGTCCCTCCCACTGGGAGTTATCTCCCAAGGAGCTGCAGAGCTGATATTGGCTTGATAGCCCTGGTGGGGGTGGTTGAAGACTGAGAGAGGGAGAACCCCCACAGTGAGGAAGTACAGGATTAGGGACCCAGATAACAGTCTTCCACTTTTCCATAGGGCTGCTGCAGTACACCGGGGGTCTGCTTTAGTCCCTAGTAACTTCAGATTTTCCAGTACCTAAAAGTCTCAACACTGAAGACCACAAAACAGCAAAGATAGTGGCCTGCCCCTCCCTCTGGGAGCTCTGTCCCAGGGAGATACAAACCTGTTGCTAGCCTGGACACACTGGCAGGAGGTGGGTTGAGAGCCTGGTTGGGAGAGTCCACCTAGTCAAGAGGAATAGGATCAGGGACACATAAAAAAAGCAGTCTGGCTGCTCATTTGTAGGGCAGCTGTGCTTTGCTGGGGTCTCTTTAGCCCCTGGTCACTGTGAACTCTCCAAAGCCTGAAGACAACAATGGCTAAGATTGCTAAACAGTGAAGATGGTGGCCCACCTCTCCCACTGGGAACTCTGTCTCAGGGAAGTTTGAAGCTGCTACTGGCTGGAAAACATAGGCAGGAGTAGCTGGAGACCCCAGTCAGGAGTTCTCACCCAGTGAGGAGGAACGGGATTGGGGATCCGTAAAAAAGCTATCTGGCCACTTTTTCCTAGAGGAGCTATGCTGTGCTGTGCTGTGCTGTGCTGGGGGACCACTCCAGCCCCCAGTTGCCTTGAACTCTTCAAAGCCTGAAGGCTGAAGGCGACAATGGCTAAGGCTGTGAAACAGCAAAAATGGCAACCTGCCCCTCCCTTTAGGAGTGCTATCTCAGGGAGGTTTGAAACCACTGTCAGCTGGAAAACAGTGGCAGGGATGAGGCCCTGGTTAGGAGATTCTGTTCACTGAAGAGAAACAGGATTCAGGACCTATGTGGATAAGCAGCTTGGCTGCATTTCTGTAGGGCAGTTGTGCTATGCTAGGGGATGACTCCAGTCCTTAGTCACCTCAGACTCCCTAGAGTCCAAAGGCAGCAATAGCTAAGGCAGTGAAACAGCAAAGATGATGGTCATCTTTAGATGGAAAACACTGCTGAGAGTGACTGGAGACCTGCTCAGCAGGCCTCGCCTAGTGAGGGGAAGCAGGGTCAGGGACCCATGTAAAAAAAGCAGTCTGTCTGCTTTTCTGTAGGGCAGCTGCACAGAAGACAATGGTTAAGTCTGTGAAACAGCAAAGATGGTAGACTGCCTCCTGGAAACTCCATCTCAGGGAGGTGTAATGCTGCTACCAGTGGCTAGCTGCATCCCAAGCCAGTGGGTCTTATCCTGCAAGGTACTTTGGAAGCAGGGCCTGCATCCCATCAATGCTTGGTGTCCTGTATTCAGCTCCTTTCCTAGGGGTATCTCTGTGTGTATATCGCGGTGGTGGTATTGTCCAACCCCTTGCCAGAGTTGCAGCTGCTTTTGCTGGGAAGTCTGGATATCTAAGGCTCCCAGGGTTCTGCGTGTGCCTAGACAGCTACTCTGCTGAGACTCCACAGAGCTCTGCATGTCAGACTGAAGACCCTGGTGGAGTGTGTTGATGAGGGGATCTCCTGACCCAAGTGTTGCAGAGATTCATGGGAAAAGTGTGGCTCCCCAGAGTCGCTCACTCACTCCCTGCTTCCCTGGGCCAGGGAGGCACCCATGGCTCTGTTTTGCTCCCAGATAGGTGGTCGTCTTGCCTTGGTTTTCTCCATTCTCATGAGTTGAGCTGTTTCCTTGATGAGTCTCAATGCATGCACGTGGATGTTTCAATGGAATATGCTGTATTTACTCGCCCTTTCTATTTCCCTCCACGAGTGTGTGGTGCACACCAGCTGCTTCTAGTTGGCCATATTGGCCAGCATTTTTACTTTATTCTTTATTTTTTTGTGGCTGAGTAGTATTCCATTGTGTGTGTGTGTATATGTGTACACACACACACAATGGAATACTACATTGTCTTTATCCAATCACCTGTTGATGGATACTTAGGTTGATTCCATGACTTTACTATTTACTAAATAGTGCTGTGATAAGCATATGGATGCAGGTATCTTTTTGATATAATGATTTCTCTCATTTTGGGTAGATACTCAGTAGTGGGATTGCTGAATCAAATAATTTTGTTTGTTGGTTTGTTTATTTAGTTATTTGAGCAATATCTCCACTGTTTTTCATAAAGGTTGTATTAATTTACATTCCCACCAACAGTGTAAAAGTGTTGCTTTTTCTAGGCATATTCACTAATATCTATTATTTTTTGACTTTTCAATAATAGCTAGAGTAAGACGATATTTCATTGTGGTTTTAATTTGCATTTCTCTGATGATTCATGATGTTGAGCATTTTTTTCACATGCTTGCTGGCCATTTATATGTCTTCTTTTGAAATATGTCTATTTATGTCCTTTGCCCACTTTTTAATGGGGCTATTTGTTTTTTGTTGTTCAGTTCTTTGAATTCCTTGTAGATTCTGGATATTAGTTCCTTTTCAGAAGAAGAGTTTGCAAATACTTTCTTCCATTCTGCAGGTGGTCTGTTTATTCTGTTGATTATTTCTTTTGTTGTGCATAAGCTTTTTAGTTAAGCCCCAATCATCTATTTTTGTTTTTCATGCATTTGCTTTTGAGGCTGTAATTGTTGTGAATTCTTTGCCTAGGTCAACGTCCAGAAGAATTTTCCCTAGGTTTTCTTCTAGTATTTTAGTAGTTTCAGATCTTACATTTAAATTGTTAAATCATCTTGGGTTGATTTTTGTATAAGATGAAAGAGAGGGGCTTCAGTTTTATGCTTCTGCATATGGCAATCCGATTTCCCCAGCGCCATTTATTGAAAAGAAAGTCCTTTACTCAATATATGCTTTTGTCAACTTTGTTAAAGATCAGTTGGCTGTAACTATATGGGTATATTTTTGGGTTCTCTATTCTGTTCCATTTATCTATGTGTCTATTTTTATACCAGTAGGATGCTGCTTTGGTTACTATAGACTTGTAGTATGAAGTCAGGTAATCTAATACCTCTAGGTTTGTTCTTTTTACTTAGAAGCCCTATTTGGGCTCTTTTTTGGTTCCATATGAATTTTAGGATTGTATTTTTCTGTTAAAAATGGCATTCATATTTTGATAGGAATTACATTGAATCTGTAGATTGCTTTGGCTAGTATGGTCATTTTAATGATATTGATTCTTTTAACCCATGAGCATGGGATGTTTTCCATTTGTTTGTGTTATCTATAATTTTCTTCATCAGTGTTTGTAGTTTTTCTTGTAGAGAGCTTTTACCTTCTTGGTTAAATATATTCCTAGGTATTTTGTTGTTGTTGCTATTGTTAATGGGATTGACTTCTTGATTTGGTTCTTAGCTTGATCATTATTATTGTATAGAGATATTACTGATTTTTGTACATTAATTTTTTTTGTTCTGAAACTTTACTGAATTCAGTTATCAAATTTAGGAGTCTGTTGGAGGAGTCCTTGGGGTTTTCTAGCTGTAAGATCACATTATCAACAGAGATAATTTGATTTCCTTCTTTCCAATTTGGATGCCTTTTATTTCTTTCTGTTGCTTGACTGCTCTGGCTAAGGCTTCCAGTATTATCTTGAATAGGAATGGTGAAAGTGGGCATCCTTTTCTTGTTCCAGTCCTTAGGAAATGATTTCAACTGTAACCTGTACAGTGTGATATTGCCTGTGGGTTTGTCATATATTGCTTTTATTATTTTGAGGGATGTTCCTTTAATGCCTAGTCTGTTGAGGGTTTTTATCATGAAGAGATGCTGAATTTTATCAGATACTTTTTCTGCATCTATTGAGAGGATCATATGGTTTTTGTTTTTAATTCTGTTTATGTAATGAATCACATTTTGTTGATTTGCATATGTTGAACCATTCTTGCATTTCTGGGATGTCTCACTTGATCATTGTGTAGTATCTTTTTGATGTGCTTTTGGATGCAGTTTGCTTGTATTTTGTTGAGGATTTTTGCATTTATGTTAATTGGTGATATTGACCTGTAGTTTTCTTTTCTTTTTCTTTTTTTTTTTTTTTTTTTATCTTTGCCTGGCTTTGGTATTAGGATGATACTGGCTTCATAGAATGCCAGTATCTATTCTTATCCATTATTTTTGGAAGAGTATCTGGAGTATTGGTACCAGTTCTTCTTCTTATGTTTTGCAGAATTTTGTTGTGAATCCCTGTGGTCATTGGCTTTTATTTTCTTGGGAGATTTAAAAATTGCTGATTCAGTCTCACTAGTCATTATTGGTCTGTTCAGGATTTCTGTTTCTTCCTGAATCAGTCTTGGTTGGTAGTATGTTTCCAGGAATTTATCCATTTCCTCCAGATTTTCTAGTTTGTGAACATATAGTTGTTCATAGTAGTCTCTGATTATTTTTTGTATTTATGTGGTATCAGTTTTAGCACTTCCTTTTTAATTTCTGATTATGTTTACTTGGATCTTCTCCCTCTATCTTGGTTAGTCTAGCTAATGGTTTATCAACTTTGTTTATCTTTCAAAGAACGAAATTTTTGCTTCATTAATCCTCTGTATTCTTTTGTTCTTAATTTTAGTTAGTTCTGCTCTGATTTTTGTTGTTTCTTTTCTTCTGCTAGCTTCAGGTTTGGTTTGTCCTTTTTTCCCCCTAGTTCCTTGAGGTGCAATGTTAGGTTGTTATTTTGTTATCTTTCTTTTTTTGATGTAGGCATTTAATACTATAAACTTCCCTTTTAGCACTGCTTTTTCTATATCCTAGAGGCTTTGGGATGTTTCCCTTTTCATTTGCTTCAAAAAATTTTAAATTTGTATCGTAATTTTGTCATTGACCCAAAGATCATTCAGGACTATGTTTAATTTCCATGTATTTGTATAGTTTTGAGAGTTACTCTTGGTATTGATTTCTAGTTTTATTACACTGTTGTCTGAGAAGATACTTGGTATAATTTTGCTTTTTAAAAATTTATTAAGACTTGGTTTGTGGCTTAATATGTTATCTGTCTTGGAGAATGTTCCCTGAACTGTTGAGAAGAATGTCTATTCTGCCATTTTAGGGTAGAATGTTCTACAAATGTCTTTCAGGTTTATGTAGTCCAAAGTTCAATTTAAGTCCAGTTTTTCTTTGTTGATTTTTTTGTCTCAGTGATCTGTCTAGTGCTATGAGTGTGGTGTTGATGTCCCCTGCTCTTATTGTATGGCTGTCTATAACTTTATTTAGATCTAGCATTATTTGTTTTATGAATCTGGGGGATCTGATGTCAGATGCATGTATATTTGTGATCATTATATCCTCTTGTTGAATTGATCCCTTTATCATTATTTTATGACCCTTGTATTTTTTTTACTGTTGTTGACTTAATGTCTGTTTCATCTGATGTAAGTATAGCGACTCCTTCTTGCTTTTGGTTTCCATTTGCATGGAATATCTTTTTCCACAACTTTGCCATCAATCTATAAGTGTCTTTTCCAGAAGGTGGGTTTCTTGTAAGCAGCATATAGTTTGTTCATGTTTTTTAATTCCTTCTGTTAATCTGTATCTTTGAAGTGGTGCATTTCATTCATTTATATTTAATGTTAACATTGATATGTGACTTTTCATTATTGTCATAATATTAATTGTTACCTAGTTGCTTTGCAGATTCTTTGTTTCTTCCCGCCACCCTTCCCCCTGCCTGTGGTTTGGTGGAGTTCTGTCATGTTGCCATTGATTTCTTCCTCTTTCTCCTTTATGTGATTCTTTTATGAGACCTGTGAGTTTTATACTGCATGAGTTTTTATAGTGGTGAATAACAACCTTTTGTTTCCATGTTTAGAACTCCTTTGGACATTTCTTATAGGGCCAGCCAAGTACTGATGAATTCCCTCAGCATTTGCTTGTCTTGGAAAAAATTTATTTCTTCTTCATTTATGGAACTTATTCTGGTGGGACAAAAAATTCATGATTGGCAATTTTTTTTTCTTTAAGCACTTTGAAAATGGAATCTCTTCTGGCTTGTAGTTTCTGCTGGGATGGTCACTGTTAGTCTGATGAGGTTTCCTTTATAGGTGACTGGATGCTTTTCTCTAGCTGATTTTAGAATTTTTTTTCTTTATGTTTACTTTAAACTGATGACAACATGTTGTAATGAAGTCCACCTTGCAATGTCTTTTCCTGGTGTTTACTGGGCCTCCTGTATCTAAATGTTTAAATCTCTTGCAAGACTAGGGAACTTTCCACCAATTATTTCTCTTAATCAGTTGTTAAAACTTTTTGCTTTTTATTCTCCCATACAAATCATTGGTATTCCCATGGCTAGCCCAGTCCAGCTCCACCCAGCTTCACCCCCACAACTTCCACTGAAGCTGAGCATAGAACCCAAACCACTGAGCATTCCACAGCCTAGCCCAATGCCTGGGACACTGGAAAACTTCTCCTGGTAAACAAAGATCCATTGTATACCATGAATCTATATATTGGTATTCCATTGGAATACCAATGATTTGTATGTTTGGAGACTTTGCATAGTCCCATACTTCTTGAAGGCTTCGTTTATTATTTTTTTATTTTTCCTTGACTGAATTAATTAAAAAGATCTGTTTTCCAGTTTCGTTATCTCTTTTGCTTGTTCTAGTCTGCTGTTGGAGATTTCAACTGTATTTTGTTATTTCTTCAACAATTTTTCTTTTCCAGACGTTCTATTTTTTAAGGTACTTATCTCCTTGGTAAATTTCTCATTCATGAATTGATATTTTTAGTATTAGTTTTCAGACTTCTTCTGAATCTTACTGACCTTCTTTAAAATCAATATTTTGAATTATTTACCTGGCATTTCAAATATCTCATTTTGGTTAGGATCTATTACTATAGAGTTAGTGTGATTTTTTTGGAGAGGGGTGTGATAACACCCTACTTTTTTATACTTTTAATATTGTTATGCTGTTTTCTTCTCATCTGAAGAAATAGTCATTTCGTATTTTTGCATTTACTTTTATTTGGACAGGAATTTTTTTGTTTTTTAAGAGATCTGAAGTGATTTTACTTTTATTTCCTTCACTTTAAGCCAATCATGAAATTTCACTGTGATTTCTGGGGTCAGGGCAGAAGGAATATGGTGTTAAGAATCATCAGGACTGTGGCTCAGTTGGCCCATGGAGGTACAGGCAGCGGAGACCCTCACTGAAGCAGCTAGAGGAGCACAGACTGCCCTACTGGCAGGTAAGTGATGTTCCAAGAGCAAGAGAACTGGCATTTGATGTCTTCTGTGGCTTCCAGCTTGTGCAACTCAATCAGGCCATCCCCCATGGTGGACAGTGAGTTGGTGATCAGCTTGGCTGCTTTGGAGTTACCCTCAGCAGAGATGATGGCTGCCTTTTTCTGCTGCTCAGCCTTTTTCCACCACAAATCTGGCCCTCTCTGCTTCCTGCTGAACCACCTGTTTGGATTTCACCACTTCTGTGAACTCCTTCCTGAAGGTCAGATACACCAATGACATTTTGTCCAGGATGAGCCCAAAGGAGGCTGCTCAGTCCTTAAGGTCGTTGCTCACCTGCCTGGAGACTAGCTCTCTCAGGTTAATTAGTTATCTGGCTAATCAAAGTGAGCCACCACTGACTTGAGGATCTCTGTAGTGATGGAGGACAGCACACGGTCATCATAGTCCTCTCTGATGCTGGTAAAGATGTAAGGAAGCTAGCTAGCAAAAGGCCAGAAGAGGATGTGCAGTGTGATGTTGACATTCCGTAAATCTTTGCTATCTGTGATGACTGTCACATTACATGGTTGAGAATGGCAGTGAAAGATAATTGGTTTCTATACCTATGGGATGAGAAAGTGAGTTGTTTTCCCTACTACAATGTTCTGTACTCCATGGAATTGGCCAAAGATGACAGCTCTGTGTGCAGCATCCACATTATACAAGGCAGAGTTTACCACATCTCCTGCAACAGCTGAGGCTGGGCCAAACTTGCTGATGAACTCAAACACTTTGGCAGTCATGTTTCCTTCTGCTGGAACTTCTCATACCTGCTTCCACTCTGACCTCCACATCAATTCCCCAGGCATGGATGGGACTTTTTAATTCTTCCTTGAGCATGTGACTATAAGATATGTTGAGTAGGACCATTTCGCTTTGCTTCTGAGTGTGTTCAGTGGCAAAGACTAGTTACAGAAAACCTTAGTTTGGTAGCTTTCTCAAATGCCAGTTATAGTAGCTGTGTACCAGGTTGGTGAGCAGGTTTATGGTCTCCTGAGAAGCTGGAGGGGTGGAGGCCACAGAAGCTTCTGTCATTCCCAATTGTTGTGCAGTTGTGTCAGCAGATTTTTTTATTTGGTTGTGCTGCTTGACCTCCAGGCCAGTAGGTGGCACTTGCAGGTAAGAGATGACTATGGTGGTACAATTGGGTTTATCTTGATCTTTGTTTACCAGGAGAAGTTTTCCAGTGTCCCAGGCATTGGGCTAGGCTGTGGAATGCTCAGTGGTTTGGGTTCTATGCTCAGCCTCAGTTGGAATTGTGGGGGTAAAGCTGGGTCAGCTGGACTGGGCTAGCCTGGACTCAGGTTTCCTAATGGTGGGTGCAAATACCTGCTCTGATGGGCCCAGGGGCAGTTGCCAAATGCCTGGAGACATTCCCAGGTAAGGAGTGAAAAACAGCCACTGCATGAAGTTCCTTGAATGGGAAGGGAGGGGTAGCACAAGCCCCTTGACTAGGTAAGTGGGTGTGGTACTCACTTATCTCTCACTCCTCAGATCCAACTGTGCTCCCTTCCTTGTTTTGACCAAGAGAGAAAGGTTGGGCACTCAGTAAAGTTGTACACAGATTGGCTTTAGATTGCAAAGCTGTTTATGACTGCAAATTTCACCATTTGTGCAAAACCAGAGCTCTCCGGAAAATTTCCTCCTCCTCTGATCCCATGAAGAGACAGAGCCCAATTCCAGTGCCCATAATTGCAGCACACTCTAAACTTGCTCCTCAGTTCTGGCTATGGGAGCTCCTCCCCCACTCCAGACCCAGGACTCCAATCTCCAGCTCAAGACTCTCTAATGCCCATGGCAGGCACTGCTGCTATACCTATCCCACCCAGTTTGGAATGAGCAAGGATGGAGAATGGTATTCTCCAACTGGGTGCCAGGAGAAAATGCCTAGGGTACTTCTCAGTTTCTTTCCTTCTCACAGTATCCAAGCCTTTCCCCCAGTTAGCTCCAGGGCTTGGGAGGAACAAGGTACTTTACTGTGCCTTGAATGGCACAGCTCCCCAATGGAAAGGTGGAATGTAGAGTGATACGCTTTGAGTCTCTGTCCCCACCAAGTCTCATGTTAAATTCTAGTCAATAGTGTTGGAGGTGGGGCCTGGTGGGAGATGATTGGATCATGGGAGTGTATTTCTTATGAATGATTTAGCATCGTCCTTTCAGCACTATTCTTGTGCTAGTGAGTGAGTTCTCATAAGATCTGGTTGTTTAAAAGTGTGCAGCATCTCCTCTCTTACTCTGTCTTGCTACTGCTTCTGCCACATGAGACCCTTTGCACCCCCTTTGACTTCTGCCATGACTGGAAGATTCCTGAGGCCTCCCCTGAAGCAGAACCTGCTAGGCTTCCTGTATAGTCTGCAGAACTGTGAACAAATTAAGTCCCTTTTCTTTATAAATTACCTAGTCCCAGGTCTTTTTTTACAGCAGTGAGAGAACGGACTAACTCCTAGAAGGACACTGTCTCCCCTTCTCGTGTACTGGGTCTTCACTCACATTTCTCAGCCAGATGCTGCTGTGCAGACTGCCTGCTTACCTTCTCTTTTCTGAGATCTGAAGTGTCCTTTGCTTTTCTGTTGAATTCTCATGTTCCTTCTTGAATAAAAGATCACAGTGAATCTCTACACACTGTTTTGCTTCTTCCAAGTAGGTGAGGCATGCTAGAAAAGCCTCTAATCTTCCATCATGGGAGAGAAAAGCAGAATAGTTTTGTAAATGTTTATTTTACTTTGCTTTTATTGAACTTCCATTTCTGGGTTTGTAGTCATCAAATTTGGAAACATTTTAGCCACATTTTTTCTAATACTTTTTGTCCCCCACTTCAATTCTCACCTTTTATTCTGGACTCCAATTACATGTATTTTATTTTGCTTGATATTATTCCACTAAGGCTTTTTTAAAAACTTTTTTTCCCTATGCTATTTATTTTAAGTAGTCTCTGAATTAGATATTTGTTGCTGCTCAACAAATCATTCTAAAACTTAATAGTTTAAAGCAATGATAAACATATATCAAATGATTTCTGTGGATCATGAATTTGGGCGTGACTTAGCTAATGGTTCTGGCTTGGAGTATCCCTCACCGAGTTGCAGTCAAGATATTGTCTTGGGACTGCAGTCATTCCAAGATGGCTCATTCAGATTGTTGATAAGTTGGTTCTGATTGTTGGGAGGAGGTCTCTGTCCTTTGCCATTTGGAGTGCTTCATAGTTGCTGTCATTTGAGTGTTTTTGCGACTTGATGGCTAACTTCTCTCATAGCAAGTGATCCAAGTGAGCAGACGAAAGTGGAAATGTCTTTTATGACAGCCTTAGGAATCACATAACTTCAATTCTGCTCCAGTCTGAAGATCACACAGACATATCAAATCCTGGTATTACACAGTGAGTGGGTATTGCACAGTGACACAAGTACCAGGAATTGAGGGTCATTGGTACTATCTTGGAGGTTGGCTACCACAGTTTATATTGTTATGTCTCTAAGTGTATTGATGTTTTCTTCTGAACTATCCACTCTGTTTTTCAGTTCAATTCAGTTACTTTTTTTTTCCATTTTGGATGCTGTATTTTTCATCTCTAGAAGATCTATTTGGGTCTTTTATTATACCATTTACTTCTCTTTTTCTCATGTTCATGTTTTCATTTAGACTCTTTAGCCTAATAAAAATGTTTGTAAAAGTGCTTTTAAGACTTGTCTGTGAACTTCATTACTTCTGCCATTTTGAGCCTGTTTTTATTTATTGATTTTCCTTCTAGTATGGGTCTTATTTTTCCTCTTTTTTACACGCCTAGTAATTTTTTATTGGCTGCTAGACATTGTTCATTTTACATTTTAATAAGTGAGTTATATATAGATATATATATTTAAGAAATACTGAACTTTGTTCTGGGAGATATTTGCTTTACTTCATTCACTCAATCCTTTTGAAAGTTGCTTTTTATCTTTGTTCAGGAAAGTTCAGAGCAGCCTTAACTCTAGAGTTAATTTATCCTCACTTTTAAAGCATGACTTCTCTGAAGACTCTACCTAATTATGTTTTATAATACCTCTCAACTCTGGCTTATGGAAGCACAAACTATTTTGAGACATAAGTAAGCTCTAGGAATATTCAGCCTCCTGATTTTCTGTGACTTTTCCTGGCTTCATAGTTTAAAACCCCATCATATACAAATTGGTCATCAGTCAAAGACTCAATAAAAAAACCCTTTCAGATCTCCAGATTTTCTTTCTAGGCAGCTCCCTCTTCTTCATTACTCTGTCCTAAAAATCCTAGGCATTTCAGCCTCTCTGGACTTCTATATGTGTCTTAACAGTTCCTCAAGACTATCATCTCTGTTTCGTTCCCCTTCTCTGTGCTGTAGCCTAGAAACTGCCTTCAGGTTTCTAGGACAATCATAGGGCTTAACTTATTTGTTTCCTTTCCTTCAGTATCAGCCTTGTGCTGCCTATCATCCAAAGTCTATGAATAATTGTTTTATTTATTTTGCCCTGTTTTCTAATTGTTTTTAGTAGAAGGGAAATTCTTATAGCAGTTAATCCTGGATGGGTGAAAGCAGAAATGATATGTGGGGCTTTGGGGAGAAGTTGAATAGTCTGGGCACTGACCAATGAGAACAATTGTTAGTAGTGCTGGAGTAGAGACTGGGAGGCCTCCCCTCGTGCCAGGCAGGGACGAGCTTTTCCCTACTCTTGACTTTGTTGAAATCAAAATCTGTTTACTTAAACATATTTTGGTCCTCTCTCTTTTCCTTTACTTACTTTACCTATGGGGAGGTTCCCCAAACCTGGTTCATATTTTGGGCTAGAATAGCTGGCTTAGTGCTGTTCTCCTGCTTTCTTTTGGGAGCAAACCCAGAGGGTGATATGCTGGTATAAGAAGGGGGCACATAACTCAGACCCTGGGATTCAGGGTGCTCACTGAATTTGAAGTGCCTGGAACATCTAACTGGAGATGTCTTGTAGGGAGTTGGATACAAGGGTCTGGAGCTCAAGGAGAGGTCTGGGCTGCTATTTTACAGCTGTGTGAACAAGATTACTGGTAAGAAGGAATTTCTTGAGGGCAGTGTCTGAAATGAGGTCGAAATCCCATAAAGATCTGCTGAACAAATGAGTTAATGAGTTCCTGAATAGGCATTGTTCCCAATAAAAGGTAATTCTGAACACTAGGAAAACTCATACATATGTAGTGAGAGAAGTTAACAACATTATGGATTTATTATTCTGTCACTATCACTGATTAATTTGCTAATTAAATTTTAAATTGATTTTTCTATATAATAATACTGTGAACATCTTTAGAAATAAAAGGTGTGCTAAGAAAGAAAAGAAAAGCTTAAAAATTTGGGGTGAGATTAACAGCAAATTATTCATTAGTTGCTGAGAAGTGGTTACATCTGTTATTGTGAGTACAATTAATACTGCTCACATTATTCAGTCAGAGAAATAATATCTAATTACCAAGAGGTTATATAAAGTCACATAAGTAGAATGAAAGAGATTATACTAAGGGATAGAAGAACTAGTTTTGACATATAGGCAAGGAAAATTGGATACTACTGTGACTTTATAACATTACAAATTTTATTACAGAACATGTTAGCAATTTCTATTAACATTTATAGATGACCTTAATTTCAAAAATGTTTTGAAATAGAAAGGAACTTGCATACATTCATGTAATTCTGGTATATAAAGGGCTTTGATCTGTTACTAAAAGAGAGAAGCAAATTGACATAATTTTTATACATATTAAATCAATTTTTGTCTTCTCACTTGAGAGCTTTAAAATAATAAAATGATCAATATGCACATTAGGGTGAACTCTATTTGCTACCAATTATCTGTATTGTTTAAGAAAAAAACCATTGAAAGGAATTAAGTAAACAAACAGGTTTTGTTTCATATTGCAAATCATTTTAATGTGACTCTTACTGATAACTCAGACATAAGATGGTTAAACCGATTTTTTTAAAAGTGTCTATATTGCCCAGGGTTTTAGAATTTTATGGATATAGAGAATAGTAGGAGCTACAGATGTAACCCAATCTTTGGGGTAGGGGATAATGTCAGTAAATCTGATTCATATTTTGATGCCACTTCTCTGTTTAGCTAATTAGAATATGAGTGTTTTTTTTCCTTTGAAAATGAGTTAAAATTTTAATGCAACAAAAACAATGTCAAGAAACTTGGATTTTAGCCCTACTTTGCTTGTAACTATCTATAGAACATCAGAGCATTCAATAACCTCTCCATAGATCCAAAATGTCAGAATAGGATCTATGTTTCCGTTTATTTATGGAATCAATATTTACTGAGTACCTAATATATGGCATAGGCTGGTTTGGATTCTGAGGATATGGTGATGAGCAGGATAGATAAAGCTTCCATTTAAATTGCTTACAGTCTAGTTGGAAAGGGAGAGACGGAATAGGTATATAAACAGATAATATAATATCAGAAAATGCTAAGTGCAATGAAGAAACTATGAGATAACAGGATAAGAAGTGGCAGTGGCAGTAGGCTGCGTTACACTTGGTGGTCAAGGAAGGGTTTTCTAAGAAGGGAATTTTTAAGCTGAGATGATAAGGAGAAAGCCATTTGAAGACTTGTTGAAAGGTCGCTCCATAATGAACAAACAGCAAATGCAAAAGCACTGTTCCAAGAACAAGTTTGGAATGTTCAAAGAGACATAATAAATAAAAGGTGGAGGGAGGTGGATATGACATGAAGTTTGAAAAGTAAACACAGATCATTTCCACTACCATATTTTTTGTCAGCTTTGTTGAGATATAATTGACTTGCAATAAATTGCGTATACGAGTTTCCTAATAGTGCCATAACAAAGAACCATAAGCTGAGTGGTTTGAAACAACAGAGATTTTATTTTCCTATAGCTCTAGAGGCCAGAAGTCCAAGATCAAGTTGTCTGCAGGGCCATGCTCCCTCTGAAGCTGCTGGTCTAGAATGTGTTCCAGGCCTCTGTTGTAGCTTCTGGTAGTCCTTGCTTTGAGGCAACACAATTTCAGTCTTCACCTGGCATTCTCCTTGTTCATGTGTCTGTGTCCAAATTTCCTCTTTTTTGTAAGGAGATGTATCCGATCATATTGGCTAGTGGTTTACTTTACTACAAATTTCATTTGTAATGAACTTATTTCCAAATAAGGTCACATTCTGGCATACTGCAGGTTAGAACTTCAACATTTGAATTTTGGGGGTACATAATTCAACCCCTAACCTTGCATATATTTTGACAGGTTTTAGCATATGCATATCCTATAAAATCATCATCACATTCAAGATAATGAACATATTTTTCACCCCTTAAATAATTCCTCCGCCCCTTGGAAATCCCTCTCTCCTTCCCTTCCTTGCCTTTCCTCATCCCCAAGTAATCATTAATCTGCTTTCTGTCTTACATTAATTTGTATTTTCTGGCATTTTATATAAACAGAATTATAGGGCATGTACTCTGTTTTGGTCTATCTTAATAATATTAAGATTATAACATAATTATTGATATTCATGTCACTGCTGTGTCAGTAGTTTATTTCTATTTATTGCTGACAAATATTCTATTGCATGTATATGACGTATTTGTTTATCACCTGTGGATGGACATTCAGGTTGTTTCCAGTCTGGGGCTATCAAAAATAAAAGTGCTATGAATGTTTGTGTACAAGTTCATGTATGGACATATCCTATTATTTCTCTTAAATACTTAGGAGTGGAATGGCTGGATCATATGGTAGGTATATGTTTAACTTTTGGAGAGACTTCCATGCTGATGAACTTGTATCATTTTCTATTTCCATCAGCATTGTATTTGAATTTCAGTTGCTCCAGTACCTTGCTAACCCTTGGTGTTTCCAATTTTTAAACTTTCGGCAGCCTAAGAAGTGTGTAGTGCTATGTTATTGAGGTCTTAATTTGCTTATCTCTGAGACTAATGATGAAAATTTTTCAACTGTTTCCTTCCCGCCTATATACTTTGGTGAAATGGCTATTCAAAACTTTGTTTATTTAAAAAATGGGATGATTTTTTCTTATAATTGAGTATAGCAAGTTCTTCATATATTTTGTATACAAGTTCTTTATCTTATATATATAGTTTGCAAATTAGTTTTCTTTCATTTTGCTAAGATGTCTTTGTTATTTTAACAATGTCTTTTGAAGAGAGAAGTTCTTAATTCTGATGGAGTCCTATTTATCATTTTAAAAAATGGATCATGCTGTTGGTGTTACAGTTAATAAAGTTTTGCCTAACAAAATTTTATTCCATGCTTTTCTTCTGGAAGTTTTCGAATTTTAGTTTTTACATTTCATGTTAACATTCGTATATAATGCAAGATATGAATTGAAGTTATTTATTTAATTTAAAAAATTATTTATTTTTACATATGGAAAACAAATTGTTCCAGCACCATTTGTTGAAAATACCATTCATTCTCTACTTAATTTCATTTTCACCTTTCTTGAAAATCATTTGACCACATGTGTACAGGTTTATTACTGGACCATATTCTGTTCCAACGATCTGTCTTAACACCGTTTTCTTAATTGCCATAGTTTTACAATCTTGAAATCAGCTAGTGCAACTTCATCTAACTTACACTTATTTTCTCAAGTTTATTTTGGCTATTCTATGTCTTTTGCTTATGAATATAAATTTTGGAATCAGCTTGTCAGTCATTACAAAAAACTTGCTGGAATTTTGATTGGGACTATGTTGAGTCTATAGATAAATGGGGAGAATTGAAATCTGAACATTATTGAGTATTTTGATTTTTGAACATAATACATCTCTCCATTTATTTAAGTATTCTTTAATTTTTCTCAGTAATATTTTGTAGTTTTTAGTGCATGGTTCTTATACATCTTTTGCCAGGTATATCCTTAGGTATTTCATAATTATTAATGCTATTGTAAATAGCAATGGTGCAAAGCAATTGCATTTTTACCATTGAAAGTAATGCCACTGAAAGTTTCAACGCCATCGAAAGTTTTTGTCATTAATTTCAATGGCAAACATTCAATTACATTTGTACCAACCTAATAGTATTATTTTTTATTTCAATATCTGATTAAAATTTGATATCTGTATGTAGAAATGCAATTAATTTTTGTATATTAATCTTGTATCTTGCAACTTTACTAAACTCATTTATTAGTTTATTAGTTCTCGTAGACTTTTATAGATTCAATAAGATTTTCCACATAGATGATCATGTTGTATGTGAATAAAATTTTACTCCTTCTTTTCCCATCTGAATGGCCTTTTGCCCTTGCCTTATTGTATTAAAATTGCACCTAAGTAGTGTTGAATAGAAGATGTGAAAGCAAACATTGTTGCCTTTGTCCTGATCTTAAAGGAAATTTATTCTGTCTTTCAATATTAAGTATATCAATCATAATTTTTTTGTTGATGCCTTTTATTAAATTAAGAAGTTTTCTTCTATTCCAAGTTTGCTGAGAATTTTTTTAGGAATGTATGTTGGATTTTGTTAAATGCTTTTGTGTGATTGTATATATGTGTGTGTGTGTTTCCATTGAGATCATCATAAGGCTTTTATTTTCAGTCTGCTAGTATGGTGAATTTTCTTGATTGAATGCAAAGTACCCTTGCATTCTTGAAATAAATTCCACTTTGACCATGATGTATTATCCTTTTTATATATTGTTTATTTTGTTTTGTAAAATTTTGTGAAGAGTTTTGCATCTATGTTCATTTTATGAGGGCTATTAGTCTGTGGTTTTCTTTTTTGATGTCTTTCTTGTGAACTCTAGCTGCCTTGAGATCCATGGACTCCCAGGTCTAGCTCCTTAATTTGGTGATGCTTCTGGCCTCTGCCTTGGTAAACTTTCTTGCACTATGGGCTAGAAACTTCTCCAGGCAATTTCTCCCTGTTTGTTTCCCATGTCTCTTGGATCTCGTACTTTTGTTACCTGAGGTCCAGTGTGTACAGAGACATTATTTTATATATTTTGTACTGTTTTATAACTATTTTAGGTGAGAAAGTAAATCTGGATCAGAAGCACAATTTAAACTTGCCTGAATTTTTTTTTTAACAGTATGAAATCATATACATTAAGGCTTTTTTAGCAAGAAAATCATTACCCAAATGCATGATGTTTATTATAATTCTTCTAGTAACAGGTCAAGTGTCTATCAGTTGCCCATTACATATGTACACACACACACACATACATAGACACACACACACACATACACACACACACACACACACACACACATATCTCCCAGGGATATGTATGTAAATTCACTATAAAATGAGTTCCTGAATCAATGCTTTATACAAAGGAGGCACTAATTCCATTAGAAACACACCTCTAACATTCTTCCATGTATCATACTCTTGTATTAGCATCTTGTCTGAAATTAGGTTGGCACCCTCATTTCCAGTTTCCCTGTTTTCAAAATTATCTGATTACACAGTAGTTCACATTCCCAAGACTTTGGAGCCCCTGGAATGGCCATTTCTAGGTATATATCTGTTAAACTAAATATGGCCTGAGGATACCTCTGGGTTGTGCCTACATTATGAACTGCAACCTAACTTAGTATGTAAACTAACTGACAGCCTAACTAGCAGTATACTTCTGTAACAAACTGCTGAGTTTCAGCTCATCACAGCAGCTGAGCTTCAATCAATTACAGGCAGCCTGCTGATCAGACCTTGTCCAAGTAAGGCAAGTGCTGAGCTACAAAGGAATCAAGCTGTTTATGTATCTCATTTCTACTTTCTGTCCATAAATGCTGCCTTCCCATATTGAGGAGCAGAGCTCTGTGAATCTGCTGATTCTAAGGGCTGCCTGACTTGACAGTCGTTCTTTGCTCAATTAAACTGACAGAAACAAGCAATGGGAAATGATTCCCTATTCAATAAATGGTGCTGAGATAACTGGCTAGCCATATGCAGAAGATTGAAACTGGATCCCTTCCCTACACCATATAGAAAAATCAACTCAAGATGGATTAAAGACTTAAATGTAAAATCTAAAAGTATAAAAATTCCTGGAGGATAACCTCAGAAATATCATTCTGGATATAGGATCAGGCAAAGATTTCTGTGACAAAGACAACAAAAGCAATTGCAGAAGAAACAAAAATTGACAAAAGGGACCCTTAACTAAAGAGCTTCTGCATTATGGCCCAGAAACTTTCTCCGGTAAGTTTCTCCCTGTTTGTTGCCCATCTCTCTAGGATCATGTACTTTTGTTAACTAATGTAACGGCAAAATAAACTATCAACAGAATAAACACACAATCTATAGAATGGGAGAAAATATTTGCAAAGTGTGCATTTGACAAAGGTCTAATATCCAGAATCTATAAGGAACTTAAACAAATGTATAAGCACAAACCAAAGAACCCTGTTAAAAAGTGGGCAAAGAACTTTTCAAAAGAAGATATAAATGTGGCCAACAAACATATGAAAAAATGCGCAACACCACGAATCATTAGAGAAGTGATATTACCTTTTAATAGAAACTGCAGTAAAGAGAAGTCAAGCATGCCAATGTCATATAGTGAATAAATGGCAGGGCCAAAATTTTATCCAGGTCAGCTTGACATCCTGCCAGATGTGGCCATGTTCCTCAGATAGTCATTCTTTCGCATGTGTAAATTTTATTTAATATCTTAAAAAATCGAAATAAAAAACAATAAAATATTTTGAACTGAACATTTTGTTCTAAATGGCAACAGATGCCATTTACTCTGGATTTATATATAAAAGTTGCCTTTGATTTTTAGATGAGGAGTAATTGCATATATCTTTACATGAACACTTAGGTAAAACTTGAAGCGCTCAAGCCCCAGATAAATTTTTATTCTCAAGACTTACTTAGATGATGAGTATTTTTTGAATTTGATATTTCCCATTCTGTATTTATCTTTTATTAATATTAATAAATAAATATTAACAAGGAATATATTTAAAAGGGTAATTTTATTTTGAAACAGGAGAAAGGAAACTGCGTGCTTCAATAATGTCAGAGTTTACAGGGAAAAATATTGTGAGCTTGTTTGTCTAAATACATTTTATTTGGAGTTCAGTATGAATTTTCAATAGATGTTTTTCAGATAAGAAAGCAGTAAATCAAATACAATTATATAAACAAGAAGATCAGAGGGGATTATCCTGAAGGGTATAAAATGAACCAAGAGCTTTCAGTTTGGACCATCACAGCGTCTGCTCACCAATGCAAAGGTAGGTGTCTATAGTGGAAAGGCTCTATGAAATGAAATGTTCTTTAGTGGTTTTTTTTTTCATTTTCGCAATTTTATCATTTATTAGAAAGTGGCAAATACTGAAAGATAATTTGCTTCAATAGGCTCTAACATTTTAAATTATTGCTCCAAATTGTTTAGTAGAAGGTGAAGGTGAGTGAACTACATACATAAGGATAAGAAAAAAATTTATTGACTTAAAGAAAGAGAAACAATTGGTTAGTTCCTTAAGGAAGGATATTTGATATGCATGGCTTTCTTCTGTTTTCATTTTGATTTAAATATTGTTATCAAATTAATGATATGTGTATTAAATCTTTTGAATTATTGTATTAATGGTTATCTTTTATGAAAATATACTTCTGGGAAATGTTAGAGCAAATTCATTTTTGAGTACCTGCAGGGGTAATGTGCTCTGTATTACAAGTTCTTTTTAGTTATTTAATAGCTAAACCTCCTTTGATAGTGTTCAACACACACACCTGCTTTAGTGAAGTTCCAGGATTGTTCATAGATGGGCAGTTAGTTCTTTTCATAGTAAGGAATTTGGAGAGTAAAAACCAATGAAGGAAATTAGCAGAGCAGAGAGGAAAGTGTTTATTAAGAAAGTAGCATTGGGAGCAAAAATAAGAGGAAAAAAGAGGGGAAAAGAGCGAAAGAAAGAACATATCTTGGAATAAGAAAATATGTTGAGGGTAGGGACGTATATGGTCATGCATCTGAAGAAGGCATCTCATTATTTAGGCCCTGCCTAAAACCATGCCTTCTATGTTTAGGCAGCCAATAAATTATTTATTATGATGTCAGAATAGGCAATTAAGTTGCAAAGATGAGAACTCAGATGACAATAAAGAAGAAACACAGAGGAAGGGATTATCTAATGCTAATTCGTACAGTGTTATATAGTTATATGATCTTATATAGAGCGCCAGGTGTTTCAATGTATTGTTCTTTTTATGACTTTAGCAAGGGACATATGAAAAAATGAAGGCACAACGATATTAAATTGCTCAGTCGCACACAACCACAATTAAATCCTGAAGTAGAATTTAGATCACTAACTCTTATCAATCTTAGCTCCAGAGATCTGACACTAATTTATCGTACAGAATTACAGACTATGTGCTGCAAAGACTTTCATGATCATCTTCGGGTTCTAAGCCTTCCTTGAATAGATAAGAAGGTTGAGGTCCAGAAAGAGTCTGTGGGTGAAGTTTTACTATTTGCAATAAAGAAGTAAAGGAGAAAGAACAGTTCTTGCTTTCTTTACGCCCACAAAGTTGTACAGCTACTGTGGCTGGTAATTTAGCACTTTCATTTTCCACTTTTGTTAGCTTAGAGTTCTACATTTATAGGAGAAACTTCAAAAAATATAGAGTATCCATAGTGAGTATCACAATAACAGGAAAACCAAAACAAATTTTCATCCTACATTTTAAAAAGCGTCAGGTGTACTTGTCACTTTCTATTTTGCAGATGGGGAAATAAGACCTAAATAGATTATATATTTTAGTCACATTCTCATAGATCCATGGAAGAACTCTGTTTCTTAATTTTTAGACCAATTTTTGCATCACCAGGCCACTGTATTTCTTTTCTATAGAATTATAGAGCTAAAAGTTAGAATATGTGAACTTAACTGTTTCCTATAGAAAATACTCAGTAGCTGGCTATCTAAACAAGCAAGAACTATAATGATCATGATGGGTAAGTGTTTTGCATAATATGCTAGTTAGTAATTTTAAGATCCTGCAGAGGATCCTCAAGGTCTGTGTCTCTAAAATACCGGAACCAACTCTGTACCATAGAGGGAGCTCACATTTGAGAAGCACTTGAGAAAGCCAGACTCCATGAGTAAGGAATTTGTATGCTTTTGCTCCTTAACTGAAATATCAAACAACAGGAAACAAAAAACAAAATCAAAACAAACAAAAACAAAAAACCCTAGGAGGAACGTTTGAATATGCAACATTTCATTTAAAAGAATTTGTGAGAAAAACTCCTCTTATTTTAACCTTGAAAAGTTAAGTCATCCTAAAATGGGTTAGTTCACTTTCTTGTGTAATAAGAAGTAAGTAAACATAAATCTTTGATAATTATGGGTCTTAAAGTCATAATTTGGACTCTTTCAGAGCACTAGAACAATTTGTGTTTTTATTATTTGTGTTCATATTAGCTCCTCCACTGGACAGTCATTCCTTTAGGTAAAGGACCATACCTTACCCGTTTGTGTCTGTCAGTGCCTGGTTCAGATGCTCAATATATGTTTATCTAATTTATTTGCAATTCTTATTCTAGGAATAGAAAGTTGGTTGAAATGACCACTAATCTCTGGAATTTGACATTTAAAATAAATCCCTGGTAACCTGCGTAATGTGGTTTTCATGGTTTCTCATAAGTTGACTGAAAAACAAAAATCCTGGTCAACCGAGGCTGACCCTATGAAGCTTCAGTTAACAGAGGTTTTAGTGTATACAGCTTAAAGATGCTGTTAGGATATAACTTACAGATTTGGGAAAACCTTGGTACTTCTGATGATTGAACAAAATGTTTGGTAAATTATAATTTATTTAATAGAACAAGCAAACAAGATTATGTTCACAGACAACAATACTACTCCGTTAAGGTATAGATTTTCTTTACTGACAATGATACTTGAGATGGAAAAAAAAAATCCAAGCACATCTAGCTAGCTGTACAATATTTGTAAGATGAAAAAATCTTCTTAATCTTTGAGGTGATCAACTTACATCCAAAAGTATGAAATTTGATTACCCTTCTTCAGTAGTAGAACTAAAATAATTTGTCATAACATTATCCAGGGATAATGATGTTGATATTGATATCATTATCCCTCTGGATAACTATATTCAATCAATACATATTGATAATGATATCCAATTGATATTGAACAAGTTCTCCATCATGCCAGCTCTATTGAGATTCATGTTCTGTTTCTCCCTGAGGCACTATGAATCCTCTGTTTTCTTTCATGCATCTAAAAATTATTTAATATTCCTGGCTAACCCATAATGGAGCTGTCATCCTTGATTGTATTCTTCTCATTGTGTCAACCTTTCTTTTTTTTTTTTTTGCCTGTTAATCTTTTTGAGAACAAATTACATTCCTCTTTCTTGTAAAATAATCTTTTATTTGTTCCAATTATACATATTTCAACCTTAAAGGGATATCCTAAGGGTCCAGAAGTAAAATCAGGGGGTTCCTAGATTTCTGAGTTAGCCCCTTAACACCAGTGGTCATTTTAGTTGACCTTGTTTGGACCTTATCTTTTTGGTGACTTCTTCGACCAAATGGGTAGAATTATAAGCATGATTATATGCATTGGGATGGTATTGAAGTTTGGTTATACTTTATCTTGGTTTCTTTGCTCTCTCTGATTTTAACCAGTAGGTTGTTTAATTTTGTCTTTGATTTAGCATGGCTGCTGTCTTTCTGATGTCCATGCTTCTTGGCCTTGCGTGTGGGCAAACGATGTCTTTTTGTATTCCAACTGAGTATACAATGCACGTAGAAAGGAGAGAGTGTGCTTATTGCCTAACCATCAACACCACCATCTGTGCTGGATATTGTATGACACGGGTATGTAGTACATGTCACTTCTTTTGGCTGCAAATTATGTAAGCTTTGAAGAAGTCCATTCTTATGTAGAAAGGAAATGAAATAAATCACAACCTCATTTCCCAAACCTAATGGTTATTGGCTCCTTAGAAGCAGAGTACACAGGTTGCAATATTATGTGGATCTACTCAGCACAATGGATATAGATAATTTTGTAACAGTTTTATGTCCCAGATTTACTTAAACCTTATCTTGTTCCTATGATCAAGGATAAAAGAGAGGAGGGTGTCTCTTTTGTCTCTGTAGGATTCAACGTGGTTAAGCTAGTATTGGAGAACGGGGCTAAGGAATTCTTTCCCAGTTGTATTTGTGATGAAGGGATATAAGTGAATTCAGTTTTATGTTTCCATTATCCATACATTTCCTGAAGTCCTGTCACATTATGGTCTCTTTTTTGCTCTTTCCTCAGGATATCAATGGCAAACTGTTTCTTCCCAAATACGCTCTGTCCCAGGATGTTTGCACATATAGAGACTTCATCTACAGGACTGTAGAAATACCAGGATGCCCACTTCACGTTGCTCCCTATTTTTCTTATCCTGTTGCTTTAAGCTGTGAGTGTGGCAAGTGCAATACTGACTATAGTGACTGTATACATGAGGCCATCAAGACAAACTACTGTACCAAACCTCAGAAGTCTTATCTGGTGGGATTTTCTGTCTAACTTTACTAGTGATATAATTTGCAATTTGGTTAAATGTGCTTGCCTGAAATAAAGCTAATAAAAATGTTATGTTTCACAATATCTTGTATTCGAGTACTATTTAAACCATACCCATACCTAACAGGCGTTAGTGAGCTTAAGGGGTTTTAGAAGAAAACGTGAATGAATGGGCCTTCTAAGCTCAGATGAATGATAGTTTTCACGTGAAAGAGCAGAGTAGAGGTAAAATGGAAAACAGGGATATGAAATGCCAAAAAGCTCGCCTCGAGCAGGCTCTCCTAACAGAGGGCCAGAAGGTTTCTATGACTTAGAAAGTAAATGTGGGACCACTACACAGTTATGAAGAGAGAGTAATGTAATCAAAAGCTGAAGGCATACATGGCGTCAGGGTACTAGAGCCACCTACTTCCAAGGCTAGAAGCAGGGCTGGTATGGAGGTGGGGAATAAGGAGCATGTGGAATCTACAATGCGGTGGTTTATCCTAGTCATTCAAATGCACTGGATAAAACTCCACCAAAACTCAGAAGTCTAGGAACTCTTCTCTTTAATTAATTACTCTGGTGGGCCAATTGACCTATGAAAGTTATACCCCCAAAAGTCAGTTTACAAAGCCTAGAAAAGAGGCCACGATCATTTTACATGTGGAAGTCTAAATCCTTCATAGTCCTTCAAGTAATAGGAGATGCTTTTCAGCATTTATACCAAAAGCAACTGGTGCTGTTTTGACTTTTAATATAATGAAAAACCAATATTATTATGAAAGGTTTTAGGGATGGGGGAAAGTGCAAAGGGATTTGAGAGAGTAGAATTATCCTAAATTCTAATCTAAACCTTCATCAATATTGAAACACTGTTTTCTGGTAAGTGTGCTTGGTAAGCAGCTGTTTATTTTTCTTTTCCTTCCTTAGATACTCTTTCATGAGAATTTGGTTTCAACAGATGATTGAAGTGAGACAGACCTAGTGCCCTGTAGACTAGCTCTCAAAAAGATGATATATCCTCTATTTGTCCATTCCTTTTCATTCACACTGCCCCCACCAAGGTGAAAAATCAGTTGTCGGTGGGGCCAGTTGCCTTTGCTATATTCTACAGCCACCAGTTAAATTCAGCTAGGCATATTGTAAATGTCTGTATGCTGACAGTGCATGGGGTGGGTGGAGGAGGGTGGTGATGGTGGTGGTGGGGTCCTGCAGATGGATTAGTACAATGGGGAGGGAATAGATGTGTATTTACATGCAGAAGTCAGAACCCACATTATTTTTACTTTAATATCTGAAGTTGATATTTACATGGTCTCCATATATTAATCTAGGGTTTTGGGTTCTCATATCAGTTGATAACATGGACATTTAAAGCTGCATACCACTTAAAATTGTATACCATATATAGATCTTTGATTAATAACTGAAAAGTCTAATGTTCAAATCTAACTGGTACTAGTCACACATGCCTTCATGGATTCTGAGAAAGTTTTTTCAAGGATTTGAACTATGGAAAGGCCAAGGGCTTTAGGGAGGCCCCTTATAAATAGTCCAGATCAGAAGAAGACATGACTTAAATGGGCTTGCTCAACCTGCAGGGAGGAAGCTAGGCCTGGACATGGGTGTGGTGGGCCTGTCCCATCATGAGCAGCAGAATATTAGATTGGGCACATCAGAGACAACTTGTTTCCTCCCACTGATGGCAGTCCACCTGTAATATGAATTACAGATGGTCTCTGACTTACAATGGTTTGACTTATGATTTTTCAACTTTACGATGGGTTTATCTGGATGTAACCCCATCACAAGTCAAGGAGTTTAATACATCTTTGTATTAAACTATTCTTGACAGTGGAGCTGTCCAAGGCAAAGAATTCTTAGTATAGCACATAGGCATTGGAATGACCAACAATTTGCATCAATTGGATCCAGAAACTCAGGCATATGGAAATAGTTTGTTTCGGAGGATCTTGGTGTTCTTTGGGTTTAAGAGAGGGAGAATGAATAGAGAGATTAGAAATGGGAAGGTGAAGAATCATTGCTTGTATAATCAGAGAAAGATGGAAACTGGAACATCTTCTGAGGGGATCATTAAATTCAACCTAACGTTTAAAGGAGTCAATTCTTGGCAGAGGAAATTTGAGACTAGCTGCTTTTTTAAAAAAGTCTTTCTTATTCCTCATTTGACTCTGAAATATAAAAGGAAATTAGTAATAAAAACTCTCCTTTATAAGGAAATTGCTTTCTTTAAAAAAAAATGAGCAAGACTGAGTTTCAGTGCAATAAAAATTATTTTATAAAGGCAACTTCCACTCTGTTGTTCACTGTTGGGTTCTTCCCTACTTGCTCATCTCTCCGGGTTAACTCCCACTTATAAGACCACTCCGTCTCACTTTCTCTACTTCTGCTATCCTCCTTCTACCTGCTGCTTCTGCTTGCTTAGCATCTCCATGTCCTTTCTTCTGATGGATGCATGTTGATTTCCCTCTCCAGTTTGAGTTCAAGTGGTTTCAGTGGGGATGATGAGGGTGGGTGTGCTACTAGACTCAACCAAACCTGGACTATTTCTTAGAAAGAGAAGTGGTTGGCCTATTGGGGTTCCTAAACTGATAGAATGTGAGCCTGCAGTTGCTGCTGGCCATGTTTGGCATCCCTTGGAAACTGCTAGCTCTCCAACCTAGTGGAGAGCACGAGAGACTGAGGAGAGAGAGACCTGTTGATATCATTTGAGCCTAACCTGAAGCTGGCTTCACCCCTTAGAAGAAGCCATAACTTCCCTTTTCTGCCCCGTTAGAGCTGGGTTTCTGACACTTGCAACTGAGAAGTTCTGATGGATTCAGCATCTTTCCCATTAGTTTCAGAAGATGCTCCTAATTCCATTCCTCATCTCCCCTAGGACCTTGCTATTTGCTTTTGTATTTTCTTTTGCTTCCTCTTTCTTGATTCCTTCTTTTCACTATGAAGCATCCTTAAATCTCTTCCCATCATAAAAAAAAGAAAGGGCAAAAAACAAAATTTAAAAAACCCCTCTCTTGATCCTCTGCAACCATCTAGTTATTTGCCCGCTCTCTCCTTGAGTTCTTATTTCAAGTATTTTTTTTTTGGTGTGTGAAAGAGCCCACTACACTAACCAACTACTTCCTCACGTCTCATTCTCTTCACAATCATTATAATTTGTCTTCCAATATTATCCCCTCTTGAAACTGTTTTCAGTAAGGTAAACAATGACTTGCTATAGGCCAATATACAAGACAACGGTTAGTCCCAATCTGCCCTGACCTCCCTTCTTCCCTAGAGAGCCCAGTGGTGCTCACGTATCTGGATTCACAAGGCAATACATGTTATTGTAGCAGACTTGCCAATGCACCACAACGATTTAGTTTAGTTGTTTTTAGGTAGGGCCCAGAGTTCTTTGTCTTACAACCAAGAAAATTAAGGAGCATGAACACTAGGTGAAGATGAAGCAAAAGTTTAATAAGTGAAAGGAGAAACTCTCCACAGAGGAGCAGGGGCCTGAAAGAGGGTTGCCATTCTACAGTCGAATACAAGGGCTTTTATAAACAGGCTAGCAAGGCAAGATATTTCATTTACATAAGGTGTGAAAAAATGGTTGGACTAGGCATTTCATTTGCACAAGGCACAAATTCCTGACAGTTCCTCCCTGTCCTTTTAGTGCACATGTGGACTCACAGCCTAAGTTACTCGGTTACTCAGTTTCCCTTACTGTGCATGTGTAAGGGGGTGGAATTCTCCATTGCGGATGTGCCAGGTCCTGTGTTACTCCTCTTGGGCATGTTTCAAGCAAGCCCCCTCCCCTCTCCCCTGTGCAAACTCCCTTATCTGAATATGTTCAAAAAAGGAAAGGAATGTGCTCACTGAAGCCTCCAGTGTGTACGTGACCCTTGCTAATTACACAGAAGGCATCTTCATGGTGGACCTTTCCTCCTTGTCTATGCTTGCAGCCTGATCTTTCAGGCTGTTCCTTTGTTAGACAAAAGGAATTCTATGGAGGACTTATCCTAGCTATCTGCCTAACGGGTTCCCTTCTCTCTCTTCCCTCATTATGGCATTTATAATCAATCTTAAGACGAAATCCTTGGGGGGTGGGGAGTTGGGGAGAGATAGCATGGGGAAAAATGCCAGGTATAGGTGATGCGGAGGAAGGCAGCAAATCACACTGCCATGTGTGTGTACCTATGCAACAATCTTGCATGTTCTTCACATGTACCCCAAAACCTAAAATGCAATAACAACAAAAAGATGAAATCCACATTTTCTCCTTTTTTCATATGTTTTCTTTCTACTCTCCTTCTCCAAGATGACTCAAAATCTATGCCATGGTCTTTAGCAGTCAGCAGTAACGCAGGTCTGGACTGTACTTTGGCTTGGTGATTTTGCTTGATTTTGCACGGATGAAGATTCTAAACTTTGTGAAAGATGGGCCAGTGTGATGATAACTATATGTGTCGTATTGACACTTTAGACATTGTTAAATGTACAGCATATGAGAAACTTGGGTTTGTATTAATTCAGCCTTGGATGTCCTAAGAATTTATACTCATTAAAGACAGTTTTGATGGCAACTGTTAAAGAAACACAGGCAGCTAAGAGATACTCCCCAGATTTAGATTAAGAAATAGGTGGGGAGCAAATAATTGTTCTGGGCTTTTAACTTATTAAGTAAGTTTAAAACTTTCTTGCTGGGGATTTAATCATATAAGCTGGCTTATCTTGCTCAAATATGGGCATTACCACTCTTATATTGATTCCTATGGTTTTAGTCCAGACTTATTTTCCTGAGCTTCAGGGCCATATTTTTAGTGCCTGTTTATATTTCCTCATGAGTATCCTATAATCATCTGCACGCCATGTCATCATCACAACCTGCTTTTCCTCCCGTGCACCACTATCTTCTACCTGCCAAGTCGGGGACCTGGGAATGATTCCAGATTCCTCTTTTTCTCTTATCCCTCGCATCCAATTCTTCTTAAGTCTGTCTACTTCTTGTAGGGTTACCAGTACATTAATTATAAATCTTCCTGCCTCTGGTGTTTGCCATCCTGCAATTCTTCATGTTAAGACTGAGTTATTTTTGAAAGGTTCAAGTTTAGTTTTGTAACTCACTGTGAAAAATTTTCCCCATGGCCTCAGGACAAGGATAACACTCAAGTCCACTCTAATAGGACTGTTTATCTCCTCCGCACCTGATTCATTTTCTTTGAATGTTTCCATGCCTTTTCTGTTTCAGGTTCTTCTTGCTATTCCACAGCAATCCCCTTTTCTTCTTCTACTCCTACTACTTTTGACTTGGCTAATAGTATGGGTTCTTTAGGACTCAGTTTAGAGGCCCCAGCATTCAGGAAGGTTCTCTCTTGACCACTTTCCCCAAGGTTGAATGGAGCCACTCTGAGCTAATGATTATCATAGCACTTATCTAAGGTAATATGCTTGCTTGCTTTTTCCCACAATAAGCTCCTTGACAGCAGAGACTTGTCTTGCCCATGTTAGCATATCAATATTCTTAAAAAGAATTTTTCCAAATGTACAAAATAGTAACCCCCAAACAAAGTGAAAAACCAATCAAATATTAGTGTGGGTTTTATCTTATAAGGTAGAGTAGGCCCAGAGAAAAATATAAGGACTCTAGCTATGGCTACTGAAATCGAGTCTTTGAATTCAAGTAGAATTGGGAAAGGTATCAAAAGCTATTCATTAATTCTACAAATAAATGTGTTCAAATGGGTAATTGGTATTATACTGAAATATCTTCAGTTATGCGTCATTTCTAGAAAACTGTTTGACTTATAATTAGCAAAAAACTTTCCTCGGCCAGGTGCAGTGGCTCATGCCTGTAACCCCAGAACTTTGGGAGGCCGAGGTGGGCAGATCACCTGTGGTCAGGAGTTTGAGACCAGCCTGGCCAACATGGCAAAACCCCGTTTCTACTAAAAATACTAAAATTAGCCAGGCATGGTGGTGCATGCCTGTAGTCTCAGTTAGCTACTTAGGAGGCTGAGGGAGGAGAACTGCTTGAACCCAGGAGGTGGAGGTTGCAGTAAGCCAAGATTGTGCCACTGCACTCCAGCCTAAGCAACAGAGCAAGACTCCATCTCAAAAAATGAAAACAAAAACAAAAGCTCTCTCCTTATCAGAATATTAACATAATTACAACAGATAATATTCATTAGTTGCCAGGTATGCTAGGCACTTTATACTGGTAATTTATTTTAGATTTTTTTCATTTAGTATAAGAACATCACAAATTATACAGACCATGCTGCGTCCTGCCACAAACAATTACCAAAGCTTGGAAGGACTTCTGACACGTTAGCTAAAAACTTCATGAAGTCAGCAGAGATTATGCTTTGCAAGATTCTGGACACGTTACTTCTGTTCTTCATGCTTCCCCTGTCCCTGGAAGATAAGCCATTTCAACAGTGGATTCCTGGAATATATTTAGCCTTTGTTGTTAAAATGAGGATATTAAAAAAAATCATTTTGCATTAGTGAAGTCTTTTTACCTTTCAAAAGAAACTTACATATAATAGCTTACCGGTACATGTCATAGTCAAAAATGAAGGGTCGTGATGAAAAAAAGTAGAAATCTTTTGTCCCTCTTAAAATATAACTTAACATAAAGTTGCTTTAGATGAGCCCAAACTAAGATGATGTAGTTAATCTACTAGCTTTGAAAGCCATGAGTATTCTTTCCCAGGGGTGGGGAAAATGAAGTTGTTGAAACTGAGGAGCTAGTGGTCAAAGAGGATGTCTAAGGGGCCATGAACTAGGAACGCTGGGGCGTGGTGCATCTACTAAAGGTCCAGCGGCTTTCCCAGTGGCCATGAAAATTGCACTTTACCCAGGACAGGAGGGTACCTCTTCCTTTTAATCTTTGATAAACTTGTTTCAGAAGGGAAAACATGCTATCTCCTTCACTGCCATCTTCCTACCAGCCTCATTCTCACCCGGCTAATTCTATAAACACTGCTCACAGGGTAAGGAGAACAATCATTGTTGCTGACTGCATGGGGAACCACATTGGACCTTGCATCAGTGTGCAATTTTACAGCTTGAACCATGGATAACAAAGGAGCTATTCTGGAGAAAAGAGGTACAATATACATGAAAAATACTAATTAAAATACAACTATAGTCTATCCTCAGTATCTGTGGGTTCTGCCCCTGTGGGTTTAACCAACTATAGATTGAAATAGTTTGGATCAAGAAAAAAAAAAAAAAAAAGAATGGTTGCATCTGTACTGAACATATCTAAAATTTTTTCTTATTATTCCCTAAACAATAGAGTATAACAACTATTTACGCAGCATTTACTTTAAATTGTGTAAATCAATAATCTAGAAATGATTTTAAGTATATGGGAGGAGCTAGGAAGTGGGGCAAGTTGCCAGAATAGAACCCTGCAGTGATTGTGCACCCTGCCCGTAGGAACATCAAATTGAACAACCATCTACAAAATAAAGCGCCTTCAAAAGAACTAAAAAATCAGGCAAGAGATCACAGCATTTGGTTTTAAAAGAGTAACAGGAAAAGACACATTAAAGGGGGTAGGCAGGACAGCACTGCATTGCCTACACTACGCCATTTTCAGCCCCAGGCAGTGCAGCACAGAGAGAGAATCTGTGTGCTTAGTGGAGGGGGAGCAAAATATGAGCGATTTTGCATTGGAACTCAGAGCTGCTCTGACACAGTAGAATACACCACCAGGCAGAGTTTCTCTGATGCTCAAGAAGGGAGCATTTCAACCAGTCCTGGAACAGAGGGGAATCTTTTGGAGCAGGAGGAGGAACACAAGTCACAGCTGGCTTCACTACAGGCTGGCTAAAGTGGTCTGGGGCTCCAGATAGATGCAAGTGGCAGTTAGGTCACAGGGACTCTCATCTTTGGGCAAACCCTGGTGTTGCACTGGTCTTGGAGGCAGTGGGATTGGGATGCCACCTGGTACAACACCAGCTGCAGCAGCCACGAGAATGCTGATGTCATCCCACCCTAATTCCATGGAGCGCAGCAAGGAGGGAGACTCCTGCGTCGGGGAACAAAAGGTTGAAGTACAGGGTAGTTTGTCTTGCAACTGGGTTCCAGCGCAGTCACAGTAAAACAAAGCACCTAGCAGAATCTTGAAGCCCCTATTTCTAGGCCACTGCTTCTGGACCATATTCATAAACCCATTCCAGAACAGGAGGGAATCCACTGCCCTGGCAGGACAGACCCAAGTCTTGGCTGACTTTACCATCTGCTGACTAAAGTGGCCTTGGGCCTTGAATAAACACCAGTGCAGTCAGACAACAGAAGTAGCAGCCATTGGCCGTGTGTGTCCCAGTACTATGCTGGTTTGGGAAGTCATGGGTATCAGATGCAACTCCATGCACTGCCAGCTGCAAAGGCCACAGAGTGCTTGCATCACCCCTCCCACAGCACCAGGTGGCCAACCCTAGAGAGGGACTCCTGCTTGGGGGAGAGAGAGGGAAGAGAGGGAGGAACTTTTCCTGTGAATCCAGGGAATTTCCTTATTTCCCCCAAGTCCATCAGGGATGAATAGCCAGGAATCTACAAAGAATTTTAGTGTACCTGGGCTTTGGACACCCTCTAGTGGTGAAATCGCTGTAATGATACAGCATTACTGAACTCAAGACTCAGTGCCCTTTGAATTCCTGGAAGGCCTTCTGAAGAAGGATGAGTATAAACAAGGCCAGACTATGAAGACTAGAATAAATACCTAACTCTTCAATTCCAAGACATCAATGAGCATCTAAAAGCATCCAGCACAAAACTTCAGGAAAATATGACCTCACCAGACAGACTAAGTAAGGGGCCAATGACCAACACTGGAGTGGTGGAGATATGTGATATCTTACTTAGCAAATTCAAAATAGATGTTTTGAGGAAGCTCAATGAACTTTAAGAAAACTGACAGAAATAATTCAGAAATTTATTAAAGACATTTAACAAAGAGATTGAAATAATTAAAAAAAAAAAAAAAAAGAAATAGAACTCCTGCAGCTGAAAAGTACAATTGATTAACCAAAAAAAGCATCATCAGAGTGTCTCAACAGCAGAACTGATCAAGCAGAAGAAAAAATTAGTGATTTCAAAGACAGGCTATTTGAAAATTCAAAGTCAGAGGAGAAAAAAGCAAAAAGATGGAAGTACACGAATGAGAGCTGGAAAATAGCCACAAAAGGACAAACCTAAGAGCTACTGGCTTAAAGAGGAAGTAGAGAAAAAGATGGGGTAGAAAGTTTATTCAAAGAAATAATAATAAATGACTTTCTAAACCTAAAGAAGGTTATGCATATCCAGGCACAAGAAGGCTAAAGAACAGCAAGCACATTCAACCCAAATGAGACTACCCCAAGCTACACAGTAGTCACACTCTCAAAGGTAAAGGATGAAGAAAGAATTCTAAAAGCAGCAAGAGCTGCTTTTCTTTAGAAGCAAATAACATATAAAGGAGCCCCAATATGTCTGGCAGCAGATTTCTGAGCAGAAACCTTACAGGCCAGGAGGGAGTGGGATGACATATTCAAAGTGCTGAAGGAAAAAGCTTTCGACTGAGAATTCTGTACCCAGAAAAGCTATCCTTCAAGCATGAAGGAGAAATAAAGACTCTGCCAAACAAACAAAAGCTGAGGGAGTTCATGACCACCAGATCTAACTTACAAAAGATGCTAAAAGGAGTTCTTTAATCTGAAAGAATAGAATGCCAAAGTGTGACAAGAAATCATCTGAAGGTGTAAAGCTCATTAGTAAAAGTAAATACACAAATTCAGAATATTCTCATACAGTAATTGTGGTGAGTAAACCACTCATATCTCTGGTATGAAGACTAAAAAACAAATCTATCAAAAATATGAAAATCTTTGCGAGATAAGCAACACAAAGCTGGGTGCAGTGGCTCATACCTGTAATCCCAGCACTCTGGGAGTCCAAGGTGGGTGGATCACTTGAGGTCAGGAGTTTGAGACAAGCCTGCCCAACATGGTGAAACCCCGTTTCCACTAAAAATACAAAAAAATTTAGGCAGGTATGGTGGCAGGAACCTGTAATCCCAGCTACTAGGAAGGCTGAGGCAGGAAAACAGCTTGAACTCAGGAGGCAGAGGTTGCAGTGAGCTGAGATTGTGCCACTGCACTCAAGCCTGGGTGACAAAGTGAGATTACGTCTCAAAAAAAAAAAAAAAAAGAGATAAGCAACATAAAAAGTTATAAATGGAGACAATAGAAAGTCAGAAAGTAGGGGAAGATGGAGCTAAGATGTAGAATTTTTTAGTTTTTTTCTAAAAACAACTACAAACTTGTTTGTTTGCTTCTTTTCTCTGTATTCAAAGTTATCAGTTTAAAACAAGTTATTAAACTATAAGATATTTTTTGTCTGTAACAATCACAAAGCAAAAACCTATCATAGATACAGTAAAAATAAAAAGCAAGAAATTAAAATGTAACACCAGAGAAAATAACCACAGAGAAAGACAGTAAGAATAAAATAAAGGACTTAAAAGCCAGAAAACAAATAACAAAATGGCAATAGTGTTTACCCATCATTAATTACATTGAATGTAAACATGGACCAAATTCTCCAATTTAAAAGACACAGAGTGACTGAATGAATGAAAAAACAAGACCCATCACTTTGTCTCTTTTTAAGTCAGAAACTCTAAAAAGAGACAAAGAAGGTGACATTCTATAATGGTAAAGGGATCATTCTGCAAGAGGATATAACAAATGTAAATAAAATTGTACCCAATGTCAGAGCACAAAGGGACAGATAGAGTCCATTACAATAATAGTAGGGAACCTCAAAACCCAACTTTCGCCAATGGATAGATCATATAGAGAGACAATTAAAAAAAAAACGTGAAAAGTAAACTATACTTTAGACCAAATGGACATAACTGACATTTTTAGAACATTCATCCTACACTACCGAATACACATTCTTCTCACCAGCACATGAAAACATTCTCCAGGAAAGACAACATGCAAGGTCATAAAACAAGTCTCAACAAACTAAAAACATTGAAATAATACCAAATATCTATTCAGGCTGCAATGGAATAAAATCTAGAAATCAATAACAAGAACATCGAAAATTGAACAAATACATAAAAATTAAACAACATGCTCCTGAATGGCCAATGAGTCAATGAAAAAATTAAGAATATTTTTAAAATTCTTGAAACAAATGAAAATAGAAATACAGCATAGCAAACCTATGGAGTACAGCAAAAGTCATATTAAGAAGGAAGTTTATAGTAATAAATACCTATATCAAAAAGGCAAGACTTCAAGTAACACTCTAATGATGTACCTTAAAGAACTAGAAAAGCAAGAACAAACCAAATCCCAAATTAGTAGAAGAAATAATAAAAACCAGAGTAGAGATAAATAAAATGAACACTAAAACACAATGCAAAAGAGCAACAAAATGAAAAATTAATTTTTTTAAAAGATAAAAAAATGACAAACTTTAGCTAGACTAATTCGGAAAAAAGACTCAAGTAAATAAGAGGCAAAAAAGGAGACATTGCAACTGACACCACAGTAATACAAAAGATCATTAGAGACTTTTGTACTATACGCCGATAAATTGAAAAACCTAGAAAAAAATGAATAAATTTCTAAATACATATAATTTACCATGATTGAGCCATGAAGAAGAAACCTGAACAGATTAATAACAAGTAATAAGACAAAAGCAGTAATAAATGACACCCATCAAAGAAAAACCCAGGACTTGATGGCTTTACTGCCAAATTTTACCAAATATTTAAAGAACTAACACCAATTCTACTAAAATTATTCCCCCAAATTGGACAGCTCATTTTATGAGTCCAGTATTACTCTGATAGCTATACCAGATAAAAATATAACAACAAAGAAAATGACAGACCAATATTCCTAATAAACATAGATGCAAAAATATTCAACAAAGTACTAGCAAACAGAATTTAACAACACATTAAAAAGATCATTCACCATGATCAATTAATTGGGATTCATCTCAGGGATGCAAGGATGATTCAACATACACAAATCAATACACATGACAAATCACATTAATAGTAACAAGGACAAAAACCACATGAACATTTGAATAGATACTGAAAAGGCATTTGCTAAAATGAAGTATCCTTCATGATAAAAACTCTCAACAAACTGGTGACATAAGGAACATACCTTGCAACATTAAAAGCCATATAAGATAAAACCACAGCTAACATAATATTGAGCATGGAAAAATTAAAAATTAAAAGTCTTTTCTTCCTTCCCTTCCTTCCTTCCCTTCCTTCCTTCCCTTCTTTCCTTCCTTCCCTCCCTCCCTCTCTCCCTCCCTCTCTCTCTTTCTTTTTTTCCTTTGAGACAGGGTCTCACTCTGTTGCCCAGGCTGGAGTGCAATGGAGTGATTTCTGCTCACTGCAACCTCTAGCCTCCCAGTCTCAAGCAATTCTTGTGCCTCACCCTCTCAAGTAGCTGGGATTACATGCACATGCCACCATGCCCAGCTAATTTTTGTATTTTTAGTAGAGATGAGGTTTCACCATGTTAGCCAGGCTGGTCTCAAACTTGAACTCTTTATCTTGTGATTCACCTGCCTTGGCTTCCCAAAGTGCTGGGATTACCAGCACTAGCCACTATGCCTGGCCATAAATTAAAAGATGTGCAAAAAGACAACAATGCCCACTTTCATCACTTCTATTCAACATAGAACTGGAAGTCCCACCCAGTGCAATTCATCAAGAGAAAGAAAAGCCAAAGAGGAAAGAAAGAAGTCAAATCATCCTTGTTTGCAGATGACATATTTTATATTTAGAAAAACCTAAAGATTCCACCAAAAAATTGTTGGAACTGATAAATGAATTTGGTAAAGTTACGGGACACAAAATCAAAATACAAAAATCAGTAGTATTTTTATATGCCAGCAGTAAACAATCTGAAAAAGAAGTCAAGAAAGTAGTCCCATTTACAATAACTACAAAAAAATTTAGGAATAAATTTAACCAAAGAAGTGAAAGATCTCTATAATGAAAACTATGAAAACATTAATGAAATAAATTGAAGAGGGCAGAAAAAAATGGAAAATTCCGTTAATGGATTGGAAGACTTAATATTTTTAAAATGACCATACTACCCAAAGTGATCCACAGATTCAATGCAATCCCAATCAAAATACCAAAGAAATTTTTTCACAAAAATGGAAAAAAATGCTAAAATTCATGTGGAACCACACACACACACATACACACACACACAAACCCAAAAAGTCAAAGCAATCCCCAGCAAAAAAATAAAAGCTGGAGGCATCACACTACCTACTTTCAAAATATACCACAAAGCTATAGTAACCAAAACAGCATGGTATTGGCATAAAAACAACACATAGGCCAACGGAACCGAATAGAGAACTCAGAAATAAACCTATGCATTTACAGCTAACTCATTTTTGGCAAAGGCATCAATAACTTACATTGGGGAAAGAGCAGGCTCTTTAACAAATAGTGCTGAGAAAACTGGTTATCTATATGCAGAAGAATGAGACCAGACCCCTAATACTACACAAAATTCAAATGTATTAAAGACCTGAAACCATGAAACTACTAGAAGAAAACACTGGGAAAATGCTTCAGGACACTGGCGTGGGCAAATATTTTTGGGATAAAACCACAAAAGCACAGGCAACCAAAGTAAAAATTGACAAATGGGATTACATCAAGCTAAAAATTTCTGCACGACAAAGGAAACAATCAACAGCCACAATGCAAAACAGTTTGGAGTTTCCTCAAAAAACTAAAAATAGAACTACCATATGACTCAGCAGTCTTACTGCTGGGTATATAGTCAAAAGAAAGAAAATCAATGTATCAAAGAGATGTCTGCATGTTCATATTTATTGCAGCACTATTCACAACAGCCAAGATACGGAATTAGCCTAAGTGTCCATCAACAGATGAATGGATAAGGAAAATGTGCTATATATACACAAGGAAATATTATTCAGCCACGACAATAATGACAATGGCTGAATAATGAATAAAATCCTGTCAATTGCAGCAATGTGGATAGAATTGGAGGATATTAAGTGAGATAAGCCAGGCACAGAAAGACAAATATCATCAAGATAAATCATGCTCTCAGTCACATGTGGAAGCTATAAAAATTGATCTCATGGAGGTGGTAAATACAAATGCTGGAAGCGGTAGCAGGCAGGGAGGAATGAAGAGGGGTTGATTAATGGGTACAAAAATACAGTTAGATAAAATGAATAAGTTCTAATATTCGGTTGTGCAACAGGGTGACTATAGTCAACAATAATAATTTATTATATATTTCAAAAGACCTAGAAGACCTGGAATGTTCCCAACACAAAGAAATGGTAAATATTTCAGGTAATAGATGTCCCAATTACCCTGATGTGATTATTACACATTGTATGCTAATATCAAAATATCACATGTACCCCACAAATATGTACAACTATTATATACCAATAAAAAAAAATTAAAAAAATAAAGTATATGAGAGGATATGCATAGGTTATATGCAAATACTACACAATTTTATGTGAGGGACTTGGAAATCGGTGAATTTTGGTATCCATATGGGGTCCTGGAACCATTCTCCTATGAATACTGAGAGATGACTGTATCTCTCAGAGAGTTTCATGAGTTTCATGTCACACAGCAGAGGACCATGCTGAATATCATTCCAATAAGAGTCCTTGGGTGTTGCTTTTAAGTTCAACTACCACTAGCAAATTATAGAAGGGTTACCACTCTGTTGTATTTATTTATTTTTACCACATTATTTGATTGGTAGCTGGACATTTAGATAAGTTGGGTGAAGGTTTGTAGAAAGATACAGGACTTTAAGATAAATCAAACAAGCAATTTCAGTATATAGAAAATTTAATTTCAAATCACTTAAAATATTTCAATATTAAGACGTTTTAATTCAGTGCCTCGGCATGAGACATTTAAAAGCATGTTTGGGTCTGATCTCAAATCAGTTCAGGGGAACAGAAATAACTGAAAATGCATGTATATGTGTTTGTGTATATACACACACACATACACACACATATCTACATATACATACATGTATATATCCAAATTATATACGTATAAAGATATTTGTAGATTCAAGATATATAGGGATTATAGATCTATACATAGATATACTATATGTGTGTCTATTTACACAGATGCATATTTATCTGTGTGTGTATATATATGTGTGTATACATATACATATACACACATATATATATACACACACACATAAAATCTACTGTCACTCAGTGGTGGAATTCTCTAATTTTACACACACACATATTTTGGAAAGCTTACCCCCAAAAGGGGCACACTAATCGTATGTGGAACAGAACCCTTCTCTTCCACTTTAAATTTTTTTAAAAAATGTACTTATTTCTATTCTTCCACTTTTAACTATTTTAGTCTTCTTTAAAGTTGCTAATTCAGACAGGAAATTACACTCACTTTGTGAAATCAGAGATGATTCTGAGTTTGGAAGGAACCTGAGTACACACTTGGGCCTGTTTCCTGTCTTCAGGCAGAGATAAACTAAAGCTAACAGAGATGGACTGTCTGTCTGTTCTTTGCCTAAAAGGTCATATTTCTCAACTGCTGGGGTACAAACATATATTTCATGAAGTGATTTTTGTAAAATAATTTTTCTTTAGCTATAGACACGTTAAAGTAGCCATGTATAATTAAGTTTTTAGCTTGCCTCAAATCTGACCTTTCTTCTGGAAAAGTTTCCTCCAAAATCAGTAGCAGTAGCAAGTATGGCAGAAAGGGAAATGTGGTTCTTCATGGAAGAGAGACTATTTCAAGCAGTTATATCTTTTTAGCAAAATGTTTTGGAGCTTTTTAGGAGCATGACGCTTTTAGTTCACACTGAAAGATTTGTGTATTCACATTTATAGAAGTTCACTTGGGGGTTTCCGAAGTCTCCCATGTTTTCACTTATGTGTGGCCATATAAAATGTAATTTTTAAAAAACCTACTGTTTACTAACTGTAACATATTGAAAATTACTGAAAAATATGCCAATGTCAATCCTAAATTTGGGTTTACTAACTTAAAATGAAGCATTAAGACTAAAAACACCTTGAAAATTTTATTTTCAGGGGATTTGCACGTACAAAAAAATTTTGTTCTGTGTGAATATAAGTATTTTTGTTTCCTTAACTGCTTTCTGTTGCCTGCACACAACTAGGAAAAGAGGCTTTTCTTTGTTTTATTTTGGTTTGGCAAAGGATGCTAACAGTTAAATTATGAAGAACTTCATTTTTCTTATTTTAGGTGGTGAAAACTGTAGTTCTTAATCTATGAAGAAGAATTCTCTAATTGAATATATGAGAAAAATACAAAAAAAATTAGGAAAACATGTAAACGTGAGCTATGAGGTATTTCAAAGATACAGTGCCAGTAAAAACTCTTTCCCACAATTTTCAACTGCCAGATCTTTTGCTTTAGTCTTTCTGTTTTTATATTTAGAGAAACAGAAGAGTTTAAGATAAAAGCACCTTTGAGGATGTGAGGGCTGCAGTACTTTAGAGCAGGATCAGAAAAGCAAAGTAATAAAGCAGTATTTACATGTTTTTGCCTAAGACCAAAAATATTTCCTTAAAAAGTTGTTAAAAGTTTTTTAGTCCTATAAACACTCACTTTTATAGGGCACATGATTGTCTGTGTGACTTCTCTTTCCAGAGGAAGGCTTTTTTATTTTTAAATTCTAGGAAAGCATGACTTATTCAAATTAGATTTTCCATGCTATATTTAGTTTTACAGATGTGTTTAGTTCTAAAACTGTGGTTTACTGTATTTTGGGGCGAGCACGTATATAAGAAAACTCAGGAAACCCTTACACCCAACTTAGACACAGTCAGTTTTAACACTCTGATGTAATCTCTCAATTCTTACAGCTTATTGCTTCCATTAAGAAGAAATATCTGAATTCTCTGCATCTAATTTTCAATGGCTACAGTCTGAGAAACTGACCTATTATTGCTTTTTCTAAACAGCCAGGTTCTCAAAGTTTCTGAAAGCTTTTTGATCTTTTTCTGGGAGTGAAATGGGTTGCTCCACTTATATAACAAGAATCAGGAATTTCCAGCAAACAGATTTCATGATGTATAAAGCATATGCTAGAAACACGCTGATCACACATGAATATGCTCTCAGTCAACATACACAGGCATTCACTCAAGGGGCAAACCGGTAATGACCCAGACATACATACTCATGCAAATGTACAATTGACAGCAAATTATTTTAGACCCTAATGTCATTTCAGTATTAAAAATGAGCTGGGAGACAGGTCCTGTGACATTTGGTATGAAAGCTTTAGATTACAATTTTTTCATGTAGAAGTAGCTTCATATCACATCTCGTGAGTTTCGTATCGCACAGCAGAGGACCATGCTGAATATCATGCCACAAATCTGAAACAGAAGGAACCACTCATCAGCCACTTTCAAATGGGTACTGATTGGTAAAAAGTTCCGCAGATTCCCTGGGTGTCTAACCCAAGTTAACAAATGATTATAACCGTTAATTACCAGTTACAAATGACATTTTAGTATGTTACTTAAGGGTGACTATGGGGTAAAGATTTCCAGATTAACTGTTTAAATATGTTTTATTATTGTTAACAAATAACAAGGCTCTGCTTTAAGAACCTACCCTGCTTCAGAATTATAGAACAGTTTTGAATAATTCTGAAAGTCAGATGCAACACTGGCTTTGAAATTTTATATTTCAAGTTAATCCCAGATATAACCACTCGTTTAGATATGCTTGTGGTCTAAAGAATTGTTGGAAAAGCTCTGAATTTTTGCAACAGTAACCATATATCAAAAAATGGAGTATTGCCTGGGTGCAGTAGCTCATGCCTGTAACCCCAACACTTTGGGAGGTTGTGGTGGGAGGATCGCTTGAGCTCAGGAGTTCTAGACCAGCCTGGGCAACATGGTGAAACCCTGTCACTACAAAATACACAAAAATTAGCTGATTGTGGTGGTGTGTCCCTGCAGTCCCAGCTACTTAGCAAGCTGAGGCAGGAGGATCGCTTGAGCCCAGGAGGTTGAGGCTGCAGTGAGCTGTGATCACACCACTTTACTCCTGGGTGACATAGACTCTGTCTCACAAAAAAAGAAAAAAAAAAGTGGAGCATCACTTCATTCTCAGTCCATTTTTTAAGTGCAAATGATGCTTCACTGTTTAATTCAATAGTTTTACCAAAGCACAAACTGGAGTGTTTATACTATATTGATTTTTACCTTTTGGATAGTTCTCTGAGCAGTTAAATACTTGAGTGAAATCAATACCCATTTCCATGGTTTCAAGAGAAGAATACCAAAGATTCTTCTTGTCCACAATTATTTCCCCTACAGTTTTGTAGAGCCCATGGAACCCTATTTGTGGGTACCATTCTATAAATTACTGTCAATGTTTATTTTTAAAAATGGGTATTATAACTTTCTGTTTCTCTCTTCAATTCCATCCTAATTCAGACTAGGATCTGTAAATGCTAAATTGAACAAGATATGAATGATCAGTTGTTTTGAAAAAGGAGAGGAGAAGCAGGTAAGGGCATGGCCAGGAACAGGATTTCAAGCTTCTGGATGACAAGACTCAGTACCAGTGTGTTGCAGAGGAGACACCCAATGGACATTTGGTTAACTGATTACATTGTGCAACTCTCACTTTACAGAGAAAAGAACGAACGAAGAAACCAGGGGGTGCCGATTCAAGATAAGCCCACTGAGGGCATTTCCCCTTTACCACGGCCATAAGGTTGGATGCAATCCCCACCCCATCCTGGCTTCAAAGAGACTTCTTCAGTTTCAGCCTGCTCCTGATACAGTCAGGGGTGAATACTTCTAGGCTGCTCATTTGCTGAGATTGAGAAAGGTGTACTCCCTATCTCCATTATGTAGCACATGCTCAGACCTCCTGCCTCAGAATTGTCCTTGTGGGGGCTGCAGAACTGCAACCAGGCTAGCCCCTGAGCAGATGGGAGGGCCTGAGAGATGTCCCTTGATTTGGAGGGCCTCAGAAGAGTATTTCCAGCCACTTCCCCACTCCTCTGTGCTCTAAATACAGAAAAGGGGAAAGGTGCTTGTATGTCCTCTGATAACTGCAAATTCATTAATTTTCTCACAATTCCCAGAGCCACTGCCTTAGTTTAGGCCATGAATTAATCTACATAGAGGCCTACAGAGTAAGTGCTATCTTAGCATTAGCTATTATCACTCAACCCCTGAATAATGGAAATCACCCTTTAATCGGCCTCCCAAATCCAATCTTGCCTCTCTCTTATCTTTCCTCTATCCTCTACCACAGGTTCTTCCAACCCTTGGTGACTTCCTTCTCCTTAAGGATGAAGCCCACCCTTTCAAAGTTGCATACAAAGACCTTAATGATGTGGATCCAATACTCTCTCCATTACCAACTCTTGCGACTCCTGCCATATATGTCCACTGCTACCCATTTTCCCGCACACTTGTACTTTAGAAGTACAGAGCCACCTGGTGGTGGCTTGGAAGCACTGTGCTTCGTACTTTCTCCTGTACCACTGCTTTTGCCTGGTAGATTATGCAGACGGCTGGCATTTGCTGAGTGCTATATGTCCCAGACATGTTATCTGTATTAATTTGCAATACTACTTTATACATAGTATCCAAGTGAATTTCACGGCAATCTTATGAGGCTTATATATGAAATTTCCCATCTAACAGATGAGGAAACTGAAGTATAGAGAAATTAAGAAAATTTCTTATGATCTCAGCACGGGCAAGTGGTGGAGCCTAGAGTTAAATCTAAATCATGTGATGCTAGAGCTTGTCTTATTAATCTCCATGCTCTGCTGCCTCTTCAAATCATAGGTGAGAGAGATTAACCTGATATTTTAAATTTGTAACAGCAGAAAGAGACCCAGAGTTGAAAATCATTTATCTAGGTTATGAATGGTAACCTTAAAATGGGAAATTAATATAATGATACACTCAAGGTCATAATGAGTTAAAGTGGAATTTTGTATTATATTTTGGAGGACAAACTGTTAATGTATTTAATGAGCTTTGTTCTTAGAAGATATAATACATTGTGAACAAAGGTCTTTTTTCTTTATGAGAATTCCCTCTTAAGATACTATCATATCATACTTGAAGAGAAATAAGATGCAAAGTTTCAAGGCTTTTTAGAGGGAAAAAAAGGTAAGTTCTAGAACTTTCTCACCGTGAGACCTGCAATTCCAATACCGACAATTCCAATGAGCTGGAGCTTAACACTGATTATGGACTCAATTTCATCGATGCAATTCTGTTTTGGAGAAAAAAAGTCGGGAATAAAAACTGATTGTATGTGTCAATCATGACGCTGATCCAATCACTTCCATCTCTACAGTTCATCCTGTGAGAGTCAATCCACACCAGCTTCTACTCATGTTTCAACATTTCATCTTTGGTAACACCATCCTGACAAGCTTACAGCAAAAATGCAGTTTGGGGAAAAAAAACAGAAGCTTCTCCTTTGGGTGAGATTTTCATGTTTAGGCCAGTGGCTTCTTCAGAGCCCTGGAATATAACTGGAGGAAGCTATTCGTCTGGTTCTGAGGAATCTAAAAACTTGGAGCCACTTCTTACTTGTAGCGAGTAAGCAAAATACCCTTAAAACAATAACTCCTTATTTTCATACTGTCATTTACAGTTTAAAATACTTTGTATGTGTTTGATCCAATTTACTACACAATGTAAGCATTACCTATTAAGAAACTAAAAAGTCTTTACAGGTTCATGTTAAACAAAAGAGAGCCAAGACTTAGAAAAGCCAAGTCTTGGGAGCTAGAGGAACATTCTCTTCTGTGGTGGCTGGGCTGGGCTGGGTGGGTTTCTGTGCCCATAAGAGACCCATGCAGCATAGATTCAAAGGGCCTTCACAGACAGGGGGAAACTTAGACAGAAAGCAGAACAGATCACCTGTAACTATTATTAGTTTCCCCAACTTCAAACACTCCCATCTGGAGTGCTCTTAAGTAGAGAGATGCTCTCAATCCAACTGTATTCTCAGGCTGTTCAGATCCATTCACTTGTCACTGGTGGGTTCCTTCTGATACCACCTGAACTATGTGAAACCCTCACTGCTCTCTTTATATTCCCTATCATACTCCATTCATTCAACAAACATTTCCTGAGCATCTACCTTGCATCAGTCACTGGAAGAGGGGTGGTGGATGCAGAGACAACAAGATATGGTTTCTCTTGCTTTCTGGGAATTCAGTTTAGAGAAGGACACAGATCCACAAGAGATACCTATAATACATTCTGACAAAAGTTTGAAAACTACTGTTCTATGGAGTGGCTCTCTTACTTGGTGGAAAAAATGAGAGTCAATCTATAGCAATTCTTTCACACTTCCTCTCCTCCTATACACTTAGATGCTCCCTTCCTTCAGTGCCAGGCATTGCTGTAGGTAGCAAGCATACTCCCAACTCCTTTTTCTCTAATCAGAGCCAAAGAGGTGCCCTTCTCTGTTGAAAGTTAACCTCATATCCTGCTTTGGGTCTCACTCTCTCCCAGCTCCTCGGGAAGCCTGTGCTGCCAGTTACCTTTTTTCCTTCCTGTACATTCAGCCTCTCCTTCTCCACTGACATTTCCACTTATCCTATCACCATGCTCAAGTTCTTCAATCAAAACAAGCCAAACAAGACTCAAGACCGTCTTCCTCTAGCTTTGCCATTAGGCCCTCCTTCCCTTCTTCATTGCCAGCTTCTTTTTGTGAAAAAACAAATGAATAAAAGATATATTGGCTTTAGTTACAAAAGGAATAAATGCTTCTTGTAGAAATCTGGAAAAGAATTTGTTTTTTTTTTTTAAAAGAAACATCTGTACTCTTACCACAAAAGATAATAAATCTGTTGGTGATACTTACACACACAAACACACCTATACCCTTAGTTCATTCTTTATATTCACTGTGTGCTTTCTAAACTCAACATTAGAACTTCAAAAATGCCTTGTTTCACTAAAAGTTTCTTTGAAATCATGATTCTTTTCCTTTCTTTTTTTTTTGGAGACAGAATCCTGCTCTGTCACCCAGGCTGGAGTGCAGTGGTGCAATCTTGGCTCACTACAACACCCACCTCCTGGGTTCAAGTGATTCTCCTGCCTCAGCCTCTGGAGTAGCTAACATTACAGATGCACACCACCACACCAGGCTAATTTTTGTATTTTTAGTAGAGATGAGGTTTCATCATGTTGCACAGGGTAGTCCTGAGCTCCAGCAATCTGCCTACCTCCACCTCCCAAAGTGCTAGGATTATAGGCAAAATCATGATTCTTAATGGTGGTAAAACATTTCATCAAATGAATATACTACATTTTATCTAAACAATCCCCTGCTTATTATGCAATGTAGGCATTACCTATTAAGAAACTAAAAAGTCTTTACAGGCTGCATATGAAAGGCCTGTCCAGTGTTTTGTTATGAATAACATTGTAATGAACATGGTTTGCACAAAAATATCCGTCCCCATTTCTGATTCCTTTTCCTTAGAATAAACTGCAAGCAGTTGAATTTCTGGATAGAAGGGCAAAAACATACTTACTCCTCTAGTCTTACACAGTCATACTGACCTTTAAAACTATTTACCAATTTCTCTGAAAATGCTCATCACATCACGCTTACCAAAACTGGATACTATTATTAAGCCAGCGGGGCGGGGTGGGGGGGGGGGAAAACTTGGTCAATTTCATAGGTTAAACCACAGCATCTCATTTTAATTTGCTATTAGTTTTAAATATATTACTTTTAATTTCCTATATTTTCTATATGTTTAATGGTAATTTGGACTTTGCCTTTTATAAACTTTCTTTTAGTGTCCTTGGCTCAAATCCAAACTTCTCGAAAGGATGCCCTCTCTCCTCACATCTCACGCTCCAAAATCTGGGCTCTGTCCTCACTCCATCCCTTACACCACTTCACCAGCTGGTTCCTTACATGCTAAATCCTGCCAGCTTCTCAGTAGTTACCTTAGTGGACTTACTTGGGCTTTTAGTTCCCCACACAAACCATGGAATTTCTGCCTGTGTTGTTTATGCCGGTCTCTCTGCAGGCAGGCCTCCCCCTCCCGCTTCCTGCCTAATGCTTGCATAATTAGTTTCCATTCTTGAAGATTTAGCTGAGACATCATTACCTCCAGTCAGCCTTCCCCATCCCCCAGCCTCTGGCTTCTCCTGAGTGCCTTTCCTTCTGTGCTTTTGGAGTACCAGGCACGTTCCGTGCATGCATCAATCACTGCACTGTATCGACTTCATGTTCATCCCTCCTATTAGACTGCAATGCAAGCTCCTCGTGAGTAGGACCTTTTTCTCCTTCGCCGTTGCATCCACAGTGCCTGACATAAGGTAGGCAGCTTTTCAATACTGAATTGCCCTCAACAGCAGCACCTGGACCTGGTGACCATTCTCGCCCCTTCCTGCGGTGTCTCCTCACTTGTGTCTGGCCGCCCCTTCCAGTTTCCTTCTTTGGCACCTCTTCTTTTGCTCACCCTTAAATGTGGTTGTTCCCCAGGGCGCTATCCTCGTCCCTCTTTTCTTCCAAGTCTAATGGATCAAATCCGTACCTATAGCTTTAAGTTTCCCATCAAGTGCTGACACTCAGTCCTCTCTCTGGAGCCACAAACCAGATTTTCCAACTGCCTACTGGATATTTTTGCCTACTGAGTATTTCCACTTGGAAGTGCCACTGGCCTCTCAAAATCAGCATGTTAAACATGAAGCTCATTTTCTTTTCTCCACAACTGGCTCTTTTCCTCTCTCCCTCAGCTCCATAAATGGATCTATGTAGGTGGTGAAGCCACAAAGTCAGTAGTGGATTCTCTTCTCTTCTCTGATTTTTAACTGGTCACCACTCCTGTAGATGTCACTTTCTAAAAGGCCCTCTTTAACATCTCCTGCTGACAAGGACAGCAGCCTTCCCAATGGGTCTCTAAGCTCAATGCTGTTCATTTTCCATAAATCCTTGATGCTGCCGCTGAAGCAAATTTGGTAAAATGCAGATCCCATCTCAGATTCTTCTTTCAATGGCTCCCTAAGCTAGCAGCATGAAGGCTAGACTCTCAGCCTCACAAGAGTGCCCATGGCCCTTTGAGTAGGGGTCCCTCCTTTCTAAAGTACCCATTTCCCACAGGCAACCTGGGCTCTCAGCCACTTCCGCTGCTGGCACTTGCCTGAAGACAGCTACCTTCTCTCTCCTCCATGCCTTTGCCCTGTGTCTCTGCCTGAAACTTCCCAGTCTTTTTTTGTTTGCTTACTGAATTCCTAGTCATCCTTCAAAATTCATCCTAAGAATCACATCAGGGAAGCCTCCCACGGACCCTGGAATCCTATGCCGGGTTCATCTACTGTGCTCCCTGCTGTGCAGCCTTAGCCCACGTGCTGTCCATGGCTCCTGTGTGCGTCTCCCCACCAGACGTGAGCACTTTGAGGGCAGTGCTGTGTCTTGTTCATGTTATCCAACTCAGAAGGACCCAACCAATGTTCAATGGCCAATTTGGGACATGAGCTGGAGCTACAATCTCACCACCCCATTCCTAGCCAAGGGTCTAAGAACATTTATATTACTGTCTCCACAGTCTCATAGTTCCCTCTCTCTTTCCCACATTGTATTTTTCCCCAGTTACTTTGCTGAAACTATGTGACAAAAGTCATGAATGATATTCTAGCCAACAAATCCAACAAACTACTTTTGGTCTTTACTTGTCTCTTCCCAACATTTGACTTTATGGGTGAACCATCTCCGCCTTGGCTTCCCAAATAGACTCTTCCTTCCCAGTCTCTTGTGCTGGCTTCTGGGCCTCAACCTGCCCCTGAAATGATGGAGCCCCTCCTCCGTCCTTGTTCTGTTCACTCTCCCTGGTGCTGTTGTTCACTCCGAGGGCTTTGGCTACGGCCAACCTGCTCAGTTTCCTACCCGTGTCTTCATCTCAGCCTACCTGCAAGTCGACGGGCACCTAAAGTACAGACTTGAGCAAAACCAAAGTCGTCATCTGTCTCCAGGATCTGCCCCTTTCCCTATAGTCAGGGAGTGGAGCCTCTACCCATCCAGCCACCCAAGCAGAAGTCTGGAGATATTAGCCTCCTTCCTTCCACTCACTCACCACTTTACACCCACTAAGTCACCCAGGCCTGTGAATTTTGCCTCCTGAACGTCTCTTGACATTCCATCCGTACTGTTTGTGACTCGCTGTGGCCGCACACCCTCTCTTATCAGGGTGATCACAAGTGCCACCTAAGTGGTCTTCCTCCATTACTCTCCAACCCTATTCCTTCACACCCCAGCAGCCTGAAAATACTTTCTACAACTCAAAGTGGATTTTGCTCATTCTCAGCTAAAATCAATGGCTTCCTCAAACTTCCAGGTGTAAAATCATGCCTTTGTTTGCTTCTCTCAACATGTTGACCAGTGCTCTCTGTGGGCTCCCTGTTCTCCTGCAGTTCTGGAGTTTTCCATGCAGCCGTGACTGTGTTCCTGCTGCTCTCTGGGCCTGGAGTGACCTTCCTTTGTTAGAACTCAGCTCAGGGACCTGCTTCTCTATGAACCTTTCCTAAATCTACTGCTTTAGGGCACCCTGTTCAGACTTCTTACACAGCACTATTGCCCTTGACTAAGTCTGTGAGGCTGCTGAGCAAGAGACCGTGTCTTTTTCATCTCAGAGTTCCCAGAAACTGGCATAGTGTCTGACACACAGCACTTAATACAGGAAGCATTTATCAGTGCTGTGACTCCCATGGAGAGGTGTGGGGCAACATTCTTGGGCACAGAATTCAGCCCTGGTGAGCTTAATTAACACCATAAGCAGGTGGCATCAATACGGGAAGTTGGTATATCTTTTCCCAGGACACCAGAGGACCGTGACTCTGGATTGCTTCACTTATTTCACATGGAATAAGGCCAAGGCACGGAAGCCACTGGGAGAGGGCCTCCCAGAATCCTTGAGGTAGGACCTGAGCCCCTGACCCTACCCTGAAGGCAAAACCCACCTCACATTACAGGTACAGTAGGAACCTTGGTAGAAGCTTACCTTGTGTCCTAGAAGCTCCTTTGGGCACGTGGGTTGGACCTGTTCGGGGCTTTCTTTTCCACAGCACTGAAACTAGAGTCAGAAAAGAGACTTCAGGACCAGGAGGGAGGAGCAGCAGCTACAAGTCTGGGCACCCTGCTAAGGACTGGGGTGTCGAGGCGGCAAAGCAGCTCCGAGGCCCCGTCACTGCAACCCAGACTGCTATTTCTGGAAGGACAGTGAAGAATCACGTAATCATGCTGGCAAAACAAGAAAACGACTTCGCTAAAGCCATCTGAGTTTATGACGGGAAGTGACTCAAGGCAACCCAAACAAGGCAAGAAGCTAATTGACGGTGTCTGCGTAAATTGCTGCTTTTTAGAAAGGGGTTGGGGCTTTAGATTTCTTCTTTCAGACTGGGAGTCATTTAACCTGCTGAGGACCTGAAGTTTTATGGCTTCAGGAAAAACTCATTAGCTGGGAATAGTCTGGAAAAGAGAGGAGAAGTGGCTGCAGGAAATTCCAGGTGGCCAAAAGACTAGGCTTCAAGATTTGTCAGCAAAGAGGTGTCTTGCCTTAGGCTAGCTGGGTCTTTAAGACAAAAGAACCCGTGTATTGCTTCAGGTCCTGGGGGCAGCTGAGGTGAAACTGTATAAATGTATAACGGAGTCCACTTTCCAAGACATACCTGTTCTAGACAAGAACAAGGCACCTGAAAACACCTGGCCCAGGAATTCAGCCACTTCTCCATATCACAGTGTCTAAAAAATCAGAATGACTCTGGCCTGCCCCATCTCTTCGGTAAGCCTTCCGTGATTAACCGCATGGACAGCACAGTTCCACTGTATGTTCCAGAAGGGAGTGTAGCCATCTCCCGTGACCCTTCATTTTACCAATGAGGGAGCTGAGTTGGTATCAGGGAGGCCAAGTAACTTGCTCAAGGTCACAAGGCTGTTAGGTGGCAGAGCTGCAGCTAGAAATGAGCTTTTCTGACTGAAAGGTCACACTTGTTTCTGTTACACCACAAGTTACCCTCTGACACAGCCTGCTATTTATTTGGGCTCCTTTCTCCCTGCATGGTTTGTGCTCTTTTGTCTCTTTGGGGGGATGCATCTTTTGGATTCGTGCACTTTTGTCTCTTGTGAATTCTGTGTGACACCATCTTTCCCTTCTAGGGTTCCACATATGCAAACTATGGAGCTTGCAAGGGCTAAAATAGGTGCTGCTACTTGGCTTTACTGAAATTATTTTTATTTTTAATCCTGGTGACTGGTGAGAACATGGCTCACACATGATCTTTAGAAGCTGTGGTTTGAAGGAAGAAGTAAAGTTACTCACTGTTGAGTGGAAGGTGATGAGTGTCCCATTGCCTTTTCCCCTGTCTTTAAGGTAATCATTATAAGCCTCTTCATACATGGTCTGAACATGTCGGATAGCCTGAAAAAAATACCAGGAAAAATGAGGGACTACTGAGTGGGAAGATTCACACATTCTCCTTTCATCGAGCAAAATCCCCTCTTCCACACCTTTCAAAAATACTGACTTTCTCCTAAGAATGACACAATGGACTTTGGAGACTCGGGGGAAAGGGTGGGAGGGGGGTGAGGGATAAAAGACTACACACTGGGTACAGTGTACACTGCTCGGGTGATGAGTGCACCAAAATCTCGGAAATCACCACTAAAGAACTTACTCATGTAACCAAACACCACCTGTTTCCCAAAAACCTGTTGAAATAAAAAAAAATTCTGCTTTTCCGTAGATATTTTAGTATAATTCTGCACATATGGAGAAGATTAGTTTCTGGAGTTTCTAAGATGTTTGAGGATAGAAGGATAGACTAACCAGAACAGTTTTCATGAACTAGAAAGATTTCTGCAACTTAAAGTTCCCAAACCCGATTGGGCTTCAGCATCGACTGGGCCCCAGATTCCTGGGCTCCACCCAGGTGAATCGGATGCATAGCTAGGATCGGGACATGTACATTCCTGGTACCCCACTGGTTGAAAGCATTCAAGTCTTTTTATGACATGGTTTAAAACATATTCATCACCAAAGGAAAACTTCATTCAAATATCATATAAAGCTTAGAGAATGCTTCTTCTAGTATAAAAGCTTGTGACCTCACATCCACAGAAATCTCAAATATTTCTAAGATTCCATTCTACTTCTGTATGTAGCTGAATTTAGACTAACCTATGACCACAGCCAGCTACCTTAGAAAAATTTGGAAGGTGGTGACACTTACTATTCTACATGTTTACTGTTTTTATAGTCTAAAGTAAGTTCATAAACACAATATTAATGACACAGGAGTTAATATGAAATACAGCAATCTTAAGTTTCCATTCTTCCTCCTTTTCCATTCCATTCTCTTCTATCCCGCAGTGTGTTTCACCTTTCTAGAAAGGCTACTTCCTCTGTGTGTCCTCCTGAGAAGCTATTCCGGACACCTAGAGTTGTGCAGCAAATATAAACTGGCTTCACCACCCCACAGCAGGGCACGCTCTAGTCTTTAAGAATGAAATGACCCCATCCAGGCCAATCCTTAAGGACAAATGACATGCTGACAGGGGATGAGAAGCTAGATGATTTCTCTGTCCCTCTTTCTCAAGTCTATACTCTAACCCTTACTTACCCCATTTCACACTGGGGAAGAATCTTAAACTAGAGATCCTTTTTGGAGGGATTTATTAGAGACCACTTCATAAGTCTAATGAAAGATATGAGCTGTCTCCCCAGAAGAATGTGAGCTTGTATATGCCTGCACACTGACACACACATATGCCCAGTTCTGCACACCACTTCTAAGTTAAAAAGTTCTGTTTAAACTATAATATTGGAGATTATTTGGTTTCTTAATAATATTGTGGGTAACAACATTCTAAAGTTTTAACCATCATAGAAAAACATTATAAGTAAATTTTACTTACTACCCCTTTGCCTATAAAAGCAAATACTCCAGTGGTTACTTCAGCAGCAAATATCACCAGAAGGCAGGTAAAAAACTGGAGAGGAGAGAAAATACTAATTTCATTAATTTAATACCTTTTCAATATATTTATTTTGCACCTTAGTTTCCTTATGTAACAGATGAGTTGCTTTCATGTGGTTTGTTTATTCATTAATTAATTCATTCAGCAATTGTTTATTGGGCATCTATTCTGCACTGGGTACTGTCCTTGGTGCTGAGTATACAGTGATGAACAAGATAAAATCCCAGTGTCTCTCCTATCACGGACCTTGGATTGGACAGGGGAATATATGATAACTGAGTAAAGAAATTAAAAAGTAAATAAGATAAGTTCAGTTAGTGATAAAAAATCCCACCACATAGAATAGCGCCAGGCATCTATGTGCTCAGTAAATACTTGACAGACACAAAAGACCCATAAAGATATAAGATCAGGAGAGAGAGAGAGTCACTGATGCAGCCTGGGCTTGGGGGAGGGGATGACTTGAGACTCTGTGGTCTCGAAAAGCCTCTCTGTGGAGATGGGAGTGGATGTGAAATTCTGGATGGATTTCTGTTCTGGTCTATGGATTTGCTCTGATCAAACTAAGTTCAGTGATAAACAAGACAGAAATAGTGCAGCAGTAGGAGAAAGAGGAAGAATGAATGGCTAAAGAAACAAGTTAGACATTTCACATAGCAAGAGATCAGAGGCTGCAGCCAGAGTGAACAATCCAGAGATCACAGTGAGTAATGAGAGATGAGAGGCTGCCTACTAAAACTGCTGTTTCTGACTCCTTGTGGAGAAATATCAACACTTTCTCTCCTCCTGCCCCTCTTCTTCCTTCCTGCTTCTCTCGGGCTACAGTGGCATTGAATGTATAGCAGTTAACTGAAATTATTTGATTTTTTTAAAAATAGAGGCTGCTTGTTAGAATAAGCCACAAGAGGGATTTTGGCTAAGTTATTGATCTCAAGCATACATGTTTTCCTTGTAGATAACAGCACTTCCCTGGCTATAGAACTCTTTTAGCTGCCTCACCCATTGTGAAATATTACTTTTTTTAAAGAACAATCCTTACAATTACTAAGTACTTTTCCTCCCAAAAACATCTTTATACCAATGGCCTCATTTCTTTTTCACACTTCCCATATGAGGCAGGAACAAAGATAATATTATTTTTATTATTTTTTTCTTTTTTCAAGACAAGATCTTGCTCTGTCATCCAGGTTGGAGTGCAGGGGTACCGTCGTGGCTCACTGCAGTCTCCCAACTCCTGGGCTTAAGTGATCCTCCCGCCTCAGCCTCCTGAATAGCTGGACCACAGGTGTGTGCCATCACACCAGGTAGAGACTGGGTCTCTCTATGTTGCCCAAGCCAGTCTTGAACTCCTGGGCTCCAAAGATCCTCCTGCCTTGGCCTCCCAAAGTGCTGGAATTACAGGCATGAGTCACTGTGCCTGAATCCAGGTAGTATTATTCATATGTAAGAGATGGAGAAACCGAGACTCAGGGAGGAAAAGTGCGTGCCAAGAGCTCAGAAAGTCCATGGAGGGGCTGGAGCCGGGGGCCAGAGGCACTGACTTCCTTCAGATGCAGGCTGCACCCTCACCCCGACCCCACCATTTACCCCCACGCCCCACTTACTGATCCAAGCACACATTGTGACTCCCGCATGGCTCCGCAGCACCCGAAGAACCCCACGGCCATCATCAGGGCCCCGGCTCCAACCAGAACATAGAGCCCTGTGGGGAAGAGGTCAGAGGAGACCATTGAGAGCCGACCGAGAAAGTGCCTGGCACTCTGGTGCCTCCACAACCAACTAGGCTGAAGACTCTGGGCACTGCAGAGCATTCTAACAGTACCATAAGGAGGTGCTATTCTTACTGCCATGTTTTACATAGAGGAACTAGGCCCCAGAAGGTTAAGTGATTTGCTTAAGGTCATAGAGCTGGTGTTTGGCAGAGCTGGAAGAAAAATACCCATGAGCCTCAAAAGCCTGCCAAACACCCTGACTCTGTCCTGCCTCTCTAGGGATTGAGGCAGCCATCATTCAGGTGGGGATTTCACTTACTACTTAGTCAAGCCCCAGGTGCAGTTCTTACAGAGAAAGAAAGGGCAGAAATGCTCTGGTTCTGAAAGAACTAAAGCCAAGCCTTTCTGTATTTCCTTCTCTGATCCTGAGATAAGCTAGAATACAATATGGGACCTGGCACTTGTCTTACTTGAAATAATGCTAATGGCCTCTATTTCATTTTTTGCAGTTTACTTATATGAGTCACCTGGAAACCACTCCCATTAACAGGGAGGGTGGGGGCTGGTGTCCCGCCTCCGTGGGGAACCCCTGGGCCTGGCATTCAGGGTGCTTCCTGGGGCTCCTCTGGGTTGCTGATGGTGGTTTGTGGGCAGATCTGGCTGTTCACAGACCTGGTGGGAGCCACAGGCGAGGCTGCTCTGCTTCCTGCCCCACCCAGGCCTGGCCTCAGGGTTCTTTTCAGGGCCATGAGGCCCCGCTCTGCAGTCCTGAGGCGGGTATTTATTTCCTGCTGTTCCAGCTCTGCCACCTCCTCCCTTTCCCTTTTCTCTAAAAGAATAATTTCATGACGGAATGGACGTGGTAATGCAAGAAATGATATCACATTAAAAACAATAGTGTTGTTGACTCCACTGCCTAAACACTTTATTGTTTTTAAAAATGTCTTTCACCAAAGGTCTAATATCCAGAATCTATAAGGAACTTAAACAAATCAACAAGCAAAAAGCAAATAACTCCATTAAAAAGTGGACAAAAGACATAAACAGGCAATTCTCCAAAGAAGACATACAAGCAAGCAAGTAACACACACGAAATAACACTCATCATCTCTAATCATCAGAGAAATGTAAATCAAAACCACAGTGAGATACCATCTCACATCAGTCAGAATGGGTTTTGTTAAAAAGTGAAAAATAACAGATGCTGGCAAGGCTAGGAGAAAAGGGGACACGTATGCAGTGTTGGAAATGTAAATCAATCCAGCCACAGCAGAGAACAGTCTGGAGATGATTCAAACAACTGAGTTGAACTACCACTTGACCTAGCAATCCCATTATTTGGTAAATACCCAAAGGAAAATAAATCTTTCTACCTAAAGGGCACATGTTCACTGCAGTACTATTCACAGCAGCAAAGATGTGGAATCAACCCAGCCCATCATTGGTAGATTGAATAAAGAAAATGTGGTACACATACATCATGGAATACTATGCAGCCATAAAAAAGAACAAAATCATGTCCTTTGCAGCTGGAGGTCATTATCCTAAGCAAACTATCACAGGAACAGAACATCAAATACCGCATGTTCTCACTTATCAGTAGGAGCTAAATATTGGGTACAGATGGATATAAAGATGGAAACAATAGATGCCGTGGCCTACTAGAGGGGCACAGGGGTTGAAAAATTAACTATGTGGTACTACATTCATTACCTGGGTGACAGGTTCAGTCATAGCCCCAACCTCAGCATCACTCAATATACCTTTGTAACAAACTTGCCCATGTACCCCCGATTCTAAAATGAAAGTTGAAAAAGAAAAAAAAAGTCATTCACTGTGTTGCAATGTTTTCAAAGCTCTTTCACTTCCATCATCTCACTGGCTTCTCAAAACAACCTGGTTAGGTAATCAAGGCTCATTATTTCTGTTTTACAAATGGAGGTTTGAGAGGCAAGATGGCTGCAGGCAGGACGCCCTGGCCGGCAACCCCAATTCCCATTTCACACTTCTATTTGACCACCCCACAGAAACAAGCTGAATGCAGGGTGGCAGCAACAACACCGCATTCAGCTCCTTGACAGAATGTCCCCTGGTGGACCACCTTGCTGCAGAAAGTGCCCATTGCCACATATTGCTACTGCCACAATTGCTACGTGATGCTGTTTGCAGATCTATCAGGAAGTCACAGCCTACAGACCAGTCCCTTCAAAATCCTTATCCATCCTATGCTCCAGCCACCTGGGAATTCGCGGTGATCTGACTGTGCCCTGCTCTTTTCCATTTTGTGCTTTTGCAGGTTCTCATATTAATCTCTCATTATAGATTTCAAGTCGACAAACAAACCTTATTCATCCTCTCTAGAATACTCCCTGCACAAGACAGAAATCAAATCAGTTCCAGGCTGGCTGGCTGTCATCACCCATCTAGAGATAGATGCTGGAAACACATCTCAGCAAACATCTATGAAGCAACTACATAGCTGGGCTCTCCAAAGCCAAGCACATAAGGATGGTTGCTTCACCCCCCGAGAAACCCTGGAATATAGGAAAGAGGGAGGCTCCTGAGGAGGTGAGAGTCTCAGTGGACGGGGCACAGAGCTTTGAGGAGGCCAGATTTGCTCCCCACTGTAAAGGAAACTGTCTGATCCCTCAGGCAACAATCCTTACCCTTCTGAAATAATGAGTTTTTCAGGAAAATTTGGTTATTTGAACAATATTTCATTCTTAGGCTATCAGAATCCCAGAGCTCATGGCAAAAACAACCTGAAGCTGCCCTAGCTTCTTCTCGGCAAGCTTCTGTTTTGTATGTGTGGGCACGTGACTCGGTCCAGCTCCAAATGAGCATTGCTTGCTGGAGTTGAAGGGAAAAGCAGAAGAAACGCTACAAGAGGAAAAGTTCACTGGGCCTGCTGGATCCAGTTCCAAATCCGGCTGTAATGCTCTGCATGCCAAAAGGCCACCTGTGGCTTCCAAGGATACTTTATGCTTTTTATGGTCTGCCCCTCAAAAAAGAGCTGCTGAATGTAATTAATTAATTTACAGCCACATTTTAAATTCTAAGATGGTTTCTGTAGAGCCCTCTCCTTCCTACAGGAGCAGGGGTGACAAACATACAACCTACTTCCCAAATCCCTCATGCCTACTCCCTCTTTCTGAGTCCTATTTCCTTTGATTTGAAAAATAGAAAACACTTTGAAATTACATTTTCATCATTAATAGCCACGCTTTGGGATGCCAGTGATCTCTGTGACATGCTACCACAAATACTTTCCCTGGGACACCTTCTATTTAAAAAATTTTAAAATTAAATTTTTATATTAATATTTTACTGACATGTAATGGTTGTACATATTTTGGGGGTATAGGTGCCATTTCAATGCATATATACAATGTATAGGGATCAAATCAGGGTCACTGGGATACCCAACACTTCAAACATTTATCTTTGTGTTGGGAAATTACAATTCTTCTTGTCTAGCTACTTTGAAATATATAAAAATTATTGTTAAATATAATTTCCCTACTGTTCTATAGAATACATGAATTTCTGCCTTCTATTTAACTCTATTTTTGTACCCATTAGGTAGCTTCTCTTTATCTCCGCACCCCCTACCCTTTGTGGTCTCCAGTAACCACCAATCTACCCTAGACCTCCATGCGATCCACTTCTTTAGCTCCCACATGAGTGAGATCATGTGATCTCTGCCTTCTGTGCTTGGCTTATTTCACTTAACATAATGTTCTCTAGTTCCATCCATGTTGCCACAAATGACAGGATTTCATTCCTTTTATGGCTGAATAATATTCTATTGTGTCTATGTACCACATTTTCTTCATCCACCCATCTGCTGATGGACACTTAGGTCGACTCCATATCTTGGCGATTGTGAACAGTGCTGCAGTAAACATGGGAGTGCACATACCTCTCTGACATACTGAGTTCCTTTCTTTTGGATATATACCCAGCAGTGGGAATGCTGGACGATAGTGCTGTGTTTAGTTTTTCGAGGAACTGCCACGCTATTCTGCATAGTGGCTATTCTACTTTATATTCCCACCAGTAGTACATGAGGCTTCCCCTTCGTCCACATCCTGGCCAGAATTTGCTATTCTTTGTCTCTTTGATAATAGTCATTCTAGCCGGGGTGAGATCTGGAACCTGTTCCCAGGTAATTCCATCACTTTTTTCTTAGGTGTCAGATTCTTCTTTTAAGCTACAAGCATCATTTTTGTTAACATAAAAATGAGAGAAAGCCTCCTAATGACCTACTGGCATAAACTCATTAAAAATGGTTCTCCGCTTTTAGGGACTGGATGTGGTCATCAATTACAATGGCTTTCTAGTAGCAGATGGTTTTACATAATCTGCTAATGACTATTTTTTCTCGAAAAACATTTTTATTCCCCTACATTAAAAACTCTTTCTCCCTTCCAGTATCCGCTGAATGCACATAATAAAGCAAATATCTAGAATATTGAATGCAACTTAGTTTTGGGGAGGGACAAGTGTTTCAGACTTAGGATGTTTTCATATTTTGGAATGTTTGCATTACACTGATCAAGCATTCCTAATATGAAAATGTAAAATCTGAAATTATCCAATGAGCATTTCCTTTGAGAGTCGAGCTAGTGCTCAAAAAGTTTTGAGTGTGGGGGAAGTTTGGATTTTGGATTTTCAGATTAGGGATGCTCAATCTGTAATAACAATAGCCAATATTTATTGAAGGCTCACCACAAAACAGGTACTATGCTTAAATATATTCATATTTCACAGCTGAAGAATCTGAGACACCAAAAAATTAAATAATTTATATGAGATTGCACAGTTAGTGAGGGGAAAATTTGGAACTGAACCCAGGGGGGCCTACTCCAAAGTGCACCCCTTGAACCTCCATACTTTCCTTTTAGCAGAATCTCTGAAGAATGGCAACTCTCTTAGCTAGAAATTGGTTCATTTTGCAATTTATAAATGGCAGTAGAGTGATTTTTCTTCTTCCTTGAGAAAAAGTGCTTGAGATATCTAGAATTGATGATTCCTGGTTTTTCCTCTGAAAGTACAGGGCTGGGAGCCAGAAATCCAGGTCTGCCAACCGTGGCTTTAGGTAAGTCCTCCTACTCTTCAGTTTTGTTAGCTGCAATATGGAAATGATTTTCTACTCCAACTTCTTATAAAAATTCTCTAGGGAAATTTTCTCAACAATGTGAGCTACAACACCTCTCTGGTATCCAGCTACCATCAGGTACAAGTGAAAACCAAGAAGTAAAAAAATATGACCAGCGTGAGTCAGAGTTTTTAACAAGCCAAGCCACCCCCTTGATGTTCAGCACTGGAACGCTTTCCTTATACATAACATCCAGCCACAATCAGAGCCAGGCTCGGAGACTCCGAGTTCCACAGGGAGAGACAGCTGCAGCCAGGCTGCGATCCTGGAGAGCCGAGTGGCTCCTGTGTGTGTGGGCAACCCCTTCTTGGAGAAAACCTGTTAACATCGTCTGCTCACAGACATGACTTCATGCACCGAGCACACAGTCTCTCCAAGCTTCCGATGGCTGAGGGGCTCGCTCTCTACTCTGTAACCCTAGAAAGAAGACCCCTGGGGTGTCTACCCACTTGAGAGAGTGACTGTAACAGGAAGTCAGATGGGCAGGTTGGTGGAATTTGGAAGACACGGAGACTTCTTCCAAGAGTGCCCTGAAAGTGGATAGGGCATAGGAAACACTGAGCAACCCCAGCCCTCCTCTGCCAGCGTCACTCCTGCCAGGTCCTCTCTTCTCCCCTTAGCAACCAGTGGACACAGAGACCTTGGGAGATCCTCCAGGCCTTGGCCTTGACACAGAGGGCCCTGAGAAGGGACATAGGCGGCAGTCAGTCTGACTACCCTCTCGCCCTGTCCTCATTTCCCACAGCTGGATCCTCCTGCCCTGTGCTGGGATTGACCACCCCGCTGGCTTGGAGGTTATGTCTGATCTTTGTCTCAGGAAGGGAGACTCACTCCATCCCCAAGGAGAGAGAACCAAGGATGTCAGATAGGAAAGCTTCTCCCAGAAGATGGGACAATTTCCCTTACAAAGTTTGGCAGTCCTCTACCCAGAAGCAGGGACCTAGACAATCCGGAGAGGAGAGTCAAGGCTGGAAGGACTTATTTCCTCAAGAACCACTTGAATGTTCATTGCCTGTTTAGGACTCTCTTTAATGAAGGGGTGATAAGAGTTTAATGGGCTGATATCTCTGGAACCTATTCTGAAAAGGAAATGCCCAGATCAGTGAATGGTGCCCTGTGATAATGGAGCGAGATTTTCCAAACACTGGGCCTGCTTGTTTCCTAAAGTGCTATCACCTCATACTGTATGCTGTGCAAATTCATAAATGGTATCCTAGTGTATTTTTCTTCTTGTTTTATTGCTGGAGAGTAGGTATCTTTCTTATTTGGAAAATTATTCACTGAGGAAAAAATGTCAATTTCTACAAACGTGTCTATTGCTCTTTCTATTTATAAGACATATTTGAAGGAGGAAAAAGGTTCATGATTTCATGAGGAATTCTTATTGACACTATCCAGAGAGGCAGCACTGGGAGACAGAGCAAGCACAGACCTGGCTGTTGGCAAACATGTGTTCCAGGCGGAGCCGCCCCAGGAGCTGCTGGGAAGCACTGGCTGACTGCCAGCACCTGGGGCTTACCCATGGGCCTGTAGTTTCCTTATTCTGCATGGTACTAAGTTTCAATGATGACCCACTTCCCGGAACTTTGAGCATGGATTATGAACACCTTTATCACCAGCCACTCTGGGCTGCCTTAGGGAAGGGAGATGTGGTGGACGAGGAAGGAAGGGTGGGTAAACCCATGTCATGCCCCGCGACACCAAGGACAAGCAGGAGGCTTCAGGCCCTGCGGTGGCCTGCTGTTTTCCCTGCCCAGAATCCCCTTCTTTTTCTCTATTAGGTAAAAGGAATGCCTCCGCTCTCAGCACATGTGGTTTGAGAGGGCTGACTCACCTCCAGCTCCACAGTGGGCGTGAAGCCCAGGTATATGCCACAAGCAACTGGCCACAACGACAAGTGCGAGGATGGGCATGAGGTCCAATATTGCCAATGAGAGGTAGCCCTGGGTTGTTAGATGGATCTGTTGGAATGAAAGAAGCATGTTCTACTTCTGGAGTCACTCTGGAAATGGAGCCTAGAGCTACTGGTGGCTGTTTTATCACATGGAGAAGAAACCTGCTCAAGAAGGGAGCCAAAGGAAAGCAGGGCCAAGAGACGGCTCCAGACTCGACTCTGGTCACATCATCTGAGTCCCTGACACCAGTATTAACCCTGGACCTTTCAAGTATGTGAGTCAATAAACGTCTCTGTCGCTTCAGTCAATTTGAGTAGGTGTCTGTGATTTGCAATAGGAAGAGTCTTGACAGACATGTCCATAAAGCTATGACATAATGAATCATTCTTCGTATCTCAGGCAGTGTGCATGCTGCTTTGGTTTAGATTAGACACAAAATCAGGAATGGGTGTGTTGAGCCAGTTCAGCCTCCCACTCAGAAATCTCCTGAATGAAACACACAATTCTGATTCTTGACACGATAGTGGTTAAATATGACATGAAGGAGAGCTCACTTTCATCTCTGGAATCTATTCAACCTTTGATGTATTCAGTCTTAAAGGTTTTTATGGGGAACTGACATCTAGAGCTGTGCAGTGGCTATCAGCCTTTTGTTTCTGGAGAAATACAGACCAAGGCTGCTCAAAGGAAGGTCTTCCATCTGTAGCTCTATGCAATGGCCCCTCCCTCTGATGGAGCAGGGGCCCCTTACTTACAGCTGTAACTCAGGTTTCCATCTGAAAGTCATGAATTATTACTGGGAGGCTTGACTCTGCCTCTCACTCACATCTTTTGCCATTCTGATTTCTTCTGTCTCTGAATTTGATTAGTTAGACTTAAAAATGTTAGTACTGTTTCTTATCTTTCTGTTTCTTTCTTCTTAATTCCTACTGCAAACCACTGTGGGTTCTACCCTAATTTCTTCAGGCCTGACTGCATCAATAATCTGCCATTTTTTTTTCCTGTCCTGGGATTCCTGACTCATTCCACTTCTGCCAGTATGATCTCTTTAAAATGCAGTGCAGATCATACTTTACCTCCGGCCCCAAATTATCCTTCTACTGTTTACCAACTTAACCTGATATTCAAAGGCCTCTATACGTGTCCCCTCTCCCTCCCCAATGTTCTGAATCCTTCTGCCCGTCACGCCCCAGTGCTCAGACTCCAACAGAGCCCACTGCCCCGCCTGGCTCGCTAAGCCCTCCCCACAGCCAGGCTTGTGCATTCCTTCCCCTCAGCCTTTGCAGTCCCCATTCTTTCTCTTCTGCATTGATTACAGCCTGGTCTTTAAAACCTAACTCAAATCCTTCTTTCCTTACCAGTTTAGAATGACCTCTAATGCACCAACTGCAAATACCACTTAGTTGGCAGTTAGTCACATGCTAATTTTTATTGTGATTTAAATTGTGAAGTCTATGAGTCTCTTCATTTATAATACAAGTTACATGGGGGCAGTTACGGAATCCTTATACATTTTTGTGTGATGGCAGAGCCCAGGACTGTGAACGCTGGCCAGTGGATTATATTTAGGTTATACCGATAGGTTATATTTTTTGTCTCAAATGGAGGAACTGGCTAAATATGGAAAGAATAGAGGCACCTCTGCTTGAACTCATAACTGTTAACATAAAATCAAATATTAGGTGAAATCCAAAAAAGTAAAATAACCACGAAGAGATTTTTAAATAGACAGATGTTGAGTATCACTGAGAGAGATCTGGCTCTTTTCAGATGTGATTCACATAACCCAGTCTTCTGGGTCTTTAAAAATGGGTTTTCCTTCTTACTGCTGAAAAATCTCCAGTTCAATCTCAGAAAAATTATGTGATAGAGATTTAAATCTTTCAACCTTAAACTTGGCAGTGAGGGGGAAGGTGGCTGGGTTTAAGGCAGTAGGCTCTTGCCAAACACCTTGAAGGAGAATTGGTGATGGACCTGTGCTCACTGGTGTTTTCCCGCATTCTGGTTCTAACCAAGGGTGGACTCCTCCCCATAGACCTAGGGGTCTATGTAATTTAAATTGAAACTTAAATTGTGAAGTCTAGGGGCACAAATGCAGCTTTTGCTGGAAGGTCTCAGGATTATACCTGAGGAAGATGAGATAAATAGGCTTCCAGAGCAAACCCAGTAGCATGTAAGAGCAGACAGACTCCATGCTATGCCCCTAAACCCAACATGCCTGAATTCCAGGGATAAAAGACTTCACCTGGTTACTGGGACTGACCTTATGTTAGGATATGAAGTAACCACTGACTTCAAAGTAAGGAGAGAAAATAAGGCTCACCCTGTGCAAATGGTTAGGAAAAGCTGGGGTAGGAAGACTCCTCAGAAGAGTCTCCTGAACGGTCAGCCATATTCACCACAGACAAGGGAGAAGATGGTGGTTGCTTGCCATATATTTGCCAACCCTAATTCAGTCATAAATAAAGCTCTCCCTAACTCAGTCTGTCAAAAACCTACCTGTCCTCAGCCCCATTCAAGTCCCAGCCACCCTGAGGCCTGTCCCCCAACTCCCGGTGCTCTCTTCATTTTAATTCAGTGGTTACATCAGGAACACTCATGCAGCCCTACCACATGGCTGTGGCTGTTGTCTGCCATCCATCACTGAACATTTCCTCTATATATGCCTGGCAAGGCAAGAATTCTATTAAAGTGGGATTAAACCTTTGCTGTGGTTAATCAGTGGCCACTGAGTTGTAACTAGGCTACACCTAAGTTAGAAATTGTGAGGAATATTCGCGAAGTCAGCAGTTCGTGGAACGTGAGCAACATGAAGGAGGTGTGTTCCTTCTCTCACGCTCCCCTCTGCTGGCTCCCGTGTGTCCCTTGGGGCGGGCTCATTGACTCCCGGAGGTGGCATAGGACAAGGACAGACAGACTCTATTCTTGTAACACTTGGGGGCCTGCTCTGGAATAGGAGAATGCTTCTGGGGAGGTTTTCAGAGCCAGGAGTCCCCCCAAGGAAGAATATGCTAAGTGTGTGTGTCGATGGAGGGGTACATACCTCCTGGAGACCATGCGGGTAGAAAGGGGCATTTCAGTTTTATGTCTAGAGCAGATTCCTCTGCTTTCTCCTTGTCACAAAATTCCAACCTTGTCCAAGTGTCACAGGTCCTGTGGGGGGCCCAGGCCCCTCCCCAGGCCAAGGGGAGGGGGGGAGGGTGTGAATATCAATTAGTCAGAGATCCAGTCAGAGTAATTCACTTTTTGGCCATGATTGGTTTAGGCATGAATACAGAATGCGATTTTGGCTAATAAGCTGCAAGGGGAAATGTGTTGGGAGATTCTGAAAAAGGTTTTACTCATTCCTAAAAGGGACTATATGAGGCGAAATTTTCTTTGTTCTCTTTTGGATGTTGCTGTACAAGAATATGATGCTTGGAGCCACTGCAGCTATCTTTTAATCATGAGAGAAGACATCTAAAGACACTGAGTATGGCAGAGAGAGGGCAAGAACCTGGGCCCTTGATGAGTTTGTTCAGCTCTAAACGAATTCTAGAAAGTCCCCATCTCCAGACTTCTTTTCCTCTATTTCATCACTGTTAAGATGTATTTTTTTTGTGTACATTTTAACAACGCTGAAATTAGAATGCATCTTTTATGGTAAGTCACAGCTAAACTGGTAGCATTTTTTCCTTTCTTAGTGGAACCTAAAATAAAATTGAGTGTTTTACAAAGAGCCATGGCTAAGATTTCCTGAAATGTGGAATGTCCTTATTCTTACCTATCTTTAGTAGATTTTCTGCTACTCTCCTCTAAAAGCATCCCAACTGACACAGCTCTTCTTCTCGCAGGAGGATGCTGTGTGGGAAGAGTGTTTGTAACAAGAGGCAGCACAGCTGCAGGCCAGCCCTCCAGGAGGACCTCCCTACTCTGAGTGGGCCCTGCACTCTCTCTCTCCTGGAAGAGGCTCCACTCTTCTTTTGATTCAGAGCAAATGACCTGTGCAGGATGCTCCTCCTCCCTGGCATAGCCGTCACCACAGCAACTGAGGCTTACTCTATGGCTGGTGAAGATCTAAAACAGCCCGTCATATGGTGATGTCACCTATAATGACAATGGTCTTGGATTTTTTGAAATCTAGAGTCCTAGTCCACTTAGCTGGAGAATGAGAAAAGGCCACAGGAGATGGTAGAAGTAGGTCAACTAATCCCAGGGCAACAATGTTCAGTCCCTACTAAGAGCACAGCCTTAGGGGTGCACCCTACTCCACACTCCTCACCCCTTCCTACTGTTGCAGGGGCAGAGCTACTGCCTCTTCCCGCTGGAGCCTCTTCCCAGGGCAGCCCTCTCATCTCCTCTTCCTCCATCCCTCCCTTCTCCCTTTTCTCTCTCCTCCCCTCCTCTCTGCAGACCCTAGTCATGGTGAGACTGAGATTAGCACCTTCAAACCTTTATTCTGAGTTATGTTTTTACCTATACAATTTAAAATATAAGAGCACAAAATAAAATCCCGCAGGGGTCCTGTGTCACCCCAAATGGGCTAGGGAATGACACACTTGTGGTGTACCCGCTTTACTTCTGCATCAATAGGGAGCTTTCTCATTATTTGAAGTGCATTTTAGCTGCATTTCCTTGAGACTTCTCTTCTTGAAAAGAAGCACAACAGGCTGCTCTTACTGGCCCCAGCCTCTCTTGATTTTGGAGAGTGGAGGCGTAGACTGTGTGAGGTCAAGGGGAAGCGGTCACAACAGCACCCTACCTGTTTCCAGGACACATCCTGGAGGGCTAGACCAGTGCACAGGGGCTCAGAGGTGGCTCGTTTCAGCCTCTTTCCCTGCCCCCTTCCCTCCCCCTCCCACCAAAGTTCAAGTGCAGCTTCTGCTCTAAGCCTCTGCACAGCCCCATCTATTCCAAGCTGAAGCTTAGGGAAGCTGGAGTCACTCACCCACATAGAAATACTCTGGGGACTTGTCCTCTGATGATAACTCCTTTACGGCACCTCCGAACCGAAACCATAGTCCAAAAGCAATGACGGCTGATCCAGCCAGCTGGAAGGCAAACGACACTGTGTTGACAGTGGAAGGGGAGAGCATGCACAGATCCAAGAGCAGGCTTGAGGTTCAGGATGCTGACGGGTCATACCTTTAGAAATCACCTACGGCAACCTTCCCATTTTATAGGGGAAAAAATGGAGGCTCAGAGAGGTGCAGTAATGTGCACGAAGCCCTTCAGACCCCTGATGTGACATTGGACTGGGTTTTTCTGAGATCAAGGTTTCCCATGATGCCAGGCTATCCTGTGGTTATGGGGCACACACAGCACAGCCAGGGAGGTGTCTCAAAAGCAATGTTCCAGTAACACTCCCTCTGGAAGGCATCTGCCCCCTGCCTTTCTGTCCCTTGCTGGGCACATCGGATCTCCTTACCCACACCACGAGAAGCGACTACATCTTAGCCACCAGGTCACCAAGAGCAAGATGAACTCCAAGACCTGGGGGAAACCCACTTTTCTAAATGGGAAGAAAACATGGCAACCTCAACCTCAGAACCCACCCACACCTCATGAGTGCAGTCCCCAAATAGAAAGCTGTTTTAGGGGCATCTGTAACCCTCTCCCCGCTTCCTCTATGGCCACTGCTCTGAATGGGGATGGTTTTGCTGGTAGGGAGATAGCCCAGTCTTTTTTTTTTTTTTTTTGGTTGCTATTTTGAGTTTCCATGGAAAGTGAGAAAGGAAAAAATAATTTTCTGAAAAAGCGTGGTCTGTGTGCTGTGTGGTTCATGGAGAGGCTGAGTGGCTGGCGCAGGCACTGGCTGGGCAGGCTGGCAGCTGGTAGAGTCATCACCCAGCTTCCTCTCCTTCCCTACTCTGAAGGCTTTTGTGAGGCTCAGCATGGAAGTTGGAAGCCCTTTCTGCCATCTCAGGACTGTCACTGCTGCGTGCCAGTAGGCTCTAGCCATGGTGTTCTCTCTCCACAAACACTACTCTCGAGTTTCACTGTATCAATCCATCAACAGATATTTACTGGGCACCTTCTGGGCTCAGGGCACCATGGGAAAGTAAGCAGAGATATAAAAATAGCCTCCTAATTCTGCTGGCCCATCCAGTTGCTGTTGGGCTGCCCTAGCCTACCACTAAATGAACAATTGAGAGGCTCCCCCTTCCCAAACAGAGCAGAGCACACACAGATGCTGGGAACAGGAGCGTAGGGGATGGAAATCAGAGAAGCCGAGGTGTAAAAAGGAAAAATTGCACCAGAGACAACATAGTCCTTTTTACATAGGAGACTTCCGTCTTGCTGGGCGGCTTATAAAGAACTTGGCACTACCCTTCCAGATGATCTGGCTAGATTTCTATGAGGACTTTATCCCTCTTTCCCTTCTATCCCCCAAGAACAATCCCCTTTGTGCCCAGCTTCTTCAGAAAAGTGGTGTGACTTGTGAGGAGGAGTCAGAGGGGCAGATTTCTACCAGCTGGACTCTCCCTTGTGGAATAATTAAGAGCTTCCAGTACTCAGGGGAAAGCACTAATTGCATAATGTGAGGGGCAACTGAAGCAATTGGGATCAGTCAGCTTTTGAAAGACCTCTGCGTTTCAAAAAGGGTGGCATGGCATGGAAACATGCTGAAAAGGGTCTTGCTAAAACTTTAACAATATCTATGAAGGGCAGGATTCCAGGTGACTTTTTTCCTTCTAAGTATATTTTCTAAGTCCTCTGCATTAAGCATGTGTTCCTCTTGTAACTTTAAAGATATATTTTAAAAGTGTTACATGGTAGTTTCTATGTTCAATCCAGAAAAAGTGGGGAGAGTCTTCTTGGGCCATGTTTTAACTTGGGAGGACACTAGCTTTGAGGTCCTTGCTGTTCCTGTGCAGGAAAGAGAGCGATGCCCTTGGTCAAGCACCTAGGGTTGTCCTGGGAGCACTCAGAGGCCGCCTGGGACAATTCTGCACAGCAAAACCTCGCAGGCAAACTCCACGCCCTCATCTCTGTGGTGACTTGATGGAAAGACAGAGTTTCCAGATACAAGGCAAAATCTATTGACAGAGGCATCAGGCCAAAGCCAGCAGCCACCGAGCAGACTGCGGAGGAGGTGACTGGTCCCAGGGACACCCTACCGCGAGGTCACATTTTTGGAATCTCTGTACACAAACTCTAATTTATAGCTGTCTGGGATTATCCTCCCAGACGGAATACATTTGTCCAGTTCTGGCACAGATGCGTTTGATGCATAATGGAAAATTAAAAGAGAGGTTGCAATTTAAAGCCATCCGGCAATGGGAAAAAATCTGCGCTTGCTCATCCATTCCACCAACCCCAAACCACATGGGTTTCCTCCTGGGTCAAGGAAACTGTGGCTTAGCTGAATGTCATCACTGTGTGGAAGGGAATCCTCCCAGCAGGCTGCTGCCGGCTGTGTCAAGGATGCTGAGGGTGAGGGCATGGCCAGGGCTGATGTTGCTCGTGACGAGACTCGGGGTGATCACTGCTTTGGAAACCGGTGCCGGCACGGACCACACAGCCCTTTAGTCCTTTTTAACTCACCATTCCTGTAAGATTCGTGGAATGCTCTGTGTTCACTGGGCTTTGGTTGGTCTATCACACACTAGAAATTGCTTGAAAAAAATTCACACCAGTTCTAGTCCAGTCAGGAACACAGTGAGTAAGTCAGTGTCACTAAGTTCTCAACACACCTGTGATCCATAGAGCTGGAGGAAATGGTATCCCCAATGACCTGAAGGAAGTCTTCAAGCCTCTCTAATCCTAAATTTTAACCCAAAGAGCCAAAAACTGCCTCATGCCCACATTCTCTCTTCTCCTTTTAATCTCAACCACTCTTTTGCATTCAGACATGACATTGCATCTCAGCCAATGTTAAAACAAGTGAGAAATGAGAAGCTACCATTTTTTTTTAACCTTTCCTTCTTCTGCCCCCAGCTGCATCTCCCTTCCCTGTCTTTCTTCCTTGCATGTTTATTAAGAATAAACTATGGTCCAGGCCAGGTCCCGTGCTCTGCATCAGGGAAACGATGATGAAAAAGACATGGCTCGCAGTCTAATATGGTGGATAACACATAAAGTACTAAGTGTAATATAATGCAGGAAGTGTGCTGAAGAGGAACAGTGTGCACACTGCCAAGGGACTGGAGCAAACTGCAGCCACCGGCATGCAGGAGGAGTCATTAAATTTTGATTTACATCTTGAAGAATGAGTTAGAAGTCACGGGGCAAGGAAGGACTGGCAGTGGAAGAGAACTCCAGGCAGAAATGGCAGCACAGAGGTTCATTTCCTTACCTTGATGCTGTGTTTGCTAAGGAGGGTTTGGGGGACGTCAGAGGCTGGGGCTTGAGAAGCATGACTCGGCTTCTCCTTTGCTTGCTACCATCGTGGAATGCCCACAGCAAGGCCTGCCTGAGGGGAGGAGGGACAGAAGCCCACATTTTGATGGAAACCATCAGGAGTGTGAATATTACCTGGATGTCACACACAGCAAGGAGCCAAAGAGAAAGACCTGAGTGACTGAGGACCAGAGAGAGGACACCAGGGGAGGGGACGTGGAGAGCTGCGAGAACTATGAAGTCACTATATCCACTGAAGCACTTTGCTGAGGGCTGCCCTGCTTCCAGGACCGGTGCCAACTCCAGCGCCTTTGGAACAATTAAAACCAGAAACGTTGTTGTTTTTCCAGAAATGGACTTTTTCATACAGGAGCACAAATTGGACTTTGATGTTAGTCCTTTAAAATATACTTATTAAGCATTTATTACAAGGCAGAAGACAAGGTTTCGGAGTCCTACTCCTGGGGCTCAAAGAGACGCTAATCCCCACTGGGTGGCCCCAGAGGGAATCCAACCCTGCAGGTGGGAAGTCAATCCAGAAGCAGCCCACCAGAATGCATGTGAGAAGATGCCAGAGAGCACTATTCTTTGTGTCCTCCCTCCCTCTTTTTTTTTTTTTTTGACAAGGTCTCACTGTGTCGCCCAGGCTGGAGTGCAGTGGTGCCATCACAGTTCACTGCGGCCTCAACCTCCTGGGCTCTAGCGATCCTCCACCTTAGCCCTCCAAGTAGCTGGGACTATAGGCATGCACCACCACGCTGGCTAATTTTTGAATTTTTTGTAGAGATGGGGTTTTACCATGTTGCCTAGGCCAGTCTCAAACTCCTGGACTCAAGTGACCCACTCACCTCAGCCTCTCAAAGTACTAGGATTACAGGCATGAGCCACTGCACCCATCCTCATCATTCCTTCTAAGGATCAGTTGTACGTCAAGTACTTAGAGAAAGTGATAAAATAGTATTTAAAGACAAGACTGTGCCAATTATTAAAAAGAGGAGGAGAAAAATAGTTTAAAAAAGAGATAAGAATGCAGGAAAAGGAGCAGATAGTGACAATAATTCCAAGTCATTGAAAGGGGATCACTAGATACAGTTATAGTATGTATTGTCATGGGCAGGTTATTTCAGTAGCTAACCATATTCCAGAGAGTTTGGAGGACATGAAATTGCAAATTGTAAGCATATGTCTTTAGTGAAAACTGTGTGTTCTAAAACTAAAGAAACAGAAGACGGACTGAAAACATGATTAGGAAGCATTTAAAGCAAAGCGGATGGACAAAAAGTTTCCTTTAAGAATGGCTATCTGCCAAAAACAAGTCATTGTGCATATAGCAGAGCTTGCTAACAGATTTCAATTTTGTTTTACTGTATTTACTTTCATTTTCCTGGGATGGCTGATGAAATGTCTTACCTTGAGGACATATTTTTTCATTTTAAAAAAGGACAGATTTCACAAATTGCAAACATGTTTCTAGGGAGGCACTGAGGTGGGAGTGGGGTGGTGCTGAGATGCAGGAATGCAAAGATCATTCCCCAGTCTGGGCTCCCCCATTTGCCAACTGTCCTCCCTTTCCCGGAGGTTAGCCAACTGGATCACCAAGAGCAAATGTCTGCTGTCCGCTTTCTAGAGACTAAATCCAGCAGAAAGCCCCCTTTTGGGGTAAAAAGCATCATTTCGGGAAGTTCTAGACAGCATGTGCACTTATACCTAAGTGGGAACCACGGCTCCTGACCCTCAGATGCTCCAGCTACAGTTTCAGTTCCTTCCCGCCCCTGTGGAGGTCTCTCTTCTTGCTGTTCCCGCCTCTCCCTCCCTCTAGCTGACACCCATTCACAGTTCTCAGCTCTAATCAGTTCCTCAGGGAAGCCTATCACGGTCTAGATAGGTACCTTCCTTTATATCTCACATAACCTTTCTACTTAAATATGTCTGTATTTTGTAAATGAAGGCGTAGCTCTGTGAGGGCGGGGACGGGTCTATGTTGTTGTTCCCCAAACATAATCCTCTCTGCCCTGCAGAGTGAGCTCCCAACAGACAATAGTTAAATGAGTGAATGGAGGGCCTTCACAAAGGTACCATTTAGGCTATGCTACGGACTGAACTGTATCCCCTACCTGCAAAATCTACAGGTTAAAGCACTAACCCTCAGTGTGAGGATATTTGGGGATGGGGCTTTGGGAGGTAATTAGGTTTAAATGAGGTCATGAGGGTAGAGCCATCACGATGAGACTAGTGACCTTATAAGAAGAGACACCAGAGAGCTTGCTCTCTGTCTCTCCTCCATGTGAGGACACAGCAAGAAGGTAGCTGTCCACAAGCCCTCACTAGGGAGTCCTCGCCAGAACCCAACCTGACCTCTGACTTCTAGTCTCCACAACTGTGAAAAATGAATTTCTGCTTCAGCTACCCCACTCTGCGTGTTTTTTAAATGTCAGCTTGAGCTGATGAAGACAGGCTGACAGGAGCAATTGCGATCAACCTCCTTCACAAGTCTCCAAGGGAATACTTCACAAAGTGTTATTTTCAAACTCATCTGCACCTGGGAGACATGCTGATACCTTGGAAGGCACTGTGTGAACACACTGTTGAATATGCTCAGCAAAACACTTGCCCCAGAAACAGAAAACAAAACTAGAGCGTGTAGTATCAGTTCTGTATTTTCCTAAGACTGCAGGAATGTGTGCCGTGCACCATCCACACACACAAAGAAGAAATCTACACAATGTATACATGCCTTCCACTGTTGGGGGCATATGAACACAATACAATTATAGCACCTCCCCCTACACACATGTGCATGCTGCACTCAAATAAAAGAATGAACAAAATCAATTTTGTATTCTCGCTTCTCCAGGGTGAATACCAACTCATTTGCAATTCTCTTCTTTGGGATGAAGTCACGAAATTGGAAATGATGCTTCAACCCTAGAATTTTCATTAAATGCTTTTAAGCTAAGACTTGCTCTTGGTAGCAATTCTCATCCCCATTGGAATCATATAATGAGCACTTAAGATTCTTGATCTGATTGTAAACCCCATTATGATACCATAAGGGTAATGGAGTCTTAGCCTTTTAGCAGGCAAAAGTCAGAAGCACATTTGCTCTGGAAGATGATCTGAATTTTCTCAAAGAGGAAAACCGGCTCCCAGGATTTTTATTCTGCTATGCAGTGAAAGCAAGGCAAGGGTTCAGATGGCACTTCTTCAAAATCAAGGGTTTTATCAGAAAAAAAATACAAGAACTGAACACCTACGACAACCATGTCAAATAGTCTCCGAGGGACCTTGCTACCCTGGCCTTCATCAGGACCAGGTAAGTGGGAACTGGGAGGCAGGACTGTGGCAGCATGTGACGATGAGAAGTCTGTGTTAGTTTGGAAATACATGGCAGCTCCTTTAGATGCCCGTGTTTCTGATCTCCCCATTATTTTCCTTATACAATTTCCTAAGAAAAAGCTCCCACTAAGAGAGACTTCCTTCAGGTAAGAGAATATTTTACAATCAACCATTGCTTAATTTACCGCACTGATGGAAGGGTGCTGCACTTCAGGCCACAATAAAATCAGGAGTATTCCATTCATCTCTGGAAAGAAACTGGGCTACGGATTTGTGCCAATGCATCTTCAGTTTGTTTAACTAGTTATAAAGTTAACTTGCATGGGTCAACCAACATTGCTGGGGGGCAATTTAGAAGTGCTAGAGAAATACAAGCTCAGGGGAAGGAAGGAAACTAACCTGGGATGAAAAGCTTGCTGCGAATGATAGGGCAGACAATTTATATAAAGACAGTGGAAAGTGTGTTGTTTATTCAGTGATTATACATAATGCCTTTTCTCTTAAAAATATCGGGGAAGGTGAAGGAGAGTAGGGAACAGCAAGAATTAGGAGAAAGATGATGGCTGCGTAGTTTTCTTTCTTTTTATTTTTTTGAGACAAGGTCTCACTCTGTTGCCCAGGCTGAAGTTCAATGGCCTGATCACAGCTCACTGCAGTCTTGACCTCCCAGGCTCAAGCGATCCTCCACCTCCTCCTCCCACTACGGGCATGTGCAACCATATCCAGCTAATTTTTTCTATTTTTTGTAGAGATGGGCCTCCCTATGTTGTCCAGACTCGTCTTGAACTCCTGGGCTCAAGTGATCCTCCTGCCTCAGCCTCCCAAAGTGCTGGGATTATAGGTGTGAGCCACCATGCCCAGCCTGTGTAGTTTTCTTTATACAGCAAAATGAATGTCATAGACTACTGGCTAATGATTCCAGGGAGAAGATGGCTCTCTCATATGACGATCAAATATGTATAGAACTAAAATCCAATCTACCATGTCACAGAAGTGAATCGAACTCAATGTCTACCTTACTTAAAGCCTCACCAAGGGGATAAGCCCAGGGAGGACAAAAATGGTATTTTCTAGGTTCCCTGGACTTCCTCCTTGGAGCACCCAGCTGGCTTTCCTCCTAGGCCTGCTCTCTGCATATATAATCACTTATCTTGGGTGCCGCAATGACTACTGTGACATCTCATCTATATAGAGCTTTACATAAGCAAAGACAACACATTAAACAATATTTATTTTATAGCCTAATATTCGTCAAAGTGGTTGGGAAAACTACTTTGGAGCACATACACAGAATTCTTAATTATTGATCAATAAGCAATGATCTTCATCCAGTTTTAGTAGTTACAGAATGACAATGCTTAAAAAAAAAAACATTTCAAGTACAACTAAGGCTAGATTACAAAAGCCAAAACAATTTGTTTAGTAAGAAGTTAGCATGGGTGGAATCTAGCAGAAATCGTGAAAGTCTAGCTTGGTGCTCTATAGAGATTTTTCTTAAAAGCCATATTACCAGGACCTGTTTGAGGTCAGGAAGGTGCAGCACTGGTCCATTCACAGAGGACTAGACAGACTCTGGCGTGAGCAGGGAGACAAAGTCAGCTTCCTGGATGAATGACAGCAACTTCCAGTGCACCCCTGGCCCTGCTTAGCCTTGCTGGGGGACTCTGACATATTGTTAATAAGCTAATTCTTTCCCAAACACCATTACGATGGGGAGGACAGAGCCAGGACTGGAATATATGCCGGCTGCTCTTCTAGAAATTCATCTCTTCTGGGTATTCAGAATGCATAACGATGCCCTTAGGGTAATAAACACTTGCGTGCATACACTACATAGGTGCAAAGGATTTGTAGTGGATAAAAATGGGGGTTCTAGGCAATTGAGTTTGAATCAGGCTCTGCCACTTACTGGTCCTATAATATTGGGCAAGCCACTTAACCTCTCTAACCCCAGCTTCCATATCTGCAAAGTGAAGGTAATAACAGAGCCTCCTAAAGAGACTAAATAAGCTCATGTTACACACTGAGAACAGTGAGTGCCCCACACTTTGCATTATTATGTTGGTAGACTTGCTAATGTTACTTCAAACTGAAAGCTTAATCTCCAAGATAGGAAACATCACTCCCATGGTTCCAATAATGCGGTCTGCTCCAGCCGTCCTCTACTAATTTTTATTTTAGATCTACACTCCCTCTTTCCACGACAGCTGGAATTTATTTCAGTTTTCTAAATCTATGCTAGAAAGTCAGTGGCCTTTTGCAGAAACTATGTCTCCTCTCTTTAATGTTTTTAAGACCCCATCAGAGAAAAATATGAATAGATGTATTTATGAGTGAAAGAATAACTAAATTTAGGCTAGGGCTGTCCAGTAGAACTTTCTCCAATGATGTAAATGTCCTATATCTGTGCTGTTTAGCACTGTGGCCACTAGGCACCTATGGGAGCTCTGAAATGTAGCGAGCGGGACTGAGAACAAAATGTACATTTCATTTAATTTTAACTAAATAGCTACATATGATCAGTAGCATAGTCTTCACATTGGACAGTACAGGTCTAGAATTCACAAGCTCCTCTCCGATAGTCTGTAGACTTGGAGTGGTTACAAGTATAGACTCTGGGGACACACACAGAGACACAGCTCTGCCCCGGCCAGCTCTGAGACCTGGGCAAGTCTCTCCAATTCTTCAGACCTCTGTTTTCTCATATGTAAACTGGGGATGATAACTGCTACTATTTCATAGGGTCGTTGTGAGGATTAAAGGAGTTAATAATAAAATGTGCTTAGGAAAGCAGCTGGCAAACAGTGTACCTTTATATAGTGCTTACTATTCTTCAAATTTTTGCTCCTGAAATTAATTTTTTAAACTGTCTCTTGATATATACCCTTTCTCAATTCCCATCTTACTTTTCCTCTGCCTGAAACGGATCAGGAGTTTCCCAACCTCTCTCCTACTTCTTGTTCCGTATGCCTTAGTATTTTAGGTATCTCTTTGTACCTGTGTTTCTGGAATGCATCAAGACTCAATCTGACACTGAATATAATCTCCCTGATCACAGATTTCACATTTTCCAAGTTAGTAGCATTTCTTATACCTTATATTCCACATGTTCCAATAAATTGAAACAATGAAAAGAATATGGAGTTTAAAGTTAGAAGACCTGGGACATACCACCTACTGTGCCTGACTTTCAGCTTTCACAACTGTAAAATGGGAATAATTACACTATTTCATGGGATGTCGTGATTTATCATCAGGTGGGATAATACAGATGAAAGCACTTTGTAAACTGAAACAGCATATGAGTGTTAATTAGCATTGGTATTTTTGCTCCCAATCAAATTCAAAGAGGATGAAAAAGGCAGGCCAAGGCAACCCAAGGTAATTCATCTGTAAGATGTGCTCCCAGCCCATCTGGTATTTCCATCTTACTGGCAGCGTTCTCTCTTTAATTCCTTAGCAACCATGACATGATTTGTTTCAGTGCTCAGTATAGCATCACTTGTTTTAGGACAGCAGCTTCGCAATATTAACTGTCAAGGTTGGGGGATAGGGGTTACGTTCTCTTTTGTCACACATGGTTAGAGACCTAAAGATACTTCATGACTGATGTTCTAGAATAACACGGTGAAAAGCAATGAACAATGGACAAGTGGCCTCCCGGTAATTCTAGAAAGCATCCAGTGTTAGTGTTAAAAGGAGACTGAATAAAGGTAAAGTGGTAACTGAAATTAAAAGAGCTGTCAAAAACAAGCCAAGAGAGCAAACCAAGAAGTAGGGCACACCTGCTTCAGTCAGAAACAAGTGCCACTGGTGATCTCTGACCTCTTCAGGCTACATCTAAAACAGGGGTTCTCAAAGGATGTTCCCAGACCAGCAACTCGGGCATCACCTGGGGGCTTGTTAGAACTGCAGACCCACTGAATCAGATTAGAGCTGAACAAGCTCCCTAGGTGATCTGCATGCATATTAAAGTTTGAGAGGCACTGATCACCAAAGGTTTTCCCACGGTCTTTCCTTGGCCTCCACTTAGTAGCACAGAAGCGGGGTGGGAAATAAACAGATCCTGCTCCAGGGTCAGTGCACACAAATCCCTTAGCTGGAGCCATGCTGAACTCTGTTAGGTGCTGAGGGATTGGAAGAAAGGGGATGCCAAAAGGACATAGTCCCTGCCCTCAAGGAGCAAAGACTAAAACAGGGAATAAATTCTAATCAAAGGCAAAATGGAGGCTAAATAAAGACATGAGTGCCTTAAGATCAAGGGCTGTGTCTTAATCATCTTTGAATTCCCAACACTTAGCAGGGATTTATAGAGGAAGTGATCTTTCCTTTCGACTCCATCCTCTTGATATACTCCAAGACTCTTGCCACCTTGCTTGCTAGGTTAGATATAAAACACCTGCCTGCTTTGTCTTACCTTTATGAACCTCTTGGATTCTAGTTTCTACTTTCCCATTTGTACTTCTGGTATTTAAAAACCACTACTATTAATATCTTGTGCTATTATTTACTGTATGCATGAACCATGCTTAAAACCTTACATATATTAACTCATTTTATCTGCATAGAGTGCATAGATTGATATTACTTCTTTATTATGTCCATTATACACATGAAAAAATGGAGGCTCAAAGAGGTTAAACAACTTACCCAAAGTCCCCTAGGTAGTAAATAGTGGAGACAGGAATAAAGTCAGGTAGTGTGATGCCAGTATCTACTGCCCAGGTTTTGGACTCCTGGATTTGAATTGCCACACTACATAGGGCTGTCCGAGGTCTACCAGAACCCTGGGACCACAGCTGTGGCTTCTTCAGACTGTCCCCTCTCGCAGAACCCCTGTTCCTTTCAGCAATGCTAGGTCCCTCTCTAGGTCCACACTAGGTGACACTGGCCCCTGTTGCTCCCTTCCCACCTTCACAAAAATCAGCAATAAAGACTATCCTACAGCGAGGCTGAGAACATTCCTATCTGTCTTACAGGCTGGTCTCCAAAGATTACTTTCTTCAGGTACTTTTTCCTAAACCAATCTCTCTGACAGGTGATTGCTCTGAAGTTACTGTTTGAAATAACTTTGGGAAAGAGGGAGAGGTGACCTCTATAAGATTAATGTGAGTCAAACTTCTTTGACTCCCAAGCCAGCAAGACGCTGTCTTTCTTAAAAGCACCTGTTAGGCATCCCGAAAAGCTGTATTGATAATGGTGAGAAGGAAAGGAGGGCAACTTCAGACTTGCCATATATGGCATCTGCTTTTCAACAGCGAGCAGCTCTGCTTCCTGTGGGTCGGTAACGCTGAGCAGCTAGTGCAGCACAATGATAGGAAAACGCTGAGCATACAACAATAAACCAAGGAATAAACAGCGTCCAGGTTTTCCTTTAAACCAACATATGCGGCTTGGTGGGGGAGTATGTTTTATTTATATTGCTATGCAACGTAGGAAAAAAATAAAGGTGATTTCAATAAAAGGCACAGGAATATGTTGTGCTATCTGATCGCAGTGTCTGAATTTAGACATGACAGATGTTGGGAGGGGTTTCACGTTAGACATCAACCACGATAGGAGAAATTAATGTAGGGGGGTTAACGGCTAGGCGGCCCTGGGCCAGGGAGTACTGTGCTGGCTCTGGCAGGGTCTGCTTGTATGTTTATGAAACCAGGAGCACAGCCTAGGGAAACTTAAAGCAAGCTGCCAGAGGAGGCTGCAAATTGATTTGTTAAACCACAGATCACCAAACAGACCCTGCCCCGCCTCTATGCTTACCTCTGGTGAGGTTCTGACTGGAAGGAAGTGCTGTCACCCAGGGAATTCTGTAACTCAAAGGGGCAGGCATGTGAGCTTCTAAGGGTACGTGTAAATGTTAAATACTTTAGTCACAGCTAAAACCTGGCCTTCCAGGAAAACTATCCTCCACCCCTTTCCCAAACTTCCCACAAAGCTCTCCAACCAGGAAAAAACAACTTCAGAAAGTAGAGTGGGGCTTTTCTGGAATCAGGTTCCCTCAGTTACAGTGAAGGCAGGTATCTAGATACTCTATCCCACACAGTGACTTTCCCCTAAGTCATCAAGTGCCTGTTTCAGTTGCCTCTTGGCTCTGGTTGCTGCCTCTGCCCCCATCCCCATGAAACTGGGGGAGAGGAAGGTTCCCCATTTCCCACTGCATGCCTTCTATATGCTGGGCACTATTCTAGCACTGGGGATACCACTATGAACAAAACAGAAAAAGCAAAATTTCTGCTCTCAGAGTGTTTTAAGTTCTAGTGGGGAAAATCCACAAGTACGAATTGACAAGATAATGTGTAGTTATCCTCAAATGAAGGCAAACTGCAAGTCACTTAACAAACTTATGTACTATTCCCCAACATGAAAGGAATCCGGGGAAAGAGAACTAACATTTATTGAATGCTTCCTATGTGCCAGGCACTTGATAACAAAAATAATAATTAACGTTTTTCGAGCATTTACTATGTCCTAGGCTCATAGGAAGCTGAGGTCACATACTTTACATAGTCCCTCTTAATCCTTTCAATATTTGTTACTCCAATCGTACAGATGAGAAAACAAGCCTAGAAGTAAGAATAACTTGTTCAAGTACACTCTGTTTGTGCAGGCACGCCCTGCTTGGGATCTCTGCACTCCAGCCTGATGGCTTCGACAGTCAGATGGTGGCACACACTCCCCCTTGCTCTGCTTCTCTGCTGGTGGAGGGGGTGCTCACCCTTGTCCAGCTCCTTTCTACCAGTCCTTCAAGCTTCAGCTTAAACAGCTGCTTCTTAAGGAGAACTTTTCTGGCTCCTCATGATGACTGTGATCCGTTCTCTAAACTCCTTACTTAGATCACATATATAAAAGGTCTGATCTAACCTCACTGGCCAACACGTGGAGGCAATCAAACACTGCATTGCTCCTACTTCCTTTCCTCACTGTGTTTATGGTCAACAGTGTGAAACTCGTCACTTGATTCCATACTGTCTTATTTTTGTGTTGTTAGCTATCCGCTGGTCTTGTTTCCTCAGTGAGATGAGCAGCTTAGGGAACTGTATTTATATTGACAAATTATTATTTGTTTAATCACTGTTTAATAGAGTGGGTCTCAAATTTGAGCATGGATCAGAATTACGTGACTGGCTTGTTAAATTAAACTGCTAAATTAAAAACTCTTTTCCCCAGAGTTTCTGATTCAGCAAGTCTGGGATAGCTGAGAATGATTTTTTGTTGTTTTTTTGTTTGTTTGTTTGTTTGAGATGGAGTTTTGCTTTTGTTGCCCAGGCTGGAGTGCAATGTGGCACCATCTCAGCTCACTGCAACTTCCCCCTCCCAGGTTCAAGAGATTTTCCTGCCTCAGCCTCCCAAGTAGCTGGGGTTACAGGCACCCACCACCATGCCCTGCTAATTTTTATATTTTAGTAGAGATGAGGTTTCACTATGTCGGCCAAGGCTGGTCTTGAACTCCTGACCTCAGGTGATCTGCCTGCCTTTGCCTCCCACAGTGCTGGGAATACAGGCATGAGCCACTGCGCCCAACCTGAGAAAGTGTATTTTTGACACATTCCTAGGATATGCTGATGCTGCTGGCCCAGGAACCACTTTTGAGAACCACTGGTTAATTGAATGTGCCACAGTGCTTAAGAGCAGGTAGGCTGAGTTTGAATACCATCCCTTCCACTCGCTAGCTGCATGATCTTAGGTGACTTAACCTATTTGAGCCTCTGTTTCCTCATCTGTAAAAATGGAGATAATAATAGTATGTGTAGGCCGGGCACAGTGGCTCATGCCTATAATCCCAGCACTTTGGGAGGCCGAGGTGGGCAGATCACAATGTTAGGAGTTCAAGACCAGCCTGACCAACATGGTGAAACCCCATCTCTATTCCAAAAACAAAACAAAACAAAACAAAACAAAAACCTACAACAGACAGAAAATAAACAACAACAACAACAACAACAAAATAATAGTATGTGTGTATCAGGACTCTTGTGAGGATTAAGTGTCATAATGAATATAATATGCTTAGCACTCTCCCTGACATGTTGGAAACATTCAGTGAATGCTTCCAACTATCACTGGAAAGGCTGGTACAATATCAGGCACTAAATAAGCACTGAACCCAGACTAAGAATTCCTCCTCAGGTTTAAAACTTCTTGGGAATTCATAAGCAATGAGAGTGAAGGGTGTCACTGTATCATGACATTTATCATTAACAGCTTCTGAAATTAAGCCAGATCCTAAAAAATACAACATAAATGGTCTTCAGAAATGTCCCTCCCTATAGTACGCCTGATGTAAATCCCAGGTGAACAAAGGCCACGTGTGTCTTTAAAGTTCAGGGGAGGTCGGGGAGGTACCTCCTTCACACCTTCCACAGCTGAAGGATGCTGAAGAGCTTGGAGTTGCTGGAGTCACCCAGGCATCTAGGCTAATGGGTTGGCAGACAAAAGTGGAGCCCATCATTCAACAATTAATTAGTTGCAATAATGGGAAGACAACTTCCCCCAGAGCAGATAGAACAGCCACCTCCTCCAGCGCAGTGGTTTCAAAGCACCCGGTCCCTGGCTGCTCTCAAATCTCTTCATCCAAAGCAAGACCTACATTTTCCCTTAGGGTCTAGCTGAGCAGTTACACTGGCTGACATTTCCTTAAGAAAGCCCAAGAGGAAATGTGCAGAAAAGACAATTTTCAGACCTTATCTCACAGTGTTCCAGGGCTTGGGACAGGGTATCCAGGGATGTAGGTTTAGTCTAGCTCTATCCTTGTCTCAGTAATAAAGGAGACAAGGGTCAAGATCCTCTCTCTCTGTGAACCATGAATCCTGGGAATGCTGTCAGTTGAATCCAACCCTGAAAAGTTGAATGAGATCATCTCTGGGAGAATTAGTATTTAGCAGAGGCTGCGCTGGGGATTGTGGAGAGATGCTGCTGCCCTTTAGAAGCCCCTCCATTCCCCACCCACTTCCCAGAAGAGCACTCACCACCTCCTCTCGCCCAGCGGCACCCTTCCCTGATGCCCAGAAAAAGGACGACCCCCCCCACCACAATTTTCATCCCTATCTCCAATTTCCTAAGCAAACCCATCACAGCCAGGTGGTGTGTCCACACACTCGAATGGAGCACCACCCTGGGCAGCCCCAGGGCAGGGGTTTCTCTCCCAACACCACGGCCAGGCCCTGGTTCCAGCTGGTAGGCAGAGAAGGGGGTGTGTGCACGGGAGGCTGGAGGGGAACAGGGACCGCCAGGGCCCCAAGCCCTCCGGAGGTGAGGAGAGGCTGGGTCCCCGCACCTGGGGTCACCAGTTGGGAGATAAAAACCAAGGCAAGTGGGGTTTCTTCCAGAGAAGAGTCACACGGTGTCTCTCCCCTTCTCACGATTTCTCATTGATCAACCTTCTGTCTTCCCGTTCTCTCCCCTCCATCCCTCCCCTCCCTCTTTGTTTGCCTTCTCCTCGCCTCCGCGTTCGAGCACCCTGCCCTCCCCCGGAGCGCGACTCGGACGCCGCAGTCAGCTCCCCGGGGACCCGGGCCCGGCGCCCGCCGCCCCCCTGCCCTGCCCGGCCCTCCCGCCTCCTGGTCTCACCCAGAAGAGCAGGTTGAAGCCGAGCAGCAGGTACTTGATGCACCGCAGGCCCCCGCGGAAGCGCCCCATGCTGCGGCCGGGCGGCGGGCTCCCCGGTCCCCAGGCCCGCGCTGCGAGCGCCGGGAGCGGCAGGCGCCGGCGGGGACGGGGCGGAGCGGGGAAGGCCGCGGGCGGGGCTGCGAGGGGCGGGGCCTCCAGGGGCGGGGCGGGCGCGGGGCGGCGGGGCGGGGCGCGAGGACCCCCAAGCCGCGAGGCTGGCGACCGGTGGGGGCGCCGCGGGGTGGAGATCCCGCGGCCCGGTGCAGCGCGTCCTTTCTTTCCCTAGACCCGGGGACCACCTGCCTTCCCTCCCGTGGGCGCACAGCTGCCAGTGGCTATCCGAGCACCTGCGGGGCGGGAGCGCCCCCCGGGGACGGGGGACCCATTTAATCAGCGCCCGGCGCGGAGACTGGGTTGAGGCCCGGGCGATGCTTGAGGGACAAGCATGCGGCCTCGTGGCTACGCAAACCTAGGAAGGTGACCTCGGGTAGAAGAGCCAAGTGGGGCCCGAGGTTGAACCGAAGCTGGCAGGACCTGTCGCGGGGCACCCGCCTGAGAGTCCAGGGCTGCGACTCGGCGGCGCCGAGCAAGCGCACAGGCCGCTTCTAGGGGACCCTCCCTCCGGCCCCTCCCCGCTCCTCGGGGGACTGTTACCTTAATAGGCGAGAACTGGGAGAGGGCGCGGGGCGGGGAGTGTGGGGGGGCGCACCCTGCGTTCTGAGGGCTGCTCCCCACCCGGCCGGCCAGTGGAGGGAGTCAGACTCCCACGTCCTGCAGGGTTCCACTGATCAGAGGGCTTGGAAGAATCCTAAATTTTCGGGATCTTATTTATGATGTGGAGATGGGAGAAGGGGGGCGGTTTTTGTTTTGCTTTGTTTTTATTAAGTTAGGCTGTTGGCAGGAAAATCAGACTCCCACTCCCATTGACTAAGTGTCTACAATATGTGGTGCCAGACAGTATGGGGGAGACGAGAAAGTGTAAAATTCGGAGATCTTATGCATAAATTCAGCAAAACTTTGAGTGCCTATGATAGGCTAGACATAGTAGCAAGCCCCACGGACTCAGCAATGAGGAGACAGCCAGGCCCGGAACCACAGTCGCTGGCGGTGGAGGCAGATCTGTAAGCAAATAAGGTGAGGAGAGGTGGGCTGGGTGCTGGACAGGTGTGCCTGGCCTGACTGCCTTAACCAGAGAAGGCATTGCTAAGGAGACGGGCCTGATCTGCTCTAGAAGAGGTAGCCCAGGCGGGAAAGAAGATCAGTCCAGGAAGACGGCATGTGCAAAGGCACAGGGCTGGAGAGAGCAAGGCCTCCGAGGGCGCTCTGAGAACTGCAGTTAGCCAGAGTGAAGCCTCGGGGGAGTGAGGCAGAATGAGTCAGGAAGGCAGGAAGGCCAAATCACAGCTTTCAGTCGGCTAACCATCTGCTTCTGGTGAGGCCTCAGGAAGCTTTCAGATGTTGTGGAAGGCCACAGGGAGCCAGCATGTACACAGCAAGAGTGGGAGCAAGACAAGGCAGGGAGTGCCACATTCTTCTAAACAACCAACGTGCAAAACTGTCCTTGGCCCCTACTGTCCCCATGTGCAACATGGAGATAATAGTACTCCCCTCACAGAGTTGTGAAGATTAATGAGTTAGTAATTATGAAGTGCCTAAAACAGTGCCTGGCAGAGTAAGTACTGCATAAGGGTTAGTATTATTGTATCACACTCTATCAATCAACCATTCAGTTTCTACCATGTCGTCTTCTTTGCCTACCTCTGTGTCTTTGGACACTTGTTTGAGTATCTAGTGACTTTTATTTATAAAAATGAGTAGAAGACAGAAAAATGAAAGTGCTGACTCTAGTAATAAACACGTCTCCAACAATGAAATAAAGACAAAGATGGAAGTCATTAGGTATGCAGAAAGAAGTGAATCATCAGCTTCAATCAAACACTTATAGTTCTGTATCTGTCACCTCTGTTTTGGTAGAAATGAAAAGAACTAAGTTAAAGAGTAGTGTCTGGTACATAGAAGGCATTCAATAAATCAACTGAATGAACAACAATGGTATTATACTTTAAACACATTGTTGAATTTTACATCTCTGAGACAAAATATGTCTAGGGATTATATAGAGGGAAGAGAACTCCTATTGTAACATATACATCTATTGTTTGTTTTTTCATACTGCAATTTTAGCACACATGTATTAGAGATAGATGGTGGCTGCCTGTCCAACATAACAGTTTCAGATCTTCAGTATAGACTTGCCCAGTCGCCTTTTCACAAAGTTATATGTCTTAGGAGAAGCTGACCCTTGACAGGAGTAGGCTAAGGTAATCCTATTTCTCTTGTAGTTAGTTCAGGAAACAAATTGACAAGCATTCTGACTAATGGGATTGGAGTGGTGTCTACTGAGGGGCCAGATGGTCTTCCTCCCGAAGCTGTTGGATCTGGATGGTATACATAGAGTTGCTATATCCATCTTCATACCAGCCTGAGAACAGATCCAACATTGAGAACAGCAAAACAGGAAGTTGAAAAGATCAGAGTCATTGGTGACATTGCCCCAGAACTGAGTTAGTCATTTCTAAAGCCAGTTGAGGTTTAGGTTTTTGTATATATGTATGTGTAAATGTGTGTATGCATGTGTGTTAGTCCATTCTTCTGCTGCTATAAATAAATACTTGAGACTGGGTAATTTCTAAAGAAAAGAGATTTAATTGGCTTGCAGTTATGCAGGCTGTACAGGAAGCATGGTGCTGGCATCTGCTTCTGGTAAGGCCTCAGGAAACTTTTAGTTGTGGTGGAAAGCCACAGGGAGCCAGTGTGTACATAGCAAGAGTGGGAGCAAGAACTCACTCATTTTAGGGAGGATGGCATCCAGCCATTCATGAGGGATCCACTCCCATGATCCAATACCTCCCACTAGGTCCCGCCTCCAACATCAAGAATTGACATTATCAATATGTATGTATGTATGTATTGTGCCTGAAAGTCATCCTGACCCATACATTTTCAAGAGTATATTACTGCAAGAAAGTAGGGGGGACTGCATGAAATGACATAATAAGGAAGTTAGCCTTTAAACTGTCACTGGCATTGCTCCCTTTTCTTTTTTTCCTGTCTTGAACTCAGACATGATACTTGAAGCTCTAGAACATTTTGTGACTATGAAGAAAGGACAAGACAATTGCAGACCTTCCACCCAGGACATTGTGGAACTGCTGAACCAACACCTGCAGCCACCTAACTCCAGATTCCTTATTATACAGGAAAGGTAACCCTCTTTTTATTTGACTTCGTGTTCTGTTACATGTAGCTGAATATATTCCTAACTGGTAGAGGGAAGATAATGCATTGATTTTTGGATCTGCTGAGTTTTGGATATGGTGGGAAATCCAGATGAAGTGGAAATATGATTGGGATTCTGGAGAAAGATTTGGATGGTAAGTTTAGGGTAAAGATTCTTCAGCAAATGGTGATAAACAGAAACCAGTGATCTTTAAACTTTTACCCACACATGCCCTAAAATAGTTACAAAAATATTGTCTTTTGCATTTTTTGCCCCAATATTTTATTATGAATATTTTCAAACATACAGGAAAGTTGAAATAATTGGGCAGGGAGTACCATATACTCACTATCTAGATTCTACAATAAACATTTTGCTTTGGTTGCATTACTTATCTATACGTCCATCCATTTCTCAATCAATCTTATTTTTTATTTATTTCCAAATAGATTTTAGACAATATGTTTCACCCCTAAACTCTTGAGCATGCATAACATTACCTAGAGTTCAAATATCTATTTACTATTTTTCTAAAATTTACATCAATGAAATGTACACATTTTAAGTATAGTATTTGATAATTTTGACAAATGTTTTGCCTTTCTAACCCCAAATCCTATTAAGGTATAGAATATTGCTGTCACCCCAGGAAGCTTTCAGGCTGTCATATAACCCTTCCCAGTCAATCTATGCCCACATCCCTCCTACAGGCAAACACTGTTCTGATTTTCTTTCACTATAGCTTAAATTTGCCTGTTTTAAACCTTCATAGAAATGGCATTGTATAATATTACCCTCACACATTTTTAAGTTACATATAAAATTATTTATCATAAGTTTGAATATTTTCAGAGATGTCATTTCTGGTGTGTCTTAAATATTGACTTTTAAAATCAAATGGCCACATTACTCATTTTAATACATCCAATAGAAACTAAATGCCAGTATGATCTGCTACCTATTATCATTCATTTAAAAAATACATGAACAAGGCCGGGCATGGTGGCCTATGCCTGTAATCTCAGCACTTAGGGAGGCTAAGGCAGGAGGATCAGTTGAGTCCAGGAGTTTGAGACCGGCCTGAGCAACATAGTGAGACTCAATCTCTACAAAACAAATGAACAAAATTAGTCAGGCGTGGTGGTGCTCACTGTAGTCCCAGCTACTCTGGAGGCTGAAGTGGGAGGATCACTTGAGCCTGAGAGGTTTAGGCTGCCATAAGCTGAGATCGTACCATTGCATTCCAGCCTAGGTGGCAGAGTGAGACCATGTCTCAAAAAATAATAAAATAAAATAAAAATAAAAGCAAACAAAAAATAAAATACATGCGCAAGCTCTTCTTTAAGGGTGAAATTTTTAATCTTTCCTTTTTCTCCTTGAACTTGTATTTCCATTTTATAAAATGTCATCCTAAATTAATACATGTTTATGCTTGAAAGATTTTTCTTGAATGTCCTTTTATACTTGTCTGAACAAAATTTATTATGTTTATTAAAAGAAATTAACCTTTTTCCCTGAGACCATAAGGCTGTAAGTGTTAATTAATTTCTTCTAGATCCAGGGGTGTCCAATCTTTCAGTTTCCTGGGCCACATTAGAAGAAGAAGAATTGTCTTGGGCCACACATAAAATACACTAACACTAGTGATAGCTGATGAAATAAAAAAAAAATCACAAAAAACTCATAATATTTTAAGAAAGTTTATGCATTTGTGTTGGGCAGCATTCAAAACTGTCCTGGGCTGCATACAGCCCATGGGCCATGGGTTGGACAAGCTTGTTCTAGATCAAGTTACTGTTAAAATTACTTTTAGTATACAAATGTATAAATGTGTTCATAGTCCTGAGGGAAGGTGCATGGGGAGAGAGAGGCTGAAAGAGAAGAAAAGCAAGAGCAGTGTCTCTGAAGAAATAGAAAGGGACTGAGAACCAGACACTGATGGGGACTTGCATTTGGAAACAAGGAAAATAAGCAAGCGTGGAGTTGCAGGACCATTTTGAATTATACATCTCATAACCCTAGTATCTGACCGCTCTGTGATCTGACTTTGCTGCCTGTGGACTTTTCTACCCATTGATTTTAGTGTCTTGCTCCTTGTGTATTGTGTGACTTTTTAAAGCTGTAAACTGTTTATTTTCCTTCAAAATTTGTGGGAATTCTTTGAATCCTTAGTTGAGGTTTTATTCCTCCAGAGAGGATTTTCTTCGCATTCTGCAAATCATCTCAAGGCACTACCACAGTGTTAATTTAGACAACAAATCCATTTGAAGGCTGGCTTGTGGTTAGAAGGTCTCAGGGGAGATTTTCCTCACTCCAACACCGAAGATTAAAACATATCCATTTCTTCATCCTCTTTTGCATGATGGGTTTATTTCTTATCTACTCTTCCCTTGAGGGTATATCTCCTGGGAGGTACCAGGTCTGGGTGAGGTCTCCTAACACACTGTCTATATTAGTGGCATTTCAGGCTTTAATTCACAAACCCCAAGCTGTTGCAGTTGTCGAAACAGAAACCCAGGGCAAAAGGTGGTTTTGGTGCATGCTTACTTCAAGTTCTTGTTTTCACTTCATTTTGGCCTCTGTAGATTCTCTTCCTTTTGTGCTAGCTCAGCAGTGTGGTTTTATTTTTAAATGCTTACATATTTTATCCAGTATCTTAGTTTCAGTCGAGAAGGTAGTTCACGATATCAAATCTGCTATACTGCTCAAAAAGGAAGCCTGGTGTGCCTGCTATCATAACTTTGGTTTTGATAAGCAAACATGAGCAGTTTTTGACTGCTAGGTTTACAGCATATGAACCCTGTTGCTATGCAGCTGTTGTTGGAAAATAATCTGTGGGCTCAGATTTTCTAAACCAACCATCTATTGGATGCCCAGAGAAGGAAGGAAAGCGAGGGCCCTGGCTTGCTGATTACAAACCATCTCCATGGTCACAGGTTGCTGGGTGCTCCTTTTACAATGTTTTCCCAGCAGCATTCAGGCAGCAGTAGCTTCCTTTGATCATTTTTCAGTTTCTGTTGTTTGCTAGTGAGAGAAAGCTTATACCTACTTGTGGAGACATGAGTGAAGAAAGAGAAAGGACTTTGAAGCAGGAGAAGAGAGAAAACTCAAAAGGTAACTGAAGGTTTCCATAGGACCCTATGGGAACAACTAGCACATTTTTGTTTTCATTTGTACAGGCTGTTGGGGGAAGGAGAGGAACATAACTCATCCAGGTCTCAGGTCTGTCTGAATATTCATTGTGCCTCACAGATTATCCCCATTTGAATCATCCAAATTAGGAAAGAGTTTTAAAAATGACTGAATAATAGTCTGGCAGAATTTTAATGTGACTTTTCTTGTGGTCTTTAAGTTTAAACAGAGGCCCCGAAGGCTGAGAGCAAAATTGTAGGTACTTAAGTACCATTTATATTCTAAAGCAAGGTACAAGATTGTCTATATTAGTCAGCTGTTATATATTTACATAAGAGATTTATTACAAGGAGTTGGCTCATGTGATTATAGAGGCTGACAGTCCCAAGGTCTGCAGTCAGCAAGCTGGAGCCAGGAGAGCCAATAGTGTGGCTCTAGTCTGAAAGCTTTTAGGCTCCAGACCCAAGAAGAGCTGATGTTTCAGTTCGAGTCCAAAAACAGGAAAAGATCTGTGTCCCAGCTCAAGCACTCAGGGAGGAGTTCCTTCTTACTTGCAAAACAGTCAACCTTTTTGTCCTATTTAGGCCTTCAACTGAGCGGATGAGAGCTACCCTTTAAGAATGGCAATCTACTTTACTCAGTCTACCAATTTAAATGTAAATATCATCCAAAAACACCATCACAGGCATACCAAGAACAAAGTTTGATCAAGTATTTGGGGACCCCATGACCCAGTCAAGTTGACATATAAAATTAACCATCACATGGAACAAAAGAAGTGTAAAGCAGGTAGGCTAAATTGAAAACATATAATGAGATGGTAAATTTATAGCCAAATATATCAGTAACTTCTGTTGAAACTAATCAAGAAAAGGAGAGATTACACAAATAACCAATGTCAGGAATAAAAAAAAAGATTCATCACTCCAGATCTGCAGACATTTAGATAATATAAACGACTCTATACCAATAAATTTGAAAACTAGATAAAATGGACTGATTCCTTTAAAAAATCACATCAAAATGGACTCAATGAAAATTAGAAAGTTTGAAGAGTCTTATAGCCATTAAAAAATTATATATGATCTTTTCACAAAAACAAAAAGTCTGGCCCAGATTGTCCTTCATTGGTGAGTTCTGCCAAACATTTAGGTGTGAAATAATTCCAATCTTATGCAAACTTTCCAGAGAACAGAAAAAGGGGGAGCACTTTAAAAATACTAAGATTATGAGACTTTGTAGCATGATCTTAAAACCTAAACCTGAAAAAGACAGGATGGTAATGAAAAGGAAAATTATAGGTCAATTTCACTTGTTAACATAGATGCAAAAATCTTCACCAAAATACTAGCCAAAAAAGTAGAAATATCTCACTTATTTCTGAGATCTAAAAATCAAAACAATTGAACTCATGGACCTAGAAAATAGAAGGATAGTTACCAGACGGTGGGAAAGGGAGTGGGGAGTTGGAGGGGAGGGTGGGGATGGTTACTGAGTACAAAAAAATATAGAAAGAATGAAGAAGACCTACTATTTGATAGTATAATAGGGTGACTATAGTCAGTAATAACTTAATCATACATTCTAAAATAACTTCAAGAATGTAACTGGATCATTTCTAACTCAAAGAATAAATACTTGAGGTGATGGACACCCCCTTCTCCATGATGTGCTCATTTCACATTGCTTGCCCATATCAAAACATCTCATGAACCTCATAAATATATACACCAACTTGTACTCCCCTAAATTTAAAAAGATATGTAGTAATATATAAGAAGCCTAATACATCATGACTGTATAGGGCAGGAATACAATGTTGATTTACATTTTGTTCAATAAGCATAATCTACCACATTAATAAAGGTGAAAAATTATATGGCCAGCTCAGTAGGTACAGAAAAATCTTTTGATAATTCAACATTAATTTGTTGTAAAAATTCTAAGCAACTAGTATAGATAGGAATTCATTGCTATAAGATAAAATTTTGGTGACAAGACAGATTCCTGCTATCACTGCTTCTACTCATCACTGTACCAGAGAGCTCAATAAGAAAATTAAATGTATAAGGTGTAGAAAGAATTAAAGTTGTATTTATGATGATCAGATTATCTAATAGTGTGTTTATTTTGATTTTCTACATAAAGTGTTACTAGAATTAATAAGAGCACATATTAAATTTTCTGATGATAAAAATAAATATGAGAATATCTTTTCATTATAGCAGTAATAAATAAAAAACTAAATTTTAAAAGAAGATAGCTTAAAATAGCATAAAAGTATCTATTCTCTAGAAAAAGCGTATAAGAACTTTACAGGGAAAATTTAAAGTCTTTATTGGGTAATGTTAAGGAAGCTGTTAATAAATGGAGAGATATGCTATGTTCAAATTAGCAAAATCGATATTTTAAGAATGTCAGTTGTCTCCAATTTAATGGATAGTTTCAAAGGATTTACAATTAAAAAAATCTTCACAAAGATATTGTTTGTAGATTTTTTCATGGCAGCATGTGACAAGGTGACTCAAAATTTTTATGGAAATTCAAAGGATCGAGAATAGCCAAAACATCATGGAAGAAGAAGGTGGGTGGACTTGCTCTACTAGACATCGAGATTTATATGCAACTACAGTATTTAAGACAGCATAGTATTGGCACTACGCTGAGACAAGAAAACCAAAAGGAAAAAGAGCCCAGCGACCGACTTTTGTGTATGTGGTCACTTCGTTTATGATGAAAGTAGCACTGCTGTGCATTGTGGGAAAACGTCCTCAAAAAATGACACTAGGTCAGCTGGGTGTCCCTATGTAAGAACAACCCCAACCTCACATCACACACAAAAATTCACTCCACTTGGCATATCTTCTTACACGGAAGGTAAAACTATGAATATGAAGCTTACAGAGAGTATTGTTTATTGCTTTATTGACTCCAATTCTTCTTTCCTCCCTGTGCCCATGCTCTTTCCCAGGTGGCTTTGCAGTTCTTCTCATAAAAGGGGCAGAGTATGTTTTTCCTCCCTGGACTCTCTGTTTGGCTTCAGTGCTTCAGTGGAAGTGACAATGTGCCATTCTGAGCCTCGGCCTCAAGGACCTTGGACATCGCTGCTTGCCCTCTTCCACTTACGCCGTCACCATGAGATGGATATGCCTGATACAGTCCACTGACCCTCAGAGGGAGATGAGAGACACATGGGGCAGAGTTCTCAGGTGAAGTTGCCCTAGCCAAACCCAGCCTGGAGCAAACCCAGTCAAGGTAAGGTGAGCCCGTCCTAGACCAGCTGACCCAGGCACCTGAGTGAGAACAAAATAACGTTTGTTTTCTGTCACTGAGCTTTGGGTACATTTGTTAGGCAGCAATAAACTAACATCAAAAAGTAATATAGGAAAATATCTACATGACTTCCAGATAGACAAATGTATTTTAAGCTAGTCACAAAAGTACCTGCTCATGATAAATAAGAGTTTTTATGTTAAAATGAAGAATCTTCATTTACTAGAAGATATTATTAAGAGAGTAAAGAGATTTGCCATAAAATGGAAGGTGATATTTGCAACCATTCAACAAAAAAACCAGTATCAATAATATTTTAAAAATTCCTACACAGAATTAAGCAAAGATAGATTATTTTACATTTTCTATAAAAGCCCATCCACCTTTTATATGCACTTAGTTGCATATAACATTAGCAAAAAGACTTGAAAGAATATTTTGCAAAAGAGTAAATCCAAATGGATGATAAACATATGATAATGTTCTCAAGCCCAGAAATCAGGGAAATGTAAATTAAAATCGACAACAAAGTGGTAGCTTAGAGCCCAAGATTAAAACAATGTCAGTGAGAAAATAACAGTTACAGAGATAGTCAGGAACCTTTAGGAAACGAGATGCCTGATGTCACATTTAAAAATACGTGCTGAGCTGTGCTACTCTGTGACTACTTGCCCTGTTGTGAATCTGACCCACAATGCCTGTGGGAGTAGTGTTTTCTCTGGAGGATTCAAAGGAAAGGACAATTGCCTTCTTCCTTGTGTTGCTGTAGGGCAGGGAGAATACTGCGGGAGGTGAGGAGCAGAACAGAGTTTATAAACTCAACTGCAGTATGAAGATGCGGGTTACCTCCACCTTGTCTTAGGGTGCAGCAGCCAAATGTTTTGAGTGGGGTTGATCCCACCCACCTTCAGGGATAATCCCTGATTGGCCTAAGCCATTCATCATAATCCCATTTCCCTGGCCCTGGATGGCTATGTAACTTAACTTGATTCAATCAGACTGAAGTTCTGGACTCTTGCTGAATATTAAACACATGTATGACCTGCAAGTGCTGCAGCCATTTTGCTACTATGAGGAATCCAGTCTAGAAGACAAATTGTATACAAGGGAAGGGGCGGAGCCAAGAGAATTATGGAATGAAATCTAGTTTGATTAGATCATGCCTGAAGTTTTTCTAATTACTGCACCTTTCAATATATGAACCAACGAATTTCCTTTATTGTTCAAGCCAGTTTGAGTTGGCTTTCTGCTAGCTGCAATAGGAGCATCTGTAGAAACTAGAGCAACGGGTGATGAGGAAAGATGTACTGTAATTTCCGCAGGATCTGGTGATGAGGAGAAGCACAAGTTACACCACCAAATATGGAATAGAGGCTTAATAGGTTTAAAAATAATATCAAGGGGGAAGTTTGACTGAGGAACTCTGGCAAATGACACTTGACTGACACATGTGTTATCTAGTAGCTTAGTGAAGTTTAGGGATGATTCCTTGAGAGAACCAACTAGAAGGTCTTTTAAAACTCCTTTGAAGAGAATATAAGCTCTTGAAAGGATCACAAAGATCAATCATTTTATCATACAGCTGGGAAAACTGAGGCCCAAAGAGGTTATGTTTTAGTTGGTAGTTCAGATGGGGCTAGGTCCTGGATGTCCAGATTTCTCATGTGGGTTCTATTAAGTCATGAAAGCTCATCATCTTAGATGTGTGTAATGAAAACTTTCATTTTCATCTACTCACATTGAATCTCACTGTATTTCTTCTTCCTCACCCAGCTTCTAAAGATCTTTTATGAATTTAGCAGCAAATAGGTCACCGTTGCTCAAATCTACCATCACTTACTGGTATGAGAAGTCCTGGGGCGCCTCATGTCCAGGTCAGTTATGTAAGCCCTGAGTGAGATTCATCTGTCACAGAGGCTTTGACTCTGCTCATTGCCTCCTTAGCTCCTGGTGGTTTGAAGCTTCCCTTGGATTTGGCTTTTTGTCCTGGGTTCTTGCTCCTACTCTTCTTGGGGTTCAGTTCTCTCTCCTGGATTTTTTTTTCTTTTTTTTAGTGGATGTGTTTATAAATTGTCTTTTTAAAAAATGCCTGGATCCGATGCTATCCTTAAGGGACTTTTTAAGAACAACTGATTTAGTTTCTTTAATGATTAGTGAACCCTTCAGCTTCTATTTCTTTTTTTGTTAGAACTTAATTGTATTTTTAAAAAGTTATTCATTTCACCTAGGTTTTCAAACTTGCTGGCATAATGTTGTTTACAATAACCTTTTATTATTTTTTATTTTTTTATTTTTTTAATTTTTTTAGAAAGAAAGAAAGAAAAAAAGAATGAAGAAGAGGAAGAAAAAGGAAGAGAAAGAGAGAGAGAGAATGGGAGTATTGCTTTCTTGCCCAGGCTAGAATGCAGTTTAGTAATGGGTATCGAAAACCTCTTTTATACCAATAATTATACTTGATGTAGACAGGAAGGAATAAGGGAAGAAAATAACAAACAAGCAGCCAACCAATATTTCATTTAAACCTATGAAATGCTATGCGATTACTGAGGAGTGATTTACTTCCAATTATGTAGTCACTGTCGGAATAGGTGTGAGATGGCAATGTATGTTTTGTGTATTTGAAGTGGAGAGTTCAATAAATGTTTATTAAGTTTACTTGTTCCGGGTCTGAGTTCAAGTCCTGGATGTCCTTGTTAATTTTCTGCCTCATTGATCTATAAAATCGTTAGCTTTTCTTGTTACATTGATCCTTTTGCCATTATGTAATGTCCTTCTTTGCCTCTTTTGCTCTTTGTTGCTTTAAAGTCTACCTTATCAGAGGCGAGAATTGCATCTCCTGCTTTTTGTTTATTTGTTTATTTTTACTCTCTGTTTGGTTGATAAATCTTCCTCCTTCTCTTTGTTTTGAGTCTTTGTGTATCCTTGCATGTGGGATGGGTCTGGATGCAGCATACCGATGGGTTTTGGCTTTTTATCCAATTAGAATATATATAAGTTTAATACTGGCATTTGATGCTAGCTGGCTATTTTGCCCATTAGTGTAAATTTTTCATTGTGTTAATGCTCTTTGCTTTTTGATATATTTTTGGAAAGGCTGATATTGGTTGTTCCTTTATATGTATAGTGCTTCTTTCAGAAGCTCTTGTAAAGCAGGCCTGGTGGTGGTGAAGTCTCTAAGTACTTGTTTGTTCGCAAAAGATTTAATTTTTCCTTCGATTATAAAGCTTAGTTTAGCTGGATATGAAATTCTGGGTTGAAAGTTCTTTTCTTTAAGGATGTTAAATATTGGTCCCCACTCTTTTCTGGCTTGTCGAGTTTCTGCTGAGAGATCTGCTGTAAGTCTGATAGGTTTCCCTTTATGGGTAACCTGACCTTTCTCTCTGGCTGCCCTTAGTATTTTCTCCTTCATTTCAACCCGAATAAATCTGGCAATTATGTGCCCTGGGGTTGGCCTTCTTGAAGAATATCTTTGTGGTGTTCTCTGTATTACCCGGAGTTGAATATTACCCTGTCTTGCCAGGTTGGGAAAGTTTTCCTGAATGATATCCTGAGGAGTATTTTCCAACTTGGATTCATTCTCTTCGTCACATTCAGGTACACCTATCAAATGTAAATTAGGTCTTTTCACATAGTCCTATATTTCCTGGAGACTTTGCTCATTCCTTTTTATCCTTTTTTCTCCAATCTTGTCTTCTCATTTCATTACACTGAGCTGGTCCTCGACTTCTGATATCCTTTCTTCTGCTTGATCAATTCGACTGTTTAAACTTGTGCATGCTTCGCAAAGTTCTCGTGTTGTGTTTTTCAGCTCCATCAATTCACTTATATTCCTCTCTAAATTGTCCATTCTCGTTAATATTTCGTCAAACCTTTTTTCAAGGTTCTTAGTTTCTTTGCATTGGGTTAGAACAAGTTTCTTATCACCCACCTTTTGAAACCTGCTTCTGTTATTGGAACACACTCATTGTCCATTAAGCCTTGTTCCATTACTGATGAGGAATTGCGATCCCCTGTAGAGGGAGAGGCATTCTGATTTTGAGTATTCTCTGCCTTTTTAGGCTGGTTTCTTCCCTTCATTATGTATTTATCCCTCTGTCGTCTTTGTAATTACTGACTTTCTAACTAGGTCTCTGAGCGGACGTCCAACTTGTTGATTCCCAGAGCCGAAATCTGAGCAATCCACTGCCCCAGCCAAAACAGTGGTGTTAAGATTGATGGTGCTTTTCTGCCCGGGAATCTCCGGACTCTGCACCAAGAACTGCCGCACTAAGGGGCCAGCAAAACCGCCACGCCAGCCACAAGAGTCGCCCTGGCAACCCGTGGGGCTCCTCCGCTGGGAATCTCTTGGTCCGTGAGTAACAAATATTCGTCTGAAAGTGTGGCGTCCTCTCGTTCTCTGCACTTTCACTGGGAACTACGAGCCCGAGCTGCTAGTGATCAGCCATCTTGGATCTCTCTCTCTCTCCTGGATTTTGAGCATAGTGGCACCAACTCCCTAATTCCTGGTGCATGTGGAGTCTGCTCTGGCTGTGGTCATGGATTCTGCCATGACCCCTCCAGGTCCTACCTGAGAATTTTATAGTCCCTGACTTTTCTCTTTTTATCTCCCTCATGGCTTTGTCAAGCCCTGTGATTCTGTCTGATGCCTCCCACCTTTCTTGTCTTCACACCACTCTTTCAATCCCCACCTCATTATCTTTTGCCTGGACCATTGCAATAGTTACTAGAGGCCCTAACTCAAAAAGATCTGAAAAAATGTGTATCTTTCCTGTGGGGATAATGTAAATAATAGAATTTACTGAGCACTTAATGTGCAGAGCTCTGTTCTAATCTCATTGTAGTTATTAACTCATGGAATCCTCCAAACAACCCTGAGTTATTACTGTTTTTTAACTGCCAGACTGAGGCACAGAGGAGTTAAGAAACTTGCCCAAGATGAACAACGACAGTGGTTGGTTTTGAATCCCACAGGTCTGGCTAGAATAATATTTGACCAGATATCTGGGCTCTCCATGGCCCAGTCAAGTTGACATATAAAATTACCTATCCCAGGGAGCAGAAGAAATATACAACAGGTAAGATAAATTGAAAATACACAGTGAGATGGTAAATTTATGCCCAAATATATCACTAACTACTGTTGAAACTAATCAAGAAAAAGAGAGAATGTACAAATAACTCATGTCAGGAATAAAAAAGGATCAATCACTCCAGATCTGCAGACATTCTCCCAAATGCTCCAAGAGCCTGCATTCTTAACTCCACACTAGTCATTCACCAAATATTGAATACCTGTTATGTGCCAGGCACAGAGGATACTGAGTAAATACCTGCTCCTGGGAGCTTATGGGCTAACGGAAGTGACGGTCATAAACAAAGTGTTATATCATTAACAAGTGCTTTTGTAGAAGAATGTATACCATGATGTGGCAATACAGAAGAGGGATCTAGGGAGTTGTGTGAGGCTTCAGGAAGGCATCCCATTTTAGCTAACATGTGAGGATGAGCTGGAGTTTGATAGACAGGGAATGTGTTTAATGGGATGCTGGAAGGGAGACTAGCCCAAGGGATGGTCTGTCCTATCCAGGGAGTGCCAAGGAACTGGATGTGGCAAGAGCATGGAGTGTGCATTTGGAGGGGCAGGTGGCTGGAGAGCAGGTTGGAAGTGGGAGGAGTAGTGGATAAAATGGCATTTGGGACCAAATTTAAAGGATCTTGTCTCTATAGCCGTTAAGAGGTAAACACTTTATTTTGTGAAGAACAGGAGAATGACATGATCAGATTTATGCGCTTTGTTTTGTTTTGTTTTTTGAGATAGGGTATCTGTCACCCAGGCTGGAGTGCTGTGGCATGATCATGGCTCACTGTAGTCTCTGCCTGCCAGGCTCAAGCCCTTCTCTCACTTCAGCCTCCAGAGTATCTGGGACTACAGGTGTGCACCACCACACCAGGCTAAAGTTTTTGCTTTTTTTTTTTTTTGGTAGAGACAGGGTTTCACCCTGGTCTCCAATTCTTGGGCTCAAGTGATCCACCCATCTTGGCCTCCCAAAGTGCTGGGATTACAGGTGTGTGCCACCACGTCTGGCCTCTCAGATTTATGTTTCACGAGATAGTACTGGACAGAGTGGAGGACACATTCATCTAACAAATTTTCATTGCACAAGACCCTATCAAGATAACTAGATATGATCTCAGATCTTGAGAAGCCCATACATGTTCTGAAAAAGATGGCGTCCATCAAAACCTCGTATTTCAAGGAGCAGAACATTGAGTCCCATGTGAGAAGTCCTGAATACTCCAAGTGTGGTGACAGTTCAGACAGGAAAGATTCCTTAAGGCCACAGAGGGGTTGGGGAAATGGGGCTGGCATTAGAGGGCTGGGTCTTGAATGGTTATTGTGATTTGAAAGGCACAGCTAGGTGATAGAAATGACCAGTGTGAGTGTGTGGAAAGGTGGTGTCCGCTTTGTCTAGAATACCGGTGTGTAAAGCCAGGTCTTGATTGAGCAGCTGAAATACAATTCTCAAAGCTCAGTATCCCTAGGCAATATCCTAGATGAGTTTTGGTGGTACACAGTAGACATTTAAAGTTTATTAGTTAGGTGTTTATATTAATGTGTATTGAAAATACTTAAACAAAAAGTGATAATGTTGCTTATGACTATACAAGAAAATGAGGCAATTTAATCAATAACCAGGAGGTAATAATATAGACGGTGTGCAGATACGACAAAAGTTGTTGAGGAAATATGCAAATTACTGAACATTCAGGAGAATTGGGCCTAGTTTAGGAAAATTTAGGAGGGTAGGCCCTGTGAGTGTTAAAGAGTGGTGCCTCGCTAGAAAGATCAATGAGAGCCGGTGTAAAATGGATTAAATTTTAAAAAGCAGAGGCCTGAGCTGGAGAGACCAGTAAGGAAACTGTGGTCGTGCATCAGTAGATAGAGTTTCCTTTCTAAGAAGTCGGTGCTACTTTTCCTTCACAGGTCCCTATACTTGCTCAAGGTCTCACCATAAATGTATCAGCTGGCTTCACATGGAAGCGGCACTCGCTGTCAGAAGTGCCCACAATCTCCTGCTGCTTTGCTGAAAAATAGACATTTCTTGACTTTGGTAGTTGTGTTTTGAAGACTTGACACATCACTCTTTCATCTCTGGGCTCCTTTCCTTGGAATCAGTGCCACTCTTTTTGCATCAAAAAGTTTTCATCCAAATGCAATGGGAGGAGTCTTCCAGGAAAAAAGGTAAAAATAAGACTTTCAGCGACTAACAGGCCAGTGCCTCAAAACTGCAAAGAAACCTGAGCTCTATCCTTATGAAACTAAGCAGCGCAGAGGAAGCAAATGCTCCTCGTCCCATCCTAATGTCCAACTCTTGTGCAATGTTTATCTTCAGTCCTTTTGCAACGTCTGCTTTCTTTGAAGAATTGTGGATTTCTTAAGATACTGCAACCCACATCTGAAGTGTTCTTCCTGTGAGAAGTTATGCATTAAATTAGCACATTTTGAGCAAATCTTGCCTGTTCAGGAAGGAAACTACTATAGCTATTTCAGCGGCTGCATCTCTTGGAGCAGGAGAAGTGGCTCTGGTCCCACTTGGATGCTTTCTGCTGGCAGATCTTATGGACTTGTTTTCCTGACATTTTAACATCCAGAATCTTGTCTATAGATAACACGTATCCCTTCCTTCATTTTCCCAAGGAAGGGAACACTTCAGGGCCAGCCTTCATCCTTAGATGAATAGATTTAGACATACTTATTGGTGGAATAAATACATTTCTTCCCAGTCCTCTGCCACCTCTTACTACGTTTGGTGGCTTATGTATTGAGTGATGCCCTATCTCTCTGAAGGCTACAGAGGAGTCAGAGACTGAGGCCTCGGGAAGGGTGGTGTGGCACGTGACCTTATTTGAGGCGCCATCCAGCAGCTTGTCTACTTCCCACCTCCCAAGCCTCCATATGGCTTGCCGCTTGACGAGATGGTGCCTGAAAGAATTGCTTCCTGGGCAAACCACAGGTAAATCCAGTTTGTCCTCGATGATCCTCCCACCTTTCCTTTGGACTCTGGAGTAGATATCTTACGGATTTTGTTTGTTTTTCCGGAATCCCTCCTCACTGCTTTGCGATTTTCCAGTGGGGAGCACCCCTCCCCTTTAGAAGCTGTTTTATCAAGAAACTGTCAGTCTAGGTGTGTTGTCTTCTGGCAAGAAGTGAGCATGTGGCCCACGTGGGGCCCGTCAGGGCCTGTCTCTGTGGAAGTCGAATTCTGAGAAGAGTGACACAGGCTCAAGTGTGGCTGGAGCCCCTTGTCCTGAGGTGGTGTGTCTCAGCCCCGCCACCTGGATCTGCGGCACCTTTTTCTTCCCGTCCATCTCGGGCCCGGTTCAGCCTTTCCACTGATGCTGCATCTTCATGCACTAAATTAGTTTTTTTTCTTTCCTGAAGTAAACCAGACCCTGTTACTATTGCTTATCATCAAAGAAACTTGAGAAATCCATCCTCTACTCCCTTTCTTAGGCATCTTCGAGGCTTCTCTCCAGCTGAAAGCTCGTTAGTGGCGTCATAGTCCATTTGGACTGCTATAAAAGTATACCATACAGTCGGTGCCTTATAAAAAAGCAGACATTTATTTCTCATGGTTCTGGAGGCTGGAAAGTCCAAGATCAAGGTGCTGGCAGATTTACCACGTAGTGAAGGTTCGCCTCCTGGTTCACCGATGGTGGTCTTTTTGCTGTATCCTCATGTGGAGGAAGGGGCAGAGGAGCCCTTGGGGCCACTTTTAATAAGGGCACTATTTCCATCACAACCCCCAGAACTCTAACGATCTAATCAACCCCCAAAAGCTCCCCCAAATACCATCACATTGCGATTAGGTTTCAACATGTGAATATCAAGGAGACACAAACATTCAGATGACAGCAAATGGCTTCACATTTCTATTAGAATAAGACCCAAGTCTTAACCCCAGTCTGCAAGGCCCAGCCCTGTCTGGCGGTCTGTACCGTGGGGACCTCTCTGCCCAGTCTCCCACCCTGACATCTCCTTCACTTTCTATTCCACCCCACTCACCTTCTCTCATTTCTTTGGGTACTCCCTGTTCTCTCTCCACAGGGATTTCCCAGCCACTCCCTTCTGCCTGCAGTGCTCTTGAATCTGTCTTCCCATGCCCACCCCATTTCCTTGGCAGGGTTGATTAGGTTAGGGGCTTTCTTAAGGCATCATGGCACTCACCTCAGTTTGTGGTGGGATATCTACATGTGGGTTATTTGATTATTGCTTATTTCCCTCAGTAGAGTATAAGCTTCTGAGGACAGGAGCTATGTTTTTGTCCATGATTATATTCTGGTGTTTGACACAGATGTACATAAGAAAAGCCCAAAACATCTTTTAAGTTTTTGAGTTATAGGTTCAGAGGTGTGTGTGCAGGTTGTTACATGGATATATTGTGTAATAGTGAGGTTAGGTCTTCAGTTGAACTTGTCACCCAAATAGTGAACATAGTACCCAATAGGTAGTTTTTAGACCCTTGCTCCCTGCCTCCCTCCCTTGTTTTTGAAGTCCGCAGTGTTTGTTCTCATCTTTATGTCCCTGTGTACCCAATGCCAAAACATTTTTGTGGAATGAATACGTTTTAAAAAGTGCAGTCTGACCTTGTCAGACTACCTGAGAGATGAACCTGTGTTCCCAGCCTTCTTCTCACAGTGGGATTTCTGAGCTTCCTCTGTTCCCTTTAGGGCTCTGGTCTGCACTAGGATTTGAGGGCTGGAATAGTTTAATAGAACCCATAAGCATGGTCTTTGCCAACATGCTTTCCTACAGTTCTCCTTCCTCTGGCCTTCCATTGTACTCCTGTTTAATGTCCACCTCTTACCACTTGATTATATTCTTCTACTGAGGCCTATTTAGTGACAGGATGGTTACATCCTTGAAAACAGGAACTAGGGGAATGAAGGCTAACTCTTTTCCTAGTTCTGCCCCTTTACAGCTGGGTGAACATTGGCTGATTCATTTAATTTCACTGAAACTTAATTTCCTCAAGATGGGGATGATACCTGTTTCGCTAAATGGAGCTGTCCCTTGATGTCCATGTGGAGTGGTTACAGGGCTGCCTGCAGATGCCCCAATCCACAGATACCCAAGTCCCTCATGTAAAATGGTGTAGTATGTGCAAATAACTTACACACATCCTCACGTGTACTTCAAATAATCTTTAGATTACTTAGAATACCTAATACAATGTAAATGTTATGTAAATAATTGTTGTGCTGTATTGTTTAGGAAATGATGACAAGAAAAAATGTTCGGTATAGGTGCATTCATTTTTTAAAAGGAAATATTTTAGATTCGCGGTTGGTTGAAACTGTGAATGCAAAGAGATAAAGCATGTCAAGGCGCTTCAGAAAGTTGCTAAATTAATATGTAATGTAAAAAGTATTTATCATTACTTTACACCTGCTGCGGTCTGAACGTTTGTGCTCCCCCCAAAAAATTCATATGTTAAAATCTAAACCCCCAAGTTGCCAGTATTAGGAGATGGGGCCTTTGGGAGGGTTTCAGATTATGGGGTGGAGCCCTCATGAACGGATGAGTGCCCACAGAAGAGAGGTCTGAGAGAAAACCCCTTCCCTTTCCACCGTGCGAGGACACAGAAGGCACCATCTATGAACAAGAAAGCAGTCCCTTGCCAGACATCGAATCTGCCAGCTCCTTGATCTTGGACTTTCCAGCCTCCAGAACTTTGAGAAACAAATTTCTGTTGTTGAAAAGCTACACAGTTTATGGTATTTTGTTGTGAGCCGGAGTGTACCAAGACGATACCTTTCTGATATTCATTATAAGATTTGGTTTCTGGTAGGCGCTCTCCAAATCCTGTATTTCTTTAGCATAGCTGCCCTTATTTCAGATAGAGAGTGAAATAAGATGTGCTACTAGGTACCCCGAGTACCTACCAAGAGCCAGGCATGGAGCCAAGGGCTTCGCATGTGCTGCTTCCATGGATCCTTACGGTATTATGAAACTGACATTCGTTTTCCTCATTTGACTGAGGAGAAAATGAGGCTAGAAGAGGTTAAGCGACGTATTCAAGGTCACGCAGCTTACAAATTGGGGAGCTGGGATTCAAGTACAAGCTACTGACTCCAAGGGCAGTGCTATTCTCCAGGGTCCACACCGCTGCCCTTACCCTGCACATCCTTTCCAGGGAAGAGCAAAGGTTATACTTTGCTAAGGCCTCCGGGCACTAACCAGGCCGAGACACTACTTCCCCTCACTTAATGTTGACATATCATTTCACAAATGAGGAAACAGAGGCGTAGAGAAAACTGCACTGTTGCCCCTGGTTAGGATCCAGAAAGCTGCAACAGGCCCCAACTGCTACTATTGCAATAATAGGGAAAACTGGATCAATTGTGAAAATCCCACATTTAAAGACAATGGAGAGCCATGGAAGCAAGGAGTAGGACAACTGAACTAGAGAAGGAAGCAGCTTTCCTGGGTATGCGGATCCTGCCTCTATCCTGGTCTCTATCCCTGACCTGAGCTTGGGTGAGGGCTTGACCTAAGCCAGCAGAGGTTCTGAGGAGGGAGAGAGAAAACAGAGGTGTGGCAATCTCTCGGGGCTGGCATGACAGATTAGAAACCAGAGGAGCCCTAAAGGTAAGGCAGGTTTTCCCCGAGGAACATTGCTGAGCTCTGGTATGCCGATAAAGAGGCTCAATAACCTGGGATCTAACGCTCACTAAATCTGGGGCTGAGGGCCCGCACCACAGGCCAGTTTTGTTTTGAATTTCTCTCCTGGGGCCTGTCAAGCCCAAGAGATCATCATTTGCCCACCTTTTCCCTTGGACATTTACATTCCTCTTCACCAATTGTCTGGATTTTCTGCTGCAGGTAGATTTTTCTCAGACATTGGCGCCCCCTGCTGTCAGACAGCAGCTTTGCAAGTACTTGGAGCCTGGCTCACAAACCATCATAATGCTCATGGGGACAGAAAATAAGGGTCGCTCAACGTCCGCAGGATGCTGCTGGGCCTGGCGGGCTGCCCAGGAGAGCACAGGTCATCTGGAACGCCTCAGACTCTGCCCTAGCCTCACGGTGCTGCTGGCTGCATCCCATTGTAGGTGGCAGGGTCTGGTACCTTGGGAATCTTTTACTATGATCCCAAGAATCAGGGATTTAACCCCAATGGATGATGACTTCCAAAGTCTGAGATGGGCTAGTCTTACTGGTCTCTATCCCTGACCTGTCCTGGGTGTTAACTATCCAGACTGGTAGATACCCGTGGCTCCAAGCCTCCGTCTGTAAAATGAAGTCAACCGTGCCCACTGCACAGGGCTGTTTGTGTGTTAAATGAGACAGTGTCTGGAGTGCTTAGCATTGCCTGACATACAGCTAGAGCTGGGTGACTAGTGAGAATAGCAGTGGTAGTTCTTGTTAGGGCCGCCCCCCATCCTCCTCAAGCTCCTCAAAGCGGGCTGCACTAGTCGCCTCTCAGTAGTGGTGAGAGCTGGCCTGACTCTGAATGTTCTGGGCTGTTCTGACATTCTCAGCCTTCCTTACTGCAGGACAACAGGGGCAGGAGCCTGGTGCCCAGGGCTGAGGAAGAAGAAGACCTGGGATACAGAGAGGAGGCACCAGACAGTTCCCTGGACTTCAGCCTCCTGTCTGTGACTGGCTAGCATTGGCCGTTCTCAAACCTCGGGCCTGTGGAAGCTGAGTCGTCTTCCTAAGTAAGTTGCTAAAACTGTCTCTGGAGAACTGCCTTTGTGAAGGCTTCATCTCAGTCCCACATTCAAGGAGGAAACTCTGACTGCCCTAGATGGAGGATTTGACGGAGCTAACGGAGAGCAGTGGTCAGATGACACAAAGTCGTTGACCGGGAGAATGGCTCTTCTGGCTGCTTTGTGTAGGCCACACGTGCTGAGTGCTAGGGAATCAGTGGGTGTGGGGTGAGATGCTGTCTGGGGACTTCCTGGTGCCAGTCTTCTGGGATGAGACAGCCTGGCTCTGAGCCTCCGTCCTCCAGCTTCGCGGGAGCTGAGCCCTTTGGAGTCTGGGGCTCGAGCTCTGGATTGAACCGGTTTCCTGTTTTGCAGTTCCCTAGCTCTCAGGTCGCCCTGTCACCAGCACCCTTAGAAGCAATATCACTGAAGTTTATTTCCAGGCAAGAAAGAAAACTTCCCATCACTCTACTTTGAATGCACACGCCGTTTCTCGGGCGCCCATCTGCACTCCGCAGGTCTTGGCACCCGCTCCCTCATGGGTCCTGCCATGATCCTGTCCCACAGTGGGCCTTGCCTCAGCTCTGGCTGGAGAGGACACAGCTGGCTGCCAAGCCCCTGGAATGCCCTCCCAGGGTCCCAGACTCTGCCACCTACACAGAGATGCAGCCAGCAGCAGCGTAGGGCTGTGGCAGAGTTGGAGGTGTTCCAGGTGACCTATGCATTCCTGGGCAGCCTGCCAGGCCCAGCAGCACTCTGCAGACATTGAGTGACCCTTTTTTTCCCATCCCCATCAGCATTATGACTCGGTTTGTGACTTTTTTACCTGCTCACATATGTTATCTTAGGTTTGGGCCTTGTGACTTTGTTTTGCCCTAGGGTTGCCAGATAAAATACAAGATGTCCAGTTAAATTCGAATTTCAGACAGTTAAGGAATTATTTTTTTAAGTTTAAGTATGTCCCAAGGATTGCATGGATTATCCTCATCCTAAAAAATGATTCCTCGTTTATCTGAAGTTCAAATTTAACTGAGTGTCCTGTATTTTTATTTGCTAAATTTGTATTAACAATGAACTGGGTGTCTTGTATTTTTATTCAGTAAACCTGGCAACCCTATTCTGGTCTCCCCCATCAGAGGGGGCCTCCCTGAACTCAAGAACTTTCTGAACTTTTTTGAGGAGGCTTCCAGCCTGACTGCAGGGACTTAACCTCACTCTTGAGGAGAATCATAATGGATGATTCCTTCCTCAGACTGGGAGCTCCTTGAAGGTAGGACTTGGGTCCGCCTTTCACTGCCACACCTCAGATGCTGGAACTAGGACCAAGGGGCTCAGCACCTTGTAAACAACATAGGTCCCATCAGGGCTAAGACCACAGGGACCTTGGTGCTATTTGCCTGCTCAAGGGACCTGCAATGGCACAGGGCTGGTGGGTGGCTGGGAGCCTTGAGAGGAGATTCCTTGGGATCGCATGTCCCTTGACAGCTGCTGGGCTGGGGAGTGCTCTCTGAGCAAGGTGGGCTTCTGTGGGTACCTCATGTCATTTTGCTGAACACGGAGGGACATTTTACCCTTTCTCCCGCATATCGTGTGGGATCACAGGCAGGCCTGAACCCTGTTCTCTCTGCCCAATGGCCTATCAATTTCTTGCTTCATCTCAGAACGAAGGGCTAACTCCTTACATAGATGAGGGGAAATGATCTGCCCAGACACCAATCAAATTAAGGGAAGAAGTGGGACCAGGATAAGATCTTTCGGTCCTCAGTCCAGCGCTCAGCACAGGGCTGTCTTTCCAGGGGCAGCGAGGACCTGGGGCGGGACGTTTACTGGAGCCCTGAGCCCTGGCTATTGCTTCTGTTCCCAGCAGCGATGACAGAGAGTGTCAAAACCGAGCATTCACTGGAGGCAGAGTCTGAACCCTTCAAATAAGATGTGATGAATCATCCGGTTGAAGGGAAATCCCTGCAGGTAATACACTGATAGCCTAGCTAATTTTAGGGAGATAGACAGGGAGAGCTTCTGGTGTTTATCTTTTGAAATTTCCCGTTTTTTTCTCCATAAAGGAAAAATAAACTTTGTCCTTGGGTTGTGAAGCTGAGGAGGCCTCTGGAAGCTGTGCTTAGTTAGTGACAACGCCAAGGTCTGAACATTGCTGTCCATTGCCCCTGGGCTTACAGGAGTCATCGCCTTCCCCGCCCCGTCCTTAGCTCTCTACTCATTTCTAGGCAAGGGTCACGTCGGATGTTGGTGTCTTAGAGGACAGAGGTTACTGGGTCCCACCTGCAAGGGCGGCTCTTTCTCAAAAGGGCAGCCTTGTCTGCTTTCGCCTGAGCTCTCCTCAGTACATTACCTTTCCCCACCCACATCATTATCAGCCTTTTTGCTACACATCAACCTCCTGAGTGCCCCTTAGAATCCTCTGTTGGGACTTGCCCATGGTCTTTGATGGGGGAGGGGTACTTCTGCGGTTGGGATTTTTAAACTGGAGCCCCTTTCCCTTGGGCGTTCCACCCCCCCACCTCTTGTCCACCTGGCAGCTCTTAGGAGTGATTTATGGGGTAGTTTCTAATTACATTGCTAGAGGGGAGAAGGTGAGGAGGCTGAATGAAACGAAGAGGGCCCTGGGTCTGGGATGGGTGGGCTTGTCTTTCTGGAGGGGCCCGGAGGTCCTTTTAATACCTGGGATTTCATGCACAGATTCCTCTGTGGTCAACAAAGTACGTTTTAAAATGTTTTAATTAAAAGGAAAGTTTTAGAAAGGACTGCCTCCCCAGCCTTGATGCTTTAACACAAGAATAGTTTATTCTTAAACAAGGCACGCACACAAAATTCACCATAACATTGATTACATTGCAATAAGGAATTTGTTTATTTGACATCTTAAAGACAAGTTGCATATTAGGAGAAAATATTTTGGATGCATGCAAGTTGCAAAGGTTCAGTTCATATTAAATATAAGAACTCCCATCATTCAACAAAAAGAAATCAAACAACTCAATAAGGAAATGGATAAATGACATAAACAAGGGTTTCACAAAAAAGGAAATATATATGGTAAATAAATATCTAAGGAGATATTCAACCTCGTTAGTTATCAAGGAAAAATAAAGACAGTAGTGAATTAACATATATCTATTCAATTGGCAAATATTACAACTTGTTAACATAGGGAATTGGAAACAATGTAGACAGTCACTTATGTATTCCATAAAAATGTATCGAACCCTACTTTGCACTTGTAAACCAAAAATAAAATTCTATGGCGCCCCTCAACCATCTGAATGGACTCCTTCTCTTGACCAAGAGCATTCCAAATTTAGCCTGAAAAACTAGTTTTAGGCCATGGTGGAAAGGGGGAGGCAGACATGCCTCATTATACCGTCCTCTCTTTTGGGATTACTGATAGAACAGACTCTTTAAGTCTGATACAATCTGTTCTCTCCCAAGCTTGCTACCTGGAGACTTCATCTGCATGATAAAACCTTGATCTCCACAACCCCTTATTATAACCCAGGTGTTCCTTTCTATTGATAATAACTCAGTCAGACGCCAATCAGGAAATCTCTGAATATGCCTGTGACTTGGAAGCCCCCCACATCCAGTTGTTCCAGCTTTCTGGACTGAACCAATATCCATCTTACATGTACTGATTAATGTATCATGTCTCCCTAAAATGTATGAAAACCAAGCTGTACCCTGACCACCTTGGGCGTATGTTCTCAGGATCTCCTGAGGGCTGTGTCATGGGCCATTGGTCACTCACATTTGGCTTAGAATAAATCTCTTCAAAGATTTTATACAGTTTGACTCTTTTTGTTGATACACTGGATTCTCCTTCAGGTGCTCAAGATATAGCAATGAACAAAGAAGATAAAAATACCAGTTGCATGATAGCTTACATACTTTAGGGAGGAGATAGCAAATAGACAGTAAATGTAATAATTAAATAAGTTATATCTTATGCTAAAAGGGGACATATATAGGAGAAAAAGAACAACTGACAGTGATGGTGGGGTAATTTCCAAATTAAAATGGAATTCAGGATGTACCTTACTTAGAATGTGGCATTTGAGAAAGACTTGAAGGGCATGAGGAAGCGACTTGTGCAGATGCCTAGGGGAAGAACATTCCAGACAGAAGGGACAGCCATGTGAGAGCCCTAAAGTGACAGAATTTCTTACATCTTGTTGAAGGGAATGTAACTTAGTACAACCTCTTTGAAAAAACAATTGGCATTGTCTTGTAAATTTGAATATCTTGTAAACAGCAGTTCTACTCTTAAGTACACAGTCAAAGGACACCGTTAACATGTGTACTATGGGAAATGTGCAAGAATATTCATAGCGGCGGTGTCCAAAAAATCAGGCAACTCAAAGGTCCAGGCATGAGTTTTAAACACTATTGTTTAGGCATATGTTTCAATTATCTATTGCTGCATAACAAGTAATCCCAAAGTTTAGTGGCTGAAAATAACAACGATCATTACTTGGGCTTTATGGTTTCTGTGGGAAACCAGAAATTTGGACAGGGCATAAAAGAGATGGCTTGTCTTCATGATAACACCTGGGGACTCATCTGGGAAGACCTGAAGGCTGGGGGGTGACTCAACAGCTACAGTCTGCAATTATCTGGAGATATAAGGAGTCACATGTTCCGTGGCTGATGCTGCCTATCTCAGCTCAGCTGTTGGCAAGAAAACCTACATGTAGACTCTCCATATGGTCTCTCTACATGGAATATTTTGGATTTTGTCACAGCATAGTGGCTGGATTCCAAGAGCATGTTCCCCTGAAGAACAAGACAGCAGCACATGAAATTTTTATAATTTATCCTTGAAAATTACAGTGTCATTTTTTTTTTCTTATTTTATTGGCAGAGGCAGACACAAGGCCCACCTATGTTCAAGGGGAGGGGACGTAGACACCAGCCCTCAATGGGAAGAATATCAAGGTGTGTCAGTCTGTTCTTGCATTGTGACTGGGTAATTTATAAAGAAAAGAGGTTTAATTGGCTCATGGTTCCACAGACTGTACAGGAAGCATGGCAACATCTGGCTCTGGGGAGGCCTCAGGGAGGTTTTACTCATTGTGGAAGGCAAAGCAGGAGCAGGAGTCTTTCATGGCAAGCGCAGGAGCAAGGGATTGGGGGAGGTGCTACACACTTTTAAACAACCAGATTTCCTGAGAATTCTACCACGAGACAGAGTCAAGGGGATGATGTTAAACCATTCATGAAAGATCCACCCCAATGATCCAGTTACCTGCCACCAGGTCCCACCTCCAACATTGTGGATTACAATTTGATATGAGATTTGGTCAGGGACACAGATACAAATCGTATCATTCTGCCCCGGCTTCTCCCAAATCTCATGTCCTTCTCACATTGCAAAATACAATCATGCCTTCCCAACAGTCGCCCAAAGTCTTAACTCCTTCCTGCATTACTCAAAAGTCCAGATTTCAAAGTCTACAAGACAGGTCCCTTCTTCCTATGAGCCTGTAAAATCAAAAACAAGATAGTTGTTTCAAGATAAAATGGGGGTATAGGCATTGGGTAAATACTCCCATTCCAAAAGGTAGAAATCAGCTAAAAGAAAGGGGCTACAGGCCCCATGTAGATCTGAAACCCAGTAGGGCAGTTATTAAATTTTAAAGCTTCAAAATAATCTCCTTGGACCTCACATCTCATATTCAGGGCACACTGGTATAAGAGGTGCTTCCCAAAGCCTTGGGCAGCTCTGCCTCTGTGGCTTTCCAGGACCTGTGGCTGCTCTCATGGGCTGGTGCTGAGGACCTTTAGCTTTTCCAGGTAATGGGTGTAAGCTGTTGCTGTGTCTACCATTCTGGGGTCTGAAGGACCTTGGCCCTCTTCTCACAGCTCCACTAAGCAGTGCCCCACTGGGGACTCTGTGTGGGGGTTTTAACACCACATTTCTCCTCTGCTCTGCCCTAATAGAGGTTCTCCATGAGGGCTCCACCCCTCCATTAGACTTTTGCCTGGACATCCAGGCTTTTCCATACATCCTCTGAAATCTAGGTGGAGGCTCCCAAGCCTCAACTCTTGAACTCTGCACACTCACAGGCTTTAATACCATGTGTGGAGACTGCCAAAGCTTATGGCTTGCACCCTTTAGAGCAGTGGCCTGAGCAGTACCTGGGCCCCTTTGAGCCATGGCTGGAGTTGGAGCAGCTGGGATTCAGGCAGCAGTGTCCCAAGGCTGCAATGGGCAGCAGGGCTCTGGGTCTAGCCCACAAAATCATTTTTCTTTCCCAGGCATCTGGGCGTGTGGTGGGAGGGATTGCCTTGAAGGTCTCTGAAATATCTTTGAGGCATTTCTCCCATTGTCTTGACTATTAACATTTGGTGCCTCTTTACTTATGCAAATTTCTGCAGCCAGTTTGAGTTTTTCCTTAGTAAGTAGGTTTTTCTTTTTTACCACATGGCCAGGCTGCAAGATTTTCAAACTTTTATGCTCTGCTTCCCTTTTAAATATAAGTTTTACTTTTAGGTTATTTCTTTGCTTATGCATATGAGCATAGGTTGTTAGAAACAGCCAGGTCATACCTTGAATGCTTTGCTGCTTAGAAGTTTCTTCTGCCAGATACCCTAAATCATCACTCTCAAGTTCAATGTTCCTGGAGCAATGCCTCCAAGTTCTTTGGTAACGCATAGCAAAAGTGACCTTTATTCCAGTTCCGAATAAGTTCCTCATTTCTATCTGAGACCTCCTCAGCCTGTACTTTACTGTCCAAATCACTATCAGCATTTTGGTCACAACAAATTAACAAATCTCTAGGAAGTTCCAAACTTTCCTTCATCTTCCTGTCTTCTTCTAAGCCCTTTGAACTGTTCCAACCTCTGCCCATTACCCAGTTCCAAAGCTACTGCCACATTTTTGGGTATGTTTATAGCATTACCCGACTCCTTGGTACCAATTTTCTGTATTAGTCCATTCTTGCACTGTTATAAAGAACTACCTGAGATGGGGTAATTTATAAAGAAAAGAGGTTTAACTGGCTCATAGTTCCATAGGCTGTACAGTAAGCATGGCAGCATCTGCTTCTGGGGAGGCCTGAGGTAGCTTTTACTTATGGTGGAAGGCAAAGCAGGAGGTGTCTTAAATGGTAGGGGCAGGACCAAGTTGGGGCAGGGAGGTTGCTATACACTTTTAAACAACCAGGTATCATGAGAACTCTATCACAAGACAGCACCAAGGGGATGATGCTATACCATTCATGAAGGATGCACCCCCACCAGAATCTACTCCTTGATGGGAGGTGATTGGATCAGGCCCAACTCCAAGGTTGTGGATTACAATTTAACATGAGATTTGGGTGGGGACACAGATCCAAACCATGTAATGATGTAATGTTGTAAAAAAAACGCATGTAGGATAAAAGATATTCTTTTGATTATTTTTGAAAAATACCACTTGCCACAGTCCACCCTCTGTCCACAAGTCACATCTCTCTCATATGCAAAATACAGTGGTCCTCAAGACTCCTAAGACTTAGCCCATTATGGTATCAGTTTGAAAAGTAGGTATTATAACTTAAATCAGGTCCAGGTGTGAATGAGGACACTCAGGTGTGGTTTTTAAGGATAAACTTTGATATGTTCCTCTTGATCTGAAGAACTGTGAATTAAAGAGGTAAGATTTCTTCTTCCCTCATAGCCAACATATAATGGTGGGTTAGGAATAAGTTATACACTTCAGTTCATAAAGAGGCATGTAGCAGTCACTGGTCCGTAGCAATTCTGAAATTGATCTGGGCTCATATTGCCAGTTATAATTAGGTTTTATTCTGTTAACACTTTGGAAGTTGTTCTGAGTGTCTCTTCACTTTCCCCTCTGGGTTCTTGGGCTCTTGAGCTCTTGGTATTGCCTTTTGAGTTCTTCTTTTCATATATAAAACAGCTCCTATTTATAGCTGAGTGATTTTCTAAGCCCGTTCTCTTCTTGTAGAGGGTTTGAAGTCCAAAGTCCTCTTCATTTTGTACTGCCCCCTTCAATCTAAATGGAAAAAAATCATTTTAAAACTTTGTGTGTTTTTTATGTCTCAATTTATATACACTTTATTAATCATGCCCTTCATATACTTATAAGGGAGAAAGTACTACAGAATGGCAAAGACTTCTAAATATCTACTCCTCTGTAAAGGCAACTAGAACACTGGCAAAAATTGAAATTCTCAATTATTTCTATAACTCTGAAAATTAACTAAAAGCTTGTAAAAATTCAAGGAGTGTTTATTTTTAAAAATTGGCTGAATCTTGGCAGGAAAAAGCAAGCTTTGTGATATTTTTGTATGCTCAATTCTCACTCCCCTTGCCTCAGCTCTGTGGTAGCCTTGAAAATCAACAGCCTTGGAATCATGATACCTATGAAAATCAGCCATCTTGCCACCACCAGAGAGGGGCAGGATGGGTTTGGAGTGCCCTCTAAAAGCTCCATCTCCAGAGAATTGTCACTCTCTGAGCTCCCTGGAAAAGCCTCATTCACAGGACTTACCTTTATCTGCCTGACTCAGAGTTCACTCAGAAAAGCCCTACTCCTAGGATACTTTTCCAAAAACAATCAGCTGCAACTGTTTCACATCAAGCTTCTTGAGTCAGTGATACCACATGGGGCAAGGGACTGGCCAAGAAACTTTAAAAACTCTAAGGAATAAAATATTCACAGGGATCTTTTTTAAAAGTTTAACATATTCCTGTGGATCTAGGTCATGAGCATTTATGGTCAATATGCATATACCCAGGAAGGACTTGAGAAAGTCCACATCTCTCATCTCTGGCTGACATTGAGGCTCTGCACAGCAGGAAGTGAAGGCTTAGCAGAGTTGTAAACTGCTGGGAACTGAAGATGTGTCCCAACAAACATAGAACCCATGGCATAGAATGGGAGCTAAATTGCTTCAAGGCGTTTAAATAAACCTCTCTCCAATTATTAGCTAATCACCAAGCTAGTTGAGTACAGGCTGCACATAACAAAGATGATAGACTTTACGGAATTATTCTAGGAAACAAACAGCAACACTTAGTTCACTAAGCAAACAGCAAAAATAACAAACTTGGAAAGGACAGCTGGGAGGGAAGGAGAATCTGATTTTCAGAATTGCCACATTTAAATGTCCAGTTTTAAATGAAAAATTAAAAGCTATGCAAAGAAACATGACAATATGGCCCTTACACATGAAAACGCAGTTAATAGAAACTCTTCCAGAGGAAGTCCATAAGTTGGATTTATCAGACAGAGAATTTAAATCAACTATAATAAATATATTCAAATAACATAATTAAAGAAAATTATATCTAAAAATTAATTATGTCTAAAAATATTGCAACAATGTCTCACAAATAGCTACTATCAATGAGTCAGAAATCAGAAAAAGAAACAAATAGAAATTCTGAAGTTGAAAAATATAATAACAAATTAAAAAGTCACTAGAGAGTCTCACCAGCAAATTTGAGGTGGCAAAAGAAAAAATCAGCAAACTTGAAGGTAGGTTAGTTGAGATTATTCAATCTGAGTAATAGAAAGAAAAAAGAAAGAAAAATGAACTGAACCTCAGAGATGTGTGGGTCTCCATCAAACACACTATGTGTGCATAGTGGGACTCAGAGAGGGAGAGGAGAAAGAAATGGAAAGAATAGTTGAAGAAATAATGGATAAAGACTTCCAAAGCTGATGAAAAACAATCTTCCCATCCAAGAAACTCAATAAGCTTGAAGTAGGATAAACTCAAAGAGATCTACACACATTATCATCAAATTGCTAAAAGTCAAAGGCAAAGAGAGACTATTAAAAGTTGCAACAGAAATCAACTAATCATGCAAGGGCTCATTAATGAGATTAATAGCTAGCTTCACATCAGAAGGCAGTGAAATGACAAACTGAAAATCCTGAAAGAATAAGGCTATCAACCATGAATTTTATATTAAGCAAAACTGTCTTCTTTTTTTTGAAGGAGAGACGGGGAAGGAGAGGTGGGGCATGGTGGCTCACACCTGTAATCCCAGCGCTTTGGGAGGCCAAGGTGGGCAGATCACGAGGTCAAGAGATGGAGACCAGCTTGGCGGACATGGTGAAACCCTGTCTCTCCTAAAAATGCAAAAAAATTAGCTGGGCATGGTGGCATGTACCTGAAGTCCCAGCTACTCAGGAGGCTGAGACAAAACAATAGCTTGAACCCAGGAGGTGGATGTTGCAGTGAGCCGAGGTCGCACCACTGCACTCCAGCCTAGAGACAGAGTGAGACTCTGTCTCCAACACACACACACACACACACACACACACACCCCACAAAACAAAAACAGAAAACAAAACAGAAGTGAAAATTTAAACATTTCAAGTTAAACAAAAAAATATATGAAAAATAACTCACTAGAAGGACTTCTCTGTGAGAAATACTAACAGGAGTTCTTTTAGGTTGAAATGAAAGGACTCTTGCAATAGCTTGATTCCATGTAAAGAAATGAAGAGCATTGTTGAAGGATACTACGTAGGTAAATTTTTAGCTACACTGACCAAGAAAAAAAGGGAAGACCCAAGTTTCTAAAATTAGGAATGAAAGAGGGATCATCACCACTGACCTTACATAAATAAAAAGGATTTTAAGAGAATACTTTAAACAATTATATGCCAACAGATTAGATAACTAAATGAAATGGGAAAATTCCTAGAAAGACACAAACTACTGAAACTGACTCAACAATAAATACAGAATCTAAATAAACCTAGAGCAAGTGTTAAAGATGGAATGTTTGTATTCTCCCTAAATTTGTACGTTGAAGCCCTAAACCCCAGTGTGCTGGTATTTGGAGGTAGGAACTTTGGAGGTATTAGGTTTCAATGAGGTCATGAGTGTGGAGCCCACAATATAATATTAGTACCTTATAAGGAGATGAAGGGACCAGCATTCACTTTCTGCCACATCATGTGAAGATATAACAAGAAGCGATCTATCTGCTAACTATTAAGAAGGTCTTCATCAAAGACCAAATCAACTGGCACTTGATCTTGGACTTCCCAGCCTCCAGAAGTGTGAGAAATAAGTTTGTTATTTAAGCCATACTACCTATGGTATTTTTGTTATAGCAGCCCAAACTAACTAAAGCTAACAAGTAGGGAGACTGAATAAGTAGATAGACTGCTTAAATGTCTGCCTCCTTCCCTTAGAGGGAGCACCCCAGGAAAGCAAGATAAAAATGCACAGCATTTTTTTGGCTTAGCCTTGGAGATTACACAACATAAACCCCTTCCTGCTGATTGAGGCAGTCACAAAGGCTGCACAGATTAAAAGAAAAGTCATAGACTCTCCACTTTGATGTGAGAAGTATTAAAGTCATTTGGCAAGATGAGTGTATAAGTAGGAAATATTGTTGAGGTCATCTTTGGAAAATATCATCTGGCACAGCAGACATATATGTGTAAACTATATTTAAAAAGAAGGTTGTGGTTAGCTCTTTAGAAGAGAAGAGGCAGAAGGACAGGATGGGAAGGAGTATATGTGTGTTTTGACCAGTGGTCTAGTTCTGGAATGGGTGGTGAGCAAGGTCATTTAGTATCGCTGTAAAGGCTGGAATTTGAACAACTTCAGGAATGATTATGAACTACAATGTGAGTGGGAATCCCAGAATTGTGCAATGTGGCTACCCTGGGGGTGGTTCACAGATGCTTATTATAATATAATTTAATATATTATCTGAAAGTAACAAGTAATAAATAATAAATACATGAAAGGAAAAATAAATACACAAAATAAAAGAGGACAAAGAATACTTTTAGTCAATCAAATGGTCGCTGGCATTTTTGGAGCACCCAGGAGCGACTTCCTGGGAGAGCCCCAGAGATACCAGGGCTCTCTTTAGAGATTAATGCCTCACCATAGTAGCTTGCACTGGATGCTTGGCTCATAACTATTCTTTCTCTTCTGGGACCAGTAAAGGTCGGTTCCAGGTGGCCCTGTGTGTGCTTCATGGTCTGTGCTTATCAGAGAATGCCCTGACCATCACCACAGGGACAGTCATCTGATTAATTTAGGCATATTAATTATTTCTCAAAATTTATCTAAGCTGAAACTGAGAAAAGGGATTCAGCTTCTCTCTGGCAGTGGAAGCCAAAAGCTGGAAGGCTCTGCAGTTCTTGGCCACCAGGTAACCTGCCAAGGAGATGGTCATTCAGCAGAAGGGAATGAGGGAGCAGGCAGAGAAAAGCAGGGGCAGGAAGACAATATGAGCTGGTTCAGTTGAAGTCAGCTACATCCTTGTCCTCCCTAAAAACAAAGCTGGGTTTCTGTCGCTTCCCATCGCAAGGTTAAGAAGAATGCATATATACCTGTCTGCAGAATGGCTCTTCATAGCCATGTTTCAACATGCAGATTTAAAAGTGAACACCTAAGTGCTCAAGTATTTCTTAAAAAAAAAGGTAAAAAACGTGAACATTCATTTATTTACTTTATTCAGTCTTTAAACCAACATCTATTAAGCACCTTTTGTGTGCTAGGTTCTTCTGAGTCCAGGTTATTCATAGTTGGGCAAACCTGCCATGATACTCATGAAGCTTACAGTCTAGTGCAGAGGTAAACATTAAACCAAATTAGTCAACATGTAAATATGTAATTATAAATTCTGATAAGTGCTTGGGAGGAAAAGAATATGCTGCCATGGGAGAATAATGGGACTAGCAGAGTGAAGAGTGGGTGGTGAGGAAGGCCTCTCTGAGCAAGGGATACTTAAGCCAAAACCAAGATGAGGAAAAAGTCAGCCAGGTGAGAAATGTTATTCAGTTCATGCTCGTCACAGGGAACAGTATGTGCAAAGCTGTGAAGGACAAAATGATAATAATGAAAACACAGTGCTGACTATAAGCCAGGCATGCTTAGAATTAATCCTCACAACAATCCTGTGAAGTAAATACAATCAAGTCTCTCTTTTTTTTTTCTTCAGAATTGGAAGCCAAGGCACAGAGAGATTAAGTAATCTGCCCAAGGTCACACAGCTAAGTAGCAGAGCTGTGGTTCACTTCTAGGAGGAGGCTGTTGTGGCTGGAGCTGGGGGGGTAGGGAAAGAATGGCAGGAGATCAGGCTGGAACTGTGTGGAGGATCTGCGTCGTGGAGAGTCTGCGTCATATCCAGCCTTGCAGGTCAGGGAAGACAGTTTGAATTTTATTCTACATATCATGAAAAACAATAAAAAAAAACCTAACCAGAAAAGTACATGATATCTACATTTTGAAGAACCAGTGGTAGCATTTTAAAAATTATTTTTTATGATTATAAAACTTATATATTCTCATTTGGAAAAAACAGAAAAGCACCAAGTGGAAAATAATAAAAATCACCTCTAATGCCGCACCCTGCAACAACAGATAGTCACTGTTAACCCTGGAACGTAGTCTTCCGAGCACTGATAAGTATTTGCGTTACAGCAGAGTTGGAATTATACTGCACCTCTTGTTCTGTCAACTACCACCTAAGAGATACATAGTAGCATATGGTAGTTTTGATCCAGGATTTTTCAGGAAAAAATTTACATTTGTGATGTGGGGTGTGGGATGGGAGGATAGAAAGCTCTTGTTCTAGAAGAATTAGTCCAGCAGGAAGATGGGCCATATCTGGGACATAGGTTTATGTTCTCACTTTGAAAAGCTGCTTGTGATAGTTTACAGATTCATCCATGTTCCTGCAAAGGACATGAACTCATCCTTTTTTATGGCTGCATAGTATTCCATGGCATATATGTGCCACATTTTCCTTATCTAGTCTATCCTTGATAGGCATTTGGGCTAGTTCCAAATTGTTGCTATTGTAAACAGTGCCTCAATGAACATACATGTGCATGTGTCTTTATAGTAGAACTATTTATAATCCTTTGGATATATACCCAGTAATGGGATTGCTGGGTCAAATGGAATTTCTATTTCTAGGTCCTTGAGGAATCACCGCACTGTCTTCCACAATGGTTGAACTAATTTACACTCCCACCAACAGTGTAAAGGCGTTCCTATTTCTCCACATCCTCTTCAGCATCTGTTGTCTCCAGATTTTTTAATGATCATCATTCTAACATTCTCAGCAAACTGACACAAGAACAGAAAACCAAACACCGCATGTTGTCACTCTTAAGTGGGTGTTGAACAATGAGAACACATGGACATAGGGAGGGGAGCATCACACACTAGGGTCTGTTGGGGGGCGGGGGGCTAGGGAAGGAATAGCAAGGAGTGTGGAGGTTGGGGAGGGATAACATTAGGAGAAATACCTAATGTAGGTGACGGGGGGATAGAGGCAGCAAACCACCATGGCATGTGTATACCTATGAAACAATCATGCAAGATCTGCACATGTACCCCAGAACTTAAAGTATAACAAAAAAAGAAAGAAAAAAAGAAAAGCTGCTTTTGAGTCACGTGCGAGTTCTCTGAGATTCCCTTTTCTCCAAGTTCTCCAAGGAAGACACTAGTGCCAACACCTCTCCTTCTCCCCAAAGCAGCTGTCCTGTGGGACTCCGGCTGAGGAAAGACGGTCCTGCTGTGCTGCTTTGTAGCCTCTCTCGTACTCATCTTCCTTTCTGCCTTCAGGAGGTCGTAAATCTGGGATGAAGGGATGGGTAGGTTATAGGCTACAGGCGGCTCCACCTGTTCATACATATAATAAATCACCAGCTTTGTCTCAGGCGCAGCCACAAGTACTTTTTACACTTGTTATTTGAGTGAATCCTCCCTACAGCCTCTGCGTAAGTGGTGTTACTCCTCACCTTCGCTGGTGAGGAAACTGAAGCCAGAGAAAGAACAACAGCTGGCAAGTGGAAGAGCCGTTGCTTCCGGGCCTTTCTGTAAGTGGCATAACTAGCTGAACTTGAGCATGTCAGACCCAAATTCCATGATTTATCCGCTTCTTCATACAGAATATGGCCCCTGAAACCCTCTCACAGTTTTCTGCTTTGTTGGAGGCAGATGTTCACTGCTTTCCATCTGACCCCGGGATTGGGCTTGACTGAAAGATGGCCACAAATTATAGGTAAATCTGACCAGCCCCAAAGGTTGGGATATTTGAGACATGTGAATAACGGGCAGGTGCTTGGAGGGTAGACAGCCAAGTGCTAGAAACCCAGGCTAGAACTGCCTTGCAGAGGACCACCTTGTGCTTTAAGATCAGGGCGAAGGTCTGAATTCTCACACATCCATCACGGCGTCTGCCGTAGCCGGATCAGGTTGGAATAACTTACCCAAAGCTGGTTGGGCAAATCCCCAGGATACCAGGCCACCAGGCAGCGTTCCCAGGGAAGCCGACTCTGTCGCCGCCCCTCCCTTCCATTGATGGAAAAGCACAGGCAGCGCTGGTGCCCTTCAAGCCTTCAGGCAAATGCCTGCCTGCCCTCTGGACTCACCAACTGCAAGTAATGACTTGTTTGTCCTTGGTCCAAGGCTGAAGGAAAATAGTTTCCCAAAAAAGCAGTTTAAAAAAATGTGGAAAATATCCACAACCCAAGCGTCTGCACAGAGTCGGGTGGGAAGTCTCCTCCCTAGACAGGCTTGCAGCTGAAGATTCTGCGGTCCTCCTGCGAAGAGGCAGGGAAGGAATGTGAAACCCTATCACTCAGGGGGAGATGCACGGTATGCCTTTCACTTTCTGACCACTCACGGCTGCAGATCATGCTGGGAAATTGCAGCCTCCTGAGAGTCAGCTTCACATGCCAGAAATTCAGCGCATGCATGAGTCAGGATACCTGTCTGATTCCCCAGGGAGCTCAATGGAGACCTGGAGCACACAACTTCTTCCTCGTGGACACTGAGGTCTCCCAGGCCTTCCAGATCTAACCTACTCTATTATCCCTCCTTCTCTTCCCACCTCGTGTAGTCATTCACAGGTTTACTTAGGATCTCATTTGACAGTTGGCAGCAAATGAGGAAGTGAGATATAATAGATGGGTATTATTGGGTTTGTTGTACAAAAGGGGAGGCTAGGGTGCAGGGAGGGAAGTTGTCTGAGTCCTGGCTCTCCTCTGAATCCTGGTTCCTTGCTACCATACCACGGTGTGTCCCATAGACTTGTACCTGCGGCTGTTATCTCAGAAGGAAGAAGTACAGGGGGTGAGCACTGGTCTTCAGTCGGTAGGCCTGACTTTCTGTGGCACTGTGCTTGGCTCATGATTGGTCATTGATTGCATGAGTCAGTGAGTGACCTTGGGCAAGTGACTTCACCTTTCTGTGCTTCGGTCTCCTCATCTGCACAATGCAAGTGTTAAGTTGGATAACCTCTGACATCCAAGCCCCATCCGCTTCCAGTTTTAAGTATCTGTACTTTCTGATTAAATCCAAACTGCCAATGAAGCTATTCCTTTCTCCCCAGTCCACTCATCCCCCTGTCCCAGCACAGACTCTCTGACATGACTTTTCCTGATACCCACCTTGCCCTAGTGGAGTGAGTGCAGGGTCTGCCAGCCTCAGACCTGCTCTGCACTGCATCTCCACACAGTGCCCAGGGTTGCCCACACAAAATGCTTTGCAGAGTCTTTGATCCCTTGCATAGTCCAGCCATGGGAGGCTGGTATTTGGTTGAGATAGTGAAATGTGTGGATGAAAGTCATGGGTAGAAAAATTAAGGTCTCAAATTGGGGTTGGGGTGAGGCATTTAGGATGTGGATCATGGCAAGAGTCTGAGAAATGGTGGGTGGTGAGGGTGAGGCTTTTCGACTGGAAGAGGAGGAAATGCTGTGACTCTGTCATCCTAGGCTAAATGTCTTCTGGACCTGGAATGGATGATTTAGAGGGTGCATTTCCTTTTTCTGGTCTTAGATGGCTGGGTGTTCCATAGTTGGACTAATGGTGCAGGGGATAGAAAAAGCAGGGAGGGCTCTGACAAGGATCAGGGTCCCCAGTCCCTGAGTGCTGGGTGAGCTTGAGGGTGTCTGAGGGCTTGGCTTTCCACCCTGTGGATGGCTGCGCATTGTCTGGAGGTTCCATCAACATGGCCACGCATGACTGGCCAGGGTTGGTCTGGCGGTGCCAGTGGTTTGGGGAGAGAATGCAGAGGCTGACTTGGGGAACAGGGAGAACCTGGCACTGGGATGAGGGTGGGGCAACATCTCTAGGCTGGAACGCCCCACTTCTGTTGTGTGGAGATGGTGGAGGGGGTGGGGGTGGTGTGGCTCCAGGCTTTCTCAGACCAGCCACCATGTTGGAAATCAGTTTATTGAATTTACAGTAAAGGTTTTATGGGGCTTTCCTGGAAGCTTCTCATTATGGAAACTCTTGTGCTGGCAGTTTGGTGGCTGGTGTCTGGTTTGCTTGGGAGAGGTTGAGTCAGGCTCTGTCTTGATGGAAAGTTCCTCTGCCTGGGTCACTCGAGGGGAGCAGGCTGGGGGCCTGAATGGGCCTGCCAGCTTCTTGGAGAGGGTAGGCTGTCCTGCAGCGTGATCCTGAGTAGGAACCCCCTGGTTTTCTCTCTGAGCATCCTCTGTGGGTTCTGGACATCTGCCATTCAGGGGAAGCCATGGTGAAAAAGTCACCCCATTATTAAAGCTATTTTCATTATTTTCCACATATTTGAAAAGTATGAGATGCTGGTCCACTGAGCAAAAACAAACCAACTCCACAGAAAAGGATTTGTTGATTATAAACAGCAGGAACACACAACTCACAGGGCCATGAATTGAGTATCCTTCAGCCCTGGTGTGAGGTCCCAACAGCTGCCCCCTTGCTGTCCCTTAGAAGTTTGTTTCTCTGGCATTTCCAACATCCTCTTCAACTCCCACTGTATTAGTTCATTGTTGCATTGCTGTAAAGAAATACCCGAGACTGGGTAATTAATAAAGAAAAGAGGATTAATTAGCTCATGGTTCTGCAGCCTCTACAGGAAGCATGATGCTGGCATCTGCTCAGCTTCTGCGGAGTCCTCAGGAAACTTACAATCGTGGCGGAAGGTGAAAGGGGAGAAGGCATGTCACACGGTGGGAGCAGGAGCCGGGGTGTGGGGAGGTGTCAAACATTTCTAAACTACCAGATCTCATGAGCACTCAGTCCCTATCATGAGAACAGCACCAAGAGGATGGTGCTAAACCATTTATGAGAAAGCCACCCCCATAATCCAATCACCTTCCACTAGGCCCCACCTTCAACACTGAGAATTACAACTGAACATGAGATTTGCGTGGGGACACAGATCCAAACTCTATCACCCACTTTCCACTTTGCACTGTCCTCCACAACAGGGCTCACATTGTCACTGCAGGATGGCTGACTTCATTAGGGAGCAGAGCAGGGGCTTTGGCTCTAGGATCTTTGAAAAGGCCCAGAAGCCTGTTTGTGAATGTGATGATTTTGTCATGCTGAGACCCTGAAATAGAGACTGATTTACACGTTACCAGCCTCCCTTTGGCTCTTAGTGGGATTATGAGATCTTGTGGCTCTGGGCCACCCATCCTCCCCCATGTACTTTTCTTTTTTTTTTTTGCATTTTGTTTTGGGGTGCATGTGAAAAACATGCAAGATTGTTGCATAGGTGCAGAAGTGGCAGTGTGATTTGCTGCCTTCCTCCCCTTCACCTATGTGTGGCATTTCTCCCCATGCTATCTCTCCCCAACTCCCCACCCCCCGCTGTCCCCCCCACTTCCCCTCAACAGACCCCAGTGTATAGTGCTCCCCTCCCTGTGTCCATGTGTTCCCATTGTTCAACACCCGTCTATGAGTGAGAACATGCGATGTTTGATTTTGTGTTCTTGTGTCAGTTTGCTGAGAATGATGGTTTCCAGGTTCATCCATGTCCCTACAAAGGACGCGAACTCATCGTTTTTGATGGATGCATAGTATTCCATGGTGTATATGTGCCACATTTTCCCTGTCCAGTCTGTTATCGATGGGCATTTGGGTTGGTTCCAGGTCTTTGCTATTGTAAACAGTGCTGCAATGAACATTCGTGTGCATGTGTCCTTATAATAGAACGATTTATAATCCTTTGGATATATACCCAGTAATGGGATTGCTGGGTCAAATGGAATTTATATTCCTAGGTCCTTGAGAAATCGCCACTTTTCATTTAAGCATTTATATCGCTGCTGTTCTTATTTAAAACACAGGGACAGTCACAGAATAGAATATCTTTCTTGGCATTTGAATGACCATTGTGAAATCATTGAGTTGTTAAGGTTTCCTCAGGCACCCAGGTGTGCCCCTTTTGACGAGGGTGTTGAGGAGGGTCACAACAGCTGCACTTCCATGGGAAGTAATGTGGACCCTCCTCAGCGCTAGTGAACAGCCACCTTTCTAATGGTCTCAGGTGTCCAAACGTGTTCTGCGCTGCTTTGGGAGACAGCGAGCTGCCCATCACTGGGGACGCCAGCTGGAATTTTCACCGACTGCTTTGAAGGGTGGTTGCCCTGGATAACCTCTAAGGTTCCTGAGCTGAGATTTGAGGGGAAACTGCCTGTAGTGGACAGTTGTTGGCTGTGCAGTCCGTCAGACCCGGGTTCAAGTCTCAATTTTCCCACATACCCGGTTTCCTTCTTTGCAAAAAAGAGAGAAGATAATAATATCAACTTTGCAGGACTGCTGTGAGGAAAACATGACAGAGCACCTGGAGCTATGAGGACTCTTATTATTCCCTCCTCTCCATTTCAAGTCAATTGTGGGCCCAGGGTATGGACTCCACACTGGAAACAACCCTGCACTGAAAATTAAACAGCCACTTAGCTCCATCTGATACATGATATATACACCCACATGAGTGTTTTGTCTTGTTTGAATTTCTCCCCACCGTCTGTGTTTCCACCATGTGTATCTGGGTGTGTCTGTGCTAGATGGCAAGCCCTGAGGCATTCTGAGCTGCGCAAGGCACAATTATCTGCCTCGTAATGATGGGGATGATGATATCAACACCGTTTTACATTTATGATTGCATTTGACTTTTGAAGTACCTCTGGGAGGTAGGAAGAACTGATGAAGTAAGTGGCCAGAGTTGATGAGAGACTACCCAAGGACACACAGCTGGCAGTAGTAAAAAGACCAGACCTAGGACAGGAGATCAGTTTGTGGATTTAGTGGAAGGCTTTCCTGAATATCCCTCCCTCCCACCCCTTCCTAAGCATTCTTTCATCATGGGTTCCTGAGCCCCTTTGTTCTGGGCTTGGCTTGAGCCCAGATGGCTCAATTTTCCATGTGGTAGCATTATCTAGAAGGCTTTTCCCAGGACCTTCCTGACCTAGGCGTCTGGGGTAGCAGAGGGCTCAGACGTCCATGGTGTGAATGCCCTGGGGAATTAGAGCAGTGAACCCTGATGCAGACTTTTGCATCCCTGAGGGAAGGCCAAGGAAGAGGAGCATGGCCAGAGTGGGCAGGTGGCCATTTGCCCAGGGATCTGCAGGGCTGTCTTGCTTTAAAGAGTGAGGGTCAGTCGGTCAGTCTTTTTTTTTCTCACTAAATTAATGTGTTTGTTCATTCATGCTTCTGGCCTGCATGAAATATTATCCTCAGTGCTTTGTCATATACAGGAAAGGTGAGATCCTTCCTCGCCCTGAGAATTTTGTAGTCTAGTTAATGGGTCAACTAGACAATGGAAATAGACAAATGGAAGCACCAGAGAATAATCTAAAGACAGCGAGAAAGAGTACTTTAGCAAAAATAGGGTTTAAATGGGCTCAGAGTGGGAAGCGGGGATTCAGCTGAAGGCTATTTTGGAATCCCAGGTGTGAAGTAAAAAGACCTAACCTAAAGTCACCTGTGGAAGGGAAAAGGAGACCTATGCCTGAGGGCAGGGAAATGGCAGTCATTGTCTGATCTGCCCAACTTACCACTCACAGCTCCTATCCCTGGAAAGTAGCCCAAAGCTTTTATTTTTGCCCAAGACTGGCCCTGGATTGGTCAGAGCATCTGACCCAAGTGCCAGTAATCCACAGGCTTGCCAGTGGCATGGCTTGTTTGAAAAGAGGAGCCTGGCCAAGCCAGATTCCCCACTAAGGGCTCTGAACCAGGAGACACTGAGCGAATGGACAGCACTGGGACTGATGCTGCAAGATCACGATGTTGGAGGGAGTGTGACCAGGATGTGCACGTGGAAGAGCAGGTGCTCTGAGAAGCAGGAGCTATGAGGTGGGGAAGATCGACAGAGAATATGGGGAATCAGAGAGCCATTCAGTGGTAAGGAAGGCACAGAAAAAATCGTTATCATGTCAATGATGGAACATTAGGTAGAAATGTATGAAGTCCCACTATCGAGGGCCTGAAGTCTGCTGCAGATCCAGAGCCAGCCTCCACGTGCTGCTCCCACCCCGCAACACCAAGCCCTTTGGCTTTCTCTGGGTACCCGGGTCCTTGCATCCTTCAAGAAATCCCCATGACAAGAGGAAAGATTGGCTAGTCTCAGTCTCATGCAAACAGAATCTATCCTAGCCTCAGTCATTTCTTAGGGACCTGGAGAATGAAAGTCAGCAGAACATCCCCAGGCACAGGCACACACGTGAGTATCTCAGTGTAACTGTATCTGCAGACTCCACCTCAACCTAGAAGTCCTGTGAGTGTGGAGCAAGCAAGGTGGGAGGGGTGCGGGGGAGAGTTCCGAGTTGGGGGAGACAGAGGAATCAGGGAGGAAAGCGCTGCCTGCCCTTCCTGGAGAGTGCAGTTGGGAGAATTCATGGTCATGGCAGTAGAGAGTGCTGCTTTTAGTTTCCTTCAGGATGTGGATGCCATTTAAAGTCAAACTATTCCCTAATACTGGTGCCCAGAAAATGATTCACTGGAGAATGCTGATGCTGTTTTCCGTGCCCAACGTGAGGCAGCATGAGGCTGTTTCAGAGTAAAAGATATTGGCCCAAAGGGCAGTAACTGTGTGCTGTCCCCAAAGGCTGTTTCTGGGCAGTGTTTATCTTTTGTCTGCCTGAGACTCTCCCGGTGTGACTGACACTTCATCGTGATTCTTTGAATGCCTGTAACGTGTGTCATCTACACGTATCCTTTTGGCACCTGTCACCTATGGTTTTGCTTACTTCCCTTAGAGGCTTGTGTTTGTGTCTGGGGGTGTCTTGCTTTCTTTGCTTCCCGGGACCCTGGATGCACATTCAGGAGTCCCTGCTCCGACACTCGGTGCAGTGTAAACTTCGACAAGCTGCGAATGTTCCCACACTTCTATTTCCTCACCTGTAAAATGGGAATGATGACCTTGGCACCTGACCTTCCTTTCTGTAAGATAAGTTGGCCATTGAAGCAACAATGGTGAACTCACCTTTCAGAAATGAAGGTCAGATACCAACGTTAGAGAAAGCTTTGTAAACTCTGAATTGTAGTGTTCAGAGAGAAATTGATAACATTTTCTTCTTATAAGGACTGTGCTTCATAGATTTTTAGTGGATCTCTCACATCCGCAAACCCAAGATAGCACACTGCTGAGCAAATAGGAGGAGCTCAATACATAATTGTAGAATGTGATCATCGTTGTTCTCATCTTTACAAATTCCTTATTAATGCCTGTTTGGTGTTGCCAGAGAACTCATTCTCCTCTGATGCTGACATTAGATAAGTCTGGGACACACATGAACATGGGGAGGCATCAGAAAGTTACATAACTGGCCAGCAGAAAATAAGCATCAGTTACACATAAAGGTTAAGTGCATTTTGGAGGTTAGAAAAAGTGATGAGTGAATAACTGAGATAGGAAAGTGGTTTGTGGGAACAGCTTTAAGATATAGATCCAGGTAGGTGGGGTTGGGGAAGCTGCTTTTATCTAATTAATCTAAGAAGACCTTCCAGAGGAAGTGGGTTTTCAGGAGCAGGTAGACAGGAGGGCAGAATGGGTTGGTGAAGAGATGGCCAGAGAACATTCCAGACACATGAGTGTCTGCAGGCTGCAGGGGCAAGATATCTTCAGGATGGTTTGCTCCTCTTGACAGCTTGGAATGGCTAGAGGGGTGTGTGTGTGTGTGTGTGTGTGTGTGTGTGTGTGTGTGTGTGTGTATAGACATAGGGAAGAGGAGGGTAAGGGACAGAAAGGAAGGTGGGAGAGAAAAAAGGGGGACCTGGTGGGGGTAATGAAGAAAATGGAGGACTCATAACCTTCAGGCGTGAGATGATTTGGAGGAGTCCTGTAGAGATTTCTTTATACTGTATCCAATAAAGTTGTCCTCAGCTTCTTCGTTTGGATTTGGAACTTGGAAACGGGGCTAGTTTAAAATCAGAGGAGAGATAAGGTTAGGAATGTGGGCAGGGTAAAGAAACCAGATCCCCAAATCTGTACAACAATTTACAGACCTCACACCATTTTAGTTTAGACTTGGCCCAGCACCTTTTGGTTTGAAGGTTTATCATTACATAGCTTTTATTTACTTGCTTCTCATTATGGAAAATTGTTGAAACCTCCAGGTTCCTAATTGTTCTAGACCCCAGAAGTAATTGATCATTAGGTATTGTAACATTGGTCTGAGACTTCTGAATGTGCACATCCACTTAAAGTGAGGACAGAGGATGGTCTTTCCCCTGTCCAAAACAAACAGCTCAGTGTCACTTCCTGGCTTCACCTATTTCCATGGATCCTGCAGCCCAGACGTGATCTCATCAGGCCCACTCCGTAGAAGGAAGTGAAGCAGCACAGGACTATTCTGTCTCATTAGAGAAACTGAGGCACTGAGCAATGAGAGAAGCTTAGTAAGCATGAGATAATCAGCTAACTGCAGGGCTGAGAACAAACTGGGCTTTGACTCAGACTGGCTGCCCTCCAGTACAGAGTGTGTGTGTGTGTGTGTGCACATTCCCCTCTGATCCTAAATCTTCCAAAGAGACACCCTGATGACACAGTTTAAAAAGGGACTCCATTTTCCAAGACAGAATGTGTGACAATGAGCTAGTTACAGAGCCTCTGTAAGTCCAGCATCCTCACCTGTAAACAGGGAATAATGGTATCCACCTTTACAATATTGTTGTAATGAGTCATTAAGGTTTGTAATGAATCTTAATATCAGGATCCAATTTCAGATCCCCAGCAAACACGTCAACCACCTGACCACAGTGCCCAGTCGGTGGAGTTTATATACTGGGCTGACACCATTCTTGGTTACCTGGTTCAGTGGTGGAAGCCATGACCTGGTCAGCCTAGACACCAGCTAATCTAATGGGGGTCTGTATTCTATCAAATTTGCTTTCCTAAGTATGTTATTTCAGTGGGGGAGGAAGCTAGCTTTTGTGCCTGCTATGTGCTGGGCAATTTTCTAGGTGCTCTATCTAAATGATCCTATCGGATCCTTCTCATAGTCTTGTGACAGCTGTTACCAAAGCAAGGGCTTGGATCCCCTAAGAAATCATTTAACTGAGTGTCCTGGACGCAGAGTGGTAGAGGGAAACAAAACTAACATTTTAAGAATCCAAATTGAAGAGATTACAGAGCTGAATGTCGGCAAGAACAAACTCCCTCTCTCATGCCCATTAGCTCTTCAAGCTGTTGCAAGACATTGTCTTGGTAGCCATTTCGCGAGGTTGGTCACTCCCTTCTTCTGGCAGCTCACTCTTTTCTGGCTTCAGCTCTTCCCCTGTTCTCTTTCCACCTCTATCTCCTTAGGCTCCATGGGGGCTGCTCTTTCTCTGACTGCCTGTTAAACATTAGCTTTCCCTTAGGGTCTGTCCTCAGCTCTTTTCCCTCTTCATGTTGACTGCTTACCTTGAGAGAGCTTTTCCCTTCCAATGCCATAGATCACTGCCAACCCCCAGATCAGTTTCCAGCGCTTCAGACTAAACAGTCAATTACCAGTTACCTCCCAGAATTTCCTCTTGAGGCACATCTGATTCTGCATGTTCAGAATTGAACTCACCATCTCTCTTCTTAACTTGCTCCTTCTCTTTTACTCCCGGCTTGACGAAGGACATCACCATCAAGCTAGCCTCCCAAGCTGAAGCTGGGAGTTAGTCGAGACCCCTCTTCACTAGTAGTGGAGACACCTCTATTTCCTTTACCCTCCACACCCAGTCTGCACTGAGTCCTGTGACCTTGTTTCCTTTGCATCTCTTCCCTCTTGCCACTCTCTCATCTTGATCCTAATTTAGGCCCTCGTTTTTAAACTTGGCATCTGTTTTGCTTCCCTGCAGTTCAGCTGCTGCTCCCTTTACCAGAATGATCCTTTTATAAATCTGTAAAATTGATTGATGCCTCTGTGTCTTCCTGTCATCTTTAGAATGAAAGCCAGGCTCTCCATGATGTCCCCCTATCCACCCCTCTCCAGCTTCCTTTCTGGCCATGACCCCCCACCTTCTCTCTCCCCAGGTGGGACCAGAACATCTTTAATTTGTGCTAATGCCCATCGCCCACTTGTCTGTCCAGCAAACATCTCCTCAGCGCGAGGGTCAGCTCTCTTGGGAAGACCTGCCTGGCCTGTCCAGCCCTTTTGCTTTGCAAGCCTGCATTCCTGGCACACACACTTGTCCCACCCCCTCAGTCTGGCCAAACCCTTTTGGGAGTGGTGATCATGACGATTCACACGTCCCCCTGGCGTTCATCATAGTGTTTAGCACATAGTGGGAATTCAACCAATGCTTGTTGACTGAATGATTGAAGCAGGGTAATGGAAAATTCAAGTCCGTGCTGATCTAGTAATACCTGGACCTCAGGGGTGGTGAGCGCTCGTTCCCCCCGCTAGAGGGCAATCTAGTCGTGTGCTTTACTGGAGGCCGTGAGCAGCGTGGCTCCACCTAGGAGCCTTGTGAGACCAGCTATGCTCCAGTTGCTGGCAGCCTGAGCCAAGCTGCACAGACGCACTTTTGCTCAGGCCAGTCCCCTTACCAGGCGCCATCATTCTCTTCACATGGACCCTTTGTTTCTTTCATTGCCTTCCCCTCACCACCCCTCATGCTCCCCCTGGAGGTACACAACCTTCACCTATGGCAGATTCAGAATTTTTCCTACTTCCTTTAGTGGTGGCCAATGACATCTGAAATAACTTCAGCTAAGACACTAATTAATGTCCATTTCTGAGGGTCTCTTCCTCCTGTTGACATAGTTGCGACTTACCTATTGCTTTTAATGCCTTTGAGTGACAGGGAACAGTGATGTGTCCTGGTGGTGGACATTTTTTGATGGGAGGGATGGGCTTGCCCTAGAGCCCCTCAAGTCACCCCACACAGTGGCCTTCCTAGGAGTGCTCGGCCCTGCCTGCTGTGCCAAGGGCCCTTGTCCATCGGCGTTCCACTCACAACACGGGAGTGTGGTGGCCCCTTGGGAAGTCAGTGCCCAGTTTTGAACAGGGTTATACTTTTTTTTTTTTTTTAAAGAAAATGTGGTATAAGTAATACATTTTTTTTAGCTTCATTCATAAAGCTTCTTTTTCATGGAATTCCACAGTCTTATGTGTTGTGAAACCACACTTGAATTATTGCGGATAATTACTATTATCCACAATAATTGTGCATCTCTTTTTAAAGACTGTGGGAATTATTCAAGGGTGATATCAAAAGGAATGGAACATCAGCGTGCTGGGTCTGGGAGCTGTGCCACTGGGGGTCAGTAGAAGAAATGGGGGTGTGTCGACTGAAGAAGAAAAAGATGTTAGAGAAGTATGACAGCTTCCTGACATGCAGATGCTTCTGTTTCCAGCAACATGTTATAAAGAATTTAAAAAATACGTGTTGTCAATACTAAAGATGCTCCTGGGAGCAGAATCTGGGGAATGGGGTAAGAGGAAACGACAGAAAATTAAAAAGCAAGAAAGGCTGAGAGTATTCACCATCGTTAGCTGTGCAGGATGGGGGTGGGGCCCTCGTGGAGAAAGGCTGCAGCCTGCTTGCGGGCTTGGTTGGGAACCGTCAGTAGAGGGAGAGTTTTGGGAGCCTCTCCACTGTGTAGGAGATCCAAAGAGAAATATAAGGAAAGAGGATAGTAAGAGGATGATTGCTCTTTAGTAATTTTTGAGAAAGCCCAGGGTGTTTTGAATTGCATTTTCACCTACTCCAGGTTGTTAGACTCTTATTTGAATGAGATTTTATTGAGACAGGAATACAAGGAACTCTGGGACTATATGGGTTAAATGAGGAAGCGTTTAATAATAACCAGTCAAGAGCAAGGCAGGCTTCCTCACCAGGATGTGATGAGACCTACCGAGTTGGATGAGCACCTGCAAGGGATGCAGAGGTGTTCTGCCCCAGGTGGAAGGCTGTGATGGCTTCTAGGAACCCTTTTGATTCCGAGGTTCTGTGACTTCATGAAAGCAAGACATTGCTGGGCAAGTTTGAGTGGCCCACCTTCTTACTTGCCTGTCCCACAGTCTAAAGTGGCATTTATGAAAAGCTGGGAATACACAAGGAGACGATGGGTCCCCAGCCTATGGTGAACGGTTCTTTCCCGGCAGCTAATTAGCTCTAGGGGACTCCAGTTCCCACCAAAACACTGAGGGATCATCTTGGAGTGGTGTGCATACAATCAGAACAGTTAAATAAAAATGCAGGTGGTTAGTTTAACAAACATCTACTGGGGACATTCCATGGCCAGGTACATAGAGGTCTAGGCATTCTATGTCTCCAGCCCTAGGAGCTGGGGATACAAATGTCACTAAGACATAGCTCTTATTCTTGAGACGTTCATCATCTGTGGAAGAGAGGGCTATAGAAGCCAGTGATTACAATCCAGTGTCCCAGCATGGATAGAAATATGCACAAGGAGGAGGCCATGGGAGGTGAGGACAGCTTTGCTGTGGAGGCAGTTCTTGAGCAAGATTGAAAGAATGAATGAAGCCTTCCAAGAGCAGGTTTGAAAGAGTGAATGAAGCCTACCAATGAGACCTACCAAGAGCAAGGATAGCAAAAAAGCATTCCAGGCAGCAAAGCACCATGGGCCCGGGAGAAGATATGTGAGGCCAAATAATGTGTTAGGGGAGTTGAGGCCAGGGAGCAGTGGTCTGGCTGGAGCCTGAAGGTCTAGTTATGAAGTTGTATGACATGAGACTGTAGAGCTGTGAAGGGCTTTGTCTTCCATGCTAAGAAGTTTCAGCTTTATCCCACAGAGGCTTTGGATTCCTGCAGCATTTTAATCCTATCCCTTTTTGGTGAGCAAATGGAGGATGGATTGGAGGGGTGCAATTGAGTGTGTACACATGTGAATGCACATTGATGGTTTTGCATGATCCAGATAATGGCCCGGGGGCATGGGGAAGCTTCCCAAGCAGAGAACCTCACAATCTGTTTCTAAACCAAGCTTTTATCCCCAGGTTGTTTCACTTCGCTCTTGTGGAATTAAAAAAAAAAAAATCATTTAGCTCAATTATCTCATTTGACAGAGTTGGAAATTGAGGCCCCAAGAGGGCCAGTTCCTTGCCCAAGGCTACATAGCTAGGGATTGGCAGACCCCATGGTTTGTTGGCTCTTGATCCAGTGCTCTCTTTATCATGTCATTCTGTTTTCTGAAATGCTCTGATACCCATAGGACGTTGGAGCTCTGGAGAACGGCTGATAAGGCTTTAGCAACCTGAGCACAACTAACTTCTTCTCCACCAGGTCCCCAGCACATAGTATGCCTGGGGACATCTCTATGCTTCACTTTAAAATCTCCTGATTCTACTCTTCCTGAAGGACTCCGACTCCTTCTTTAAGGTCCAGGGCAAATGTCACCTCTCGTCTGAAGCAGTCCCTTAGCTTGGTGACTCCTCTGGGTGAAACAAATCATGTATCCTCCCTGTTTGCACAGAACTCAATATGGCAGGTTTATAAGCTTCCTGCATGATAAGTCTGCAGGCTCCTTGAAGAAAGGCATCATTTCAATCTGCTTCCTGGTTGTAGCTCCAGTGCCTGGCATGGTACCTGGCACAGACTAGATGTCCACAAAATGTTTATTGAATGACTAAATTAATGAGCGTATCAATCAAAAGGCTGACCTCAAATCCCTCATGTGGGTCTATTGTGAGGTCCTTGGGGCTTTAATTGAGCTCATGATTTTCTTATTTTAAAAATCATGAAGTGCCCAATGCTGGTGTTTTCAATAGAAACACATTAGAGCCGGAAAACGTTCTATGCATTTCTTTTCTCTAAAGCAAAGTGAAGGTGAGGACTCTGGGCTCATTGCTC